>NC_051161.1:173650378-174020378 GCF_013339745.2 Dermacentor silvarum | reverse complement strand
GCTGTTGCGCAGAGGCGCAGTTCCTGAGAGAATTAACGTAAGGGCGTTGTCCTGCTTAACAAGTTCCTAGCTGACATTCAATATAAACGCCCCGTTTTGCGACAGCCTGTAAATCTGCTAACTTCATTCGGACAAGGAAAACTTTTTTTGGCAGTCTCATTAAAACTGGGTGCCTCATGTGGTACCACACTTATCTTCTTCAACGCACCCAACATATCAGCAGATATCTCTACGTATATGTGAGACATTCCGTTCCTTTAATTGTTTCATTATGGTCGTTATGATACTGCACCGGATAACTCCGGAGCGGTCAGGAGTTGAGCAGAGTTGAGCGGTCATACATTTGGGAATGGCATTACATTTATGTATGAAATATAGGATAAGGGTAACATATTTTTCTCGGAAATGAGACTCAAGAATAATTTATTTTGTTGACACCCCTGGTGCATATAGAATGAGCATATAGAATAGAAGATTAGCATATAGAATGACTAACTAAAACCGTTTTCGCCGCATCGAGGTCCTACCGCAATAAATGACACCTTATCAATTACTCCGCATTCTGTTACGCGAGGAAGGCGGGAACTTGGATGGAATGTTGCGCTGCAGTTTACTCTTTTTTTAATCTATAACAATGCTTCTCATAAATCTGAGTACAAGGTGCCGGATGGGGCAGATAGGCTTTACTTGTTTGAAGCGGCAAGCAGGAAGGTTACATATGTTTCTTCGTCTGCGTTTCGCAAGACCTACTGATGGAAACCTATATGCACAACAGTACACACGAGAGATACATGCTACTTGAAGAACCAGAAAAATATTTGTTCTCCAAAGGGAATCGTACAATAACATAGCAGGCACTGCGGCCGCAATGTGCGCTCAATCACCGAGCGGCATTAAAAAATAAGGTAAAATAAAGAAGAGAAATAAAGGTATTTATTCTTAAGGCATGTCGTATGCAATTATGAACACCATTCGAGCGGTTAGAACGCAAATACCAGCACGTGGTACGAATGCCCAGCACTATCGGCAGCAGTTTCCAACGGCGCGACCATGATGCGGCCCAATTGATCCCCTTTTATCGCAGCGCTGCCACAGTACTTTTCCACGACGGGCGCCTCACTGCAAAGCATGCGCCGCCCCAGCCGCTCGTCCCCCTCAACCGTATTCTAGTACACTCGAGATTTCGTCGTCGGTTGAAGGGTTATCTAAACAGACGGATGTTACAAGAAAGATGGAGGGCAGTGTTTACACACTGGCAGCGCGCCCCTCCGCTACCTGCGTCGCGGCAACCAAGGTGGTTTAAATAAATCTGTTGGAGCGGAGGTCGCCTATACCTACCAATAGGCGGCGGCGGCCATCTTGCCATAGGCAAGAAACGGGAGCCGCAACGCGCCCGCCGCGCTTACTGCACCTCCCCACCGTGGTTTTTAAGGGTTATGGCGAGCACTAAGGGGGTAGTAGTCAATAATTACAAGTCAAACGGCAGATACCAATGCAATCAACGTTATTTTGTTTCTTTTGGCGTTCTTCTTACAAGCATCAACACCGGTGAAGGGTCTGTATCACTGGTCTTTAACAATAATCAGCCTTGTAAGAGCAGACCTCGCTTTTTCGGCACTACTTTCCGTTTTTTCTTTCGTCATGTGATGGAGTCTGATGCTCATGTAGAGTTCGGCCACTTCGCCATGGTGATGTTTGATGCAGCGCCATCAAATGTCAGTGAAACAACATCTATACGCCTATTGACGATAGCTTTTCAATATGCTGCTTGGTTGGTTAGCTCGGCTCTCTCTGCTCCTGTAAATGAGTCAATTAAAAATACCCAAGTGGCAACTTAATTCGCAAGTTTAAGCCAAGGAGCATATACACAGATGCATTCTTTGGTTCAGGCACACTGTCATCACGCACATTCCACGCCCAAAGTCCACATATCCAACCACTTTGTCGCCCACAAGCTCAACATGTCCTTGATTGACATGTCATCGACAATTAAAGTACAGTACAGTTGATGGAACTGTACCATTCTCGTACAGCTCTGCTGGAAGTGCTAGATTAAACTTCGAGCGTACATACATGCTCATAAGCTCACGGAGAATAGAAGAGCAGCGTTAACGCAACTGCACGCAGCTCAGATGAGTATACGTGCCTTAAATTCTGGTCTTTTCCTGCCCTGTTGAGGAGTTGCTGTATATCAGGGGAAAATGCTGCAGTGAACACCTCCATGCCCTCCTCAGACATGAGCTTTTGGTCCTTGATATCCCTTATTATCTCTTGGGCAGTCTCGCTTTTTTGTTTTTGTTTTTTGTTTCTGGTCAATCTCCGCTTCCTCTGCTGCAGAATTTTGAACTTCTCGAGCTGTGTTATCTCCTCTTGAGAAACATGGAGCATTTCCTTGTAATGCTGCTTTGTAGGTGATGCAACTGACGCATCTTCATCAACTTTGTCAACTTCAACACGTTTGTCGGCTGGAGTACTGCGAGGCCTCAGTGGTGGTCGCTTTCGTTTCAGCTGGAACGAGAATTGCACAGTTTAAAACTACTGGCTTTACTCGCGGCATTGCGTAAAGCAACCCCAAATATAAGAACTGAAAAGGCACAAATGTAAGGCAACACGGCTGCTCGTATATTGCCCAAACGACGCTACTTAACACCTCGCAGTTGCGAGTAAACCTATTAATTGAGACAACACAGCAGCCGATTACGACATCCAGGGGGTCATCTATTTGATTTCAGCGAATAGCAAACGGTGCGTTCTTTTCTTATTCACGCTCCGCACCGGTGATATCAACTAGCACAAGAAAGTGTACTCACCGGCAATTGCAGGTGGTTTGGAAATCCGTCAAACACGGTAGGACAACTTCCCGGTCGTAAGCGTATCGTCTGCCCGGTCCGGTCGAACCAACCCGGCGTGAAGTGCCTCGAACATATGTGATCGCCGTCTCTTTGCTTCCAGCCTTCCCGCCGAACAGCCCGCTCCCACATGCTTCGCACCTTTGGGCTATTAGGAAACCTGTTTGGAAAAAACAATGATCGTCGGATGCGAAATTGCTGACAGATTGCGAGCTGTCAGCATGTGTTGCGACAGGCAGAATAGTTTTCATGAAGCACAAAATGTGCTACTTACAAGGGAAGCGTAATCCCAGAGTCCTTTTTCGCTCGATTTGTGCAGCCGTACGCAACGCACGATGCAACGATTACAACGTCCGGACGCACTGCGGCTGCCGTGGCAGAAGGCGCGCTTTCTGCATATGGCAACATGGCGGCGCGCGGCTTCAGCTCAGGGGCGTCACTCGAGCAAGTTTTTTTCCTTCCTCCATGGCGGCAACCCTCTTCCTCGATGAACTTGGAGCAGACGAAGTATCACGTCCGTATCAAGTTGCGTCTGGCCCTCCTGCGCGTCTCCTGCTCGTCGGCCGCCTTTCTAATTCTCTTTACCTCCATGTAACCCGACCCATTCCTGTGTACTCCATGCTTAATAAACCCAGTTAGCTCCGTTAACACAAGTCCAGTGTTCTGTCGTCCACTGTACGAGCCATAACGAAACAACAACTGCAGCGTTTGCTTTGTGTACGACAATGCTAGAGTGCGCGCTCGCGTTCATATGCTCCGCTGTGGCTGCGCTACGTGGTGCGGACCGGTTTTGTCCTGCACCAGCTTGACTGACGGATTGTACCCACATCTAACTGGTGCATTTTGAAAAGCGTTCATTAAGAATCAAAGTCTCCTAAAGCGTCTAACCAGGAGCGACCAGGAGTGAGCGCGCGCTGACAAGCGGGCGTGTGGTCTGACCTTGAGTTTCGCGTGATTTGAGGCTAGTTGATTGTTCAAAACTAGTCGAAATTAGCGGCACCCGACAGCCACGACACCGATAAGCAAGGTGGCCAAACTTTAATTCCTACGCGGGTGGCCGCGGCTGAGCGTGAGCAGACGACAGTCGGCTTCTTCCAGAAGTACGTAATTATTATTGGAATTCGAAAGCATATTTTCGCTTACTTCAATAAGTTCATTAAACTGTGTCAATAAATATGCACAGTTACAGTAGAATGAAGCGCACTTAACCAAAACACCGTCTGAATTGATGCCAACTATTGGTCAGTAGCATCCGCGCATTGGAATCCGGCATATTACGGAATAAAGTATCCAGAAAACAGTGAGAAGCAGACTTCTGTTGAAAAGAGAACATTTGAGAGAAAGGTCACTTCGGGCTCTGCTTGGGAGAACCAGGCGCCTCGCACGACTGCAAAGTTCGGCTGAGATGTTCTCAGCGGCATATGCTATCGGCGGACTGTTTTTTCACCAAAACTGGTGGGTGGTTGGGCCCCTTAAAGGTCTATATTAGTCGCTGCGTTGCCACAGATATTTGAAAGTGTCTGTAAATTTCTTGCATTGTCCGCTAGTAACGGTATATGTCGTCCGCATACATCGGTCCGTTGACGCTCTGTTGCACCATTTGTCCATTACGCATGTATGATAAATCAAACCCTAATTCCCTGTTTTCCAGTCGTCTTTCTATGCCATTGACATAAAACGTGAACGACAGGGACATCGTTACTTCAGTCTTTGCTGAATTTCCGCCACTTCATTACATTTTCGGACTTACCATACAATTTCTACTCGGTTGTCTCAATGTCCCACGTAACTTTAGCCAAACATTAAAAATAGGCAAGTAGCTGGACAGAACCAAGGTAACGTTGTTTGCAGTCGATTGGAGATGATGATATTATTTCTTTCCCATTCCGCCTATTAATAATTAGTCTTAATTATGTAATCAAATTCTGAAATATTATACTTCGATGAAAAGTGGCCACGAGAAAATTGTAGAGCAACATGAAAAACTCCCGATATAGCTTTCTTGTGCGCAGTACGTGCTACATAAAAGTATGATAAAACCGCGCACGTATATTTCTCATTGGAAGACGCGGCGAAGACATGGTTCGAAAATTGGGAGTCAACTCTATGAACCTGGGACCGCAGCAGGTTCCTGAAGACCAGCGCCGCTACACGTAAACTTGAGTGCAGCGGTAACTGAGGGAGCTAAGAAATGGCTCTGAACACGCCCTTTGGCAATGTCCCGAACAAAATATATTAAAAATTACAGGGTTTTACGTGCCAAAACCGCGATCTGATTATGAGGCACGCCTTAGTGGGGGACTCCGGAAATTTGGACCACCTGTGGTTCTTTAACGTGCACCTAAATCTAAGTACACGGGTGTTTTCGCATTTCGCCCCCATCGAAATGCGGCCGTCGTGGCCGGGATTTGATCCCGCGGCCTCGTGCTCAGCAGCCCAACACCATAGCCACTGAGCAACCACGACGGGTAACAAAATATATATTAGCCCCTTAATTTCCTGAGGCAGTGTGTTTTCAAATCTTCTTAAATGCCTAAAGTCCGGGAGAGTTTGCCTGTGAAGTTTTCGATTGGCGCGTCCCACAACATAAATTCGTTAAACGTGACCCCAAGAGTTTTAACTTCACTAACTATATGATTACATTGCTGCCCAAAGTAAGAGTCTTGTTGACTGTGTACGACACGTTTTTTGCTCTGTATAAAAGTACTTTCGTTCTGCCTGTGTTTATAAAAAAAAGCATTCTTCACAGACCACGCTCGTAATATCTTTATTACTACGTGTGCTTTGCCTATCAGGCTGTTCGCGTCAGTTTCTTAAATAAATAAAGTTTTATCCCCTGCGTATATGACATATTCAACTTCACTGTCTATGTGCACTACATCATTTACAGAAATACCAAATAACAAAGGCCCTAAAATGCTGCCCTGGAGTACGCCATGTCTGTTGTATTTATAACTCGATTTGAATTGCCAAATGTGACATCTTGAATGCGGTTGCTGATATAGCCAGTGATAAGCTGAAGTGCGGTCCCTCTTTCTTCACATGTAGAAAGCTTTTAAAGTAGTGTAGAGTGATTTATTCTATCGACGGCCTTGGATAAGTCTACATGACTTCCTAGTGTAACCCTTTGATTTTCTATGTTGTTTATAATTATTTCTTTCTGTCGTTATACTGCCAACTCTAGATAATTGGGGCCTTAAGCGAAATTGAATTTTGGTGATATAATGGTATCATTGAATAAAACTGCAAATGCGTAAAATAATATTTTCTTAAGGTCATTAGAAAACATAGGTAAAAGCGACACAAGGTCTGTGTCGTCCTTTTGGAGGTCCTTTTAGGTCCTTTTTGGAGCCTCTTTATGTATAACAATAACTTTTGCCTTCTTCATTTGCTACAGAAACACACCCGAATTTAAAGACAGATTATTTATGTGGGTTAGTGCACGGTTGATTTCATCAATTTCTCCCCAGTCCGCGCCAACAACCTTCCTCATTACTGAAGTCAGAGGTTCTGCATGCTGTTGCGACGCCGGTTCCTTCAAGCTCGACCGGCGTTACTTCTGGGTAGCGTGGCGTTCTCGGCAGACTGCAGGCGTCCGGTAGACCATAGCGACCAGGCAGGGGCAAGACGATTTCTTAGTGCGAAATTTGCACAGTTTATTTCATGGTTGATGAAGGTTAGAAAAGAAGAGAATGAATGAAAAATACATGGTGGAGCCACTTAAATAGGCCCGCTAATATCGTAGGCGGGATTTCGCTCACGTCAACGTCACGTGACAGGTACTGATTCCAGTCGGGGGTGCGGCAGCTGCTCCCTCTCTCCTAGGCGACGTTTCGGGGGATTGCCTCCCATAGTGGTGACTTGAGGCTTCTGTCGTGCATCGTTCGCTCTCTGGGCGATCGTACACAAAGGGCCTGGTAAACAATGCGACAAGAGGCCCCGGTGGTACACAGTTCGGGGAAGGCGGAACTCCTCGCCTGCTGTGCGCACACACAAAGGGAGGCATAAATCACTGCGACTCGCCCGCCAGATTGAGGATCACTGGAGACAACCATAGCAAATCAGGGATTCATCCTCCGTTAGTTTAGGCATGGGCCTCCGATAATTCCCCCTGCACGGGGAGTCACATGTCCATCGTAACGACCGGGCTGTCATACGTCAATCGTAATCCTTTTTGACACGGGGCCTGACATATCAATCGTAACAATGCCTAGAATAATTACGCAGGCGCAGGTAACATCGGATTCTCCCGTACGCTTGCGAGGATACATGAGAAGTACTACAGGCCACGCCTAACCACCCATTATATCAAGAAGTGCCGAGTCTGTCAGCGACGCAAGACGCAAGCGACACTTGGCCCAGGGGCGTAGCCAGGGGGGGTTCAACCCCCCCCCCCCCGAAATTTTTTCCGCCCCCCCCCCACTTACCCACCCTTTGTTCTCGTCGCTTCGCGCTGACATAATTCAAGAAACCGGTGCTAATATCACAATTTCATTCCTGGGCGCTTCCGTTTGGGTTGTTAATTCACAGCGAATCATGTCTGCATATGGAAAAAACTGTCACGGTGTTTGTCAAGGCTTTGACACTCTGTGATGTTTTGGGCGAGAATGTGGCGGCCGCATTCTGAAGCAACAAATGCGCAACAAATGAAGCAACAAATGCGGCAGCCGCATTTTAGATGAAGGCGAAAATGCTCGAGGCCCGTTTACTTAGATTTAGGTGCACGTTAAAGACCCCAGGTGGTCGAAATCTCCGGTATACATTTCCGCCGCTTCCCTTCAGGTGCCGGTTAGGCCGCGCTCGCGCAGGATCTATAGGCTACGTTCACACTTGGTCTCGAAGCTGTCGGAAGCGGAAAAATCTTGCAAAAATCCACCCGCCTAGGCGGCAAAACAGGCAGAAAAACAAGCTGCGAGCCAAATCGGTCTCGGGCCGATTTTTTCCCCATGGCGAAGCGGAAACGAGGCGGAAAGTCGTTCTGCTTCACTGGAAGCTACACTAGCATGTAAACAACCGGTCGTAAAATTGAACATGGCACTAAAAGTGTAGGCTGTAATGCTGATCGACGCGATCAAGAACCAGCCCTTGCTCTACGACAAGAGAAGTACTAAAACGTACTGTCAGCAATACTCGCGATAGTATGTCGCGCGACCGGAGGTGCGGGAACGAAGCCTTGGCGTGACCCAACTTTTCGCGCTTTTGCAAAGCCAGGCGAACCCACCATCGCCGTTTCCGAGGTTTTCTTGTCTTCCGTTTATTCATTGTCCATTTCTAGAAAACAAGTAGGTAGAAGTATAAAAGCCATTTCTTCTTCCACTTCCATGGCAGACAATAGTTAGGCAGATTCCTCGTTGGCGCTCCATAATTTTCCTCGCACGTGCACGGTATGTTGCAGAAGTCGCGGGGTGCTTTTCTCGTCGCGACGATAGATTGGGAGCGTAGGTCTCACGTAGGACGCGCAGGCTTAGGCGAGCGCTAACACAAGGGCCAGCCTGGGTTTTAGCTGTGGTGTTCCCGTTGCCCCTTTGGTGTCCTGGAGGCGCCGACAATACGAAAATGAAATGTTATTACAACTTGTAAATAAAAGCTATTAAAGAAATATTACCACGCCTAGGCACCAACCTGTGACTCAGCGCTACCGCGCCCGTGTGAGAAGAATTACGGAACGCCAACGAGGAATTTACCGAAGGTCGCAGATGACACGCGAAGTTGCGTAAAATGATCACTTTTGATGACGGTACGTGGGTCAAAGAATGAACATACCGCTCGAAATAATGCGATAATGAGCGCCACAACGCCGACAAACGTACGCAGACTAGATGGACCTGGGTGAAAACGGCAGCGGCGGACGCGGCGGTAGCAAAACAAATGTGAACAACTTGGACAGGCGCGGAAAAAATTTTCCGGCCGCTTTGGCCTTTCCGCCCACTTGCCGCTTCCCAAGTGTGAACGTAGGCTTAGTCTGCGCGAGAAACGTCTCTTGTTTGCGATTGCGTCCCTACGGAAGGCTGGTAATTACTGTTGTGTTGCTGAATACCAAACCAGCAATTACGGAAGGTTGGTAGTTGCTGTTTTGTTGTGGAATCCCAAACCAGTAATGTACACACGAAGGGGTTGATGACAGCAGTGAAATTCCACCGACTCGCGACAGAATGCACGAAACAGACAGCCGACAAGCATGAATTACTGCTGTGCGCAGTACAGCGTAAGTAAACTCTTGTTGCAGGCGCTGACAGTTCTCGTCGGAGTTCCCGCGTCCTGAGAAATTCATTATGTGGACATGCACTGAACAAGACCGGAGTTCATTCCTGCATCACTAGTACACCAATCAGTCGAGATTCTGTGAGGTACAAGGCCGCTTCCTGTTTGCACCGGCGTAAGTGAAGCAGAAATGAGTTGCACGCACTACTTAAAATGCGTACATACGCCATATCTATGGTGTGCGGTGAAATATCCTGTACAATTCTGAATCTGTTGACGTAAAGGCAAATGACGGCTGTACGCTCGCACACAGCAGAAGACACAGCGGCCCGTGCACTTGCCGCAGGAAATGCAACCCTCTCGTATGAGGGAGCAGGGCGACGAAAGCTTCGAAAAAAAAAGGCCTTACGCGTTTTTGTGCGTATTTTGAGTTTTCTAGCGCAAAGACGCAGCGAACAAGCTATGGCTATGGGAGTAGTTATAGCCTGGTCACACGTGCATTTTCACGCGTATAGCCGTCCTTGACTTGTGAAACGCACTTCGCCCCGACGAGGACGACGCGATCTACGCTTAACGGAAATTAACAATTAGTGATGTCTTCTCTGATCGGGCTGGTCGTCTCAATGATGCGTTTTCGAAGACTGGTCCATTCAGTGGCGCGATGAGAGACCGTTGCTCCAAACGCCCACTGTACCTGTCGTACTTACTGTACTTTACTGAGCTTACTTTACTTTTTACTTAATTTCTTCACAAGCACACGCACACGCGAGGGGGGGGGGCGGTCCCATGTCTTTGATATACATGTATATAGTCTGCTTAAACTACCGATATTTATTATCGATCACGTGACGCAGAAGAAAGCAGAAGCTTGCCCCCCCCCCCCCCCCTCCGGTCGGGCCGGTGAAACCCCCCGAAAAAAATTTCTGGATACGCCCCTGACATGGCCTGTGGGATTGCTGCAACCAATCGAGCCTCCTTGCCCACAGTAGCAGCAGAGAGGAAGGAACTTACGTGGACCGTTAGGACGTCAACATCCGGATATGAGTGGATCTTTGTGGCGACGGACTATCTTACCCGCTTCGCTCAAACGGAAGCCCTGGCGAAAGGTAGTGCAACCGAAGTGGCGAAATTCTTCGTCGAGAACATCCTGCTGCGACATGGTGCCTCAGAAGGCCTCATCACCGACAGAGAAACGGTCTTTACTGCAGAGCTATTGCAGCCAGACAAGTCACCGCAGGACAACTGCCTACCATCCCCAGAGCGTTACCGAACGTCTGAATAAAACTGACACCGACATTTAAGGCGATGTATGTACGTCGACGTTGAACACAAGACGAGTGATGCCGTTCTTCTGTATTTAACCTTTGCCTATTGTTTTTTGCACGACACTGCAGGAAACAACGCAAATGACGCAGTTCAAGCTGGTTTACGGAAGGAACCCTGCATACACTCTCGACGCCATGCTACCATAAGTCACCGGCAAAGACCACACGTTACCGGCAAATCTGCAGCGCGGCAAACAAGCACTACAACTCGGCCGCCTGCGCATCAAGAACCAGGAAACGCGGACAGCTGACGCTACAATCTTCGACGACCCTACGTGGAATAGCAGCTCGGCGACCGCGTTTGAGTTTGTACCCAGATGCGCCCACGAGGACTTGGTGAAAAACCTTTGAGACCTTATTTCGGACCCTACAAGATGCTCCGACGCATTCGGTGCACTGGACTATGAGGTCGTTTCAGACGCAATCACAGCAGCGCCACTCTAGACCAGCGTACGTATTTTTGGACGGTCACTTTCGGTGATATCACTTTCAGTGCGCGCTTATCAGCTGGTTGAGCAAAACCGGATGACCTGATTGGCTGGTTCAGCACTACGTCCCGCGAAGTCATCCGACAATACGTGCCCGGATGTAGTGCCACTTGTTTTGCTGTGCACAAGTTCGCCCAATAAAGAGTTGTTGCGTCATGCTATTGACGGTGTCTTTTGCTAAGCTGTCACGGCACCGTGACACTAAAGGGGACCATCTAAATTCATTCAATTCTTCTGCTATGTTCGTGTGGCTATATCTAACTAGACATCGACCAACACTACAATGCGCA
Organism: Dermacentor silvarum; assembly: GCF_013339745.2. Classification (NCBI taxonomy): domain Eukaryota; kingdom Metazoa; phylum Arthropoda; class Arachnida; order Ixodida; family Ixodidae; genus Dermacentor; species Dermacentor silvarum. Next base: position 174,009,225 of record NC_051161.1, on the reverse strand, counting down.
GGCCAACCTGGGCAAGGCCGATTCACTGAGGGACATTGTTGGACTGGCCGTCGGCAACATGACCCTCCTGCAGGTGAGCGCACAGCAAGTGGTGGAACGGCAAATTAGAGCACTGCACGGGCCGATTTTTTCAGCCCGGGCCCGGCCCGGGCCCGAAAATAATCTACGTTACCCGCCCGGCCCAGCCCGCAACCCCTATACCTTAGGCCCGGCCCGAGCCCGGCTCGAAATCCGCCAGAACCCGGCCCGAGACCGAAAAAGATCACCGAGCGGCTTTAAAAAAATAAAATAAAGAAGAGAAGGAAATGAATTTATTCGTAAGACTTAAATACATGTCATATGCAATTATGAACACCATTTCAGTGGTCTGAACGCAAATACCAGCGCGCGAAGTAGTACGAATGACCCTGCCGAGCAGTAGCGCCAACAGTTTCCAACGGCGCGACCTTGATGCGGTCCAATCCACGTCTATCGCAGCGCCGCCGCAGTATTTTTCCACGTCGGGCGCCTCACTGCAAAGCATGGGCCGCCCTAGTCGCTTGTCCCACTCAACCATATTTCTAGTCGAAGCGCAGCCACGACCGGTGTGAGCGCTCGAAGCACTCATCCTTGGAATGTCACACCAGGTACCGGATGCGCGGACGCGTGTCGTTTCGCACAAGCGCGAGGCATTGGAAACGAAGAGCGAGCGTCACGATGGCATCGTAGCGTCGTATAGTGTTACAGTAGAACCCCGCTGTTACGTTCCCGGGTGCTGCGTTTTCCCAGCTGTTACGTCGTTTTCGGCCGGTCCCGGCACAGCTCCCATAGAACCCAATGCATTGGTAACTCCGCTGTTGCGTCGCAACTGTGGGACCGCATGGATGGAGTAAATGGGAAAAGAAAGCTTCTCGTTCATCCATGGTGCAGCGTAATGCGCTGCTGCTAGGCGGCCGGTTGAGAACATGCGTGCAATCATGGATGGACGCAGTGCCATGTTTCGGCCGTGTGACGAATTATCTTATCTTAGCAGTCATCGTTTTAGCAATTACCTATAAAGAATCAGGAAGTCGCGAACGCGCTTGCACCGCACTGAAAGCATTAATTACATTGATTTAGGTAAGGAATACAATGGCATATTTTGGTTCGAGGCGACTTCGGTCTTTCTGGACTTTTACATTCTGTTCAAACAGTGCAAAATACGACGGAAGAAGTAAAGGGAAGTACACTGGAGTAGCACTGTTAGCTTCCAGCTGTGCCGGGGCAACAGGTTTTTCAGAGTCTAGACGCGCGAAGGTAACTTGCTGCACGTTACATGCACACCACCAGAAAGCCCGAGCCTGGCCCGGGCCTGGGTCAAAAAGCACATGCCGTGCCCAAGCCTGGCCCGAGCCCGTAAGGAAACTGGCCCTGGCCCGAGCCCGTAAGGAAAGCCCGAGCCCGTGCAGTGCTCCACGGCAAATACGCGTGGGCATTGCTGTTTGTGCACACAGGAGACGTGCAAAGCCTGTGGAATAATATTGTACTGTCGATTCGTCAACAGTTACTTGCGCATGTCCCATGACACGCGTGCACTATTCGAAAATTTATGCATTTCTAGCGCTTAAGGGGAAACAGGCAAAACCGAAAGAAGACAGCAGGACTGGGAGGAGATGCATCAAATTTCTATGTTACAGCTATTCAGAACCGCCATGGTGTGCATGCAATGCCTTGTATAGCGTTTTCACTCGACTAATTGGTGCATTTGCGCGCTTGCAGTGCCAGTCCGTTGTGGTGGGGACCCTTGCGTCCATGTATGCCGTACTGACCTCACTGGCTCTTTCGAACACGGTAACACTACGCGTCGTCTTGCTTGTGTTCGCCAGCAGCGTGGTCACCGCCTCCGTTGCCAGCCTCGTCCTAGGTGAGTCTATAGAATTTCCTACAAGAATTATTCGGAGCACACTACGAGTGTGGTGGTTCAGGCAGCTCGGGAATGGCAATGTTGGTGTCGAGAACCGAGGGTTCGCAGCAGAACGCCAGAACAGGAGGACCAGGCTTCTAGAACAGAACTGCGCGTTCTTGTGCATTGTGTAGTGCGCGAGGCGGTGCCGTGGTTAGTAGAACAAAAAATGCGCGCGCGGAGGTGAATGGCGTGATAAGTGAAAGATGACGACGTCGAAGAGCGTCCGCCACGAGAACGCGAGGCGCAAGAAGGTAAAAGTGATCCAATTGGAAGAACTCATGGAGCTGCCAGGGATCTGTGGTACATGGGTGACGACGACCACGGCGTGACGACAATCACGAAGCCTGCAAGACATCACGAGAGTCGGATGATGAAGCTGCAGTGATCACGACGGAATCACGGCGGTGGTGTGACAACGAATGCATGACTATATTCCACGATGGTCACTCGAGCAACAGGGTCGGGGACGACGATGCCATGGCGATGATGGAAAGACGGAATTCCAAGCGCATACGTAGTGGCCCAAGCTGGGTTGGTGTATAAGAGTCGTGTAATATAAACATTCAACAAAGAAAAAAAAATTACTCCATCTCCCGCTGAAGGGATCCATGTGTGGATGCGAAGCAGCGGGGAGATGGTTTCGCGGCAGCGGCCCGAGCGCTCATCGCGGCGCTGCACAGGAGAGAGAATTAAAGTCCCCCAATAAGAAAAGTAGCGCCATCTCCTCTCTCCTCTTCCTGCGCCGGCGTTCACTCTCTCTTCTGTCGACTGAGGCTCCCCCTACGCGGTGCTGAATTAGCAGACGCTCTCCGAATGAAACGCTGTGGCTACGTGTCGCTCGCGCTCTTGAACTCGTATGTTGATCGGAATTTTTCTCGTTATATTATGACCGGCTGCCGAAACAACGAGAGGACGCATAAATGCCATTGCGCTTAGATGACTGTACTATTAGCGGTGATACAGTGAGCCTAAAGCCTCTAAGTCGGGCTTTAACTGAGCCATGCCACGTGCGACCTCGGTGTTGGTTGACCTAGCGCCATCATCTCCGCGTTTCAGTAGCTCCAGTACCTCGTTGGCCAGCAGCTAACGTGCACAGCGGGTCTCTAACAATGACTACGCTGCGGGAGTGAATGATCCACCAGCTGTATATATATGGTTGTCTTACAGGTTTCACTGACTAGTGAGCTACTGATCATTCGGCGGAAGCGGTCCGTCGATAATAAGGCTAGTGGCTTCGCTCGCTTGCAGGAAACCTTACACTACTCCACACATTTTTTTGCGGATTTGAGTAGCGTGGCAGCGGTCATCTTACAGGTGTATGCGAGGCTGCTTTTACGGATCATATTGCCACACAGGCCTCACAAACACAACGCCATGGATTGTATAACCGAGTCAACAAAAACCACGTGCGTTTGAAGACATGATGAAATCCGGCCACGAAAGTTGCAAATGCAGCGCGAACAATGCGGCACTTAGGAGGGAGAAAAACTAACGAAGCCTCACACAGCAAGTGGAAGCATGTGAGATTAGGGATCATTGAAGAATCGCTCGCTTACCTCACACAGCCGGGACCATTGTGTTGGGTTGAAATCAGCCCGGCTGATTCTCTGAAGCCAAACCTTCCTCTGCGCCGCGTCTCGCTTCGCAGATGGAATCCGGAAGAGTCGCTTGCCGTCTGTTTCGCGTGTTCTGCACCCGAATGCCGAGCAACACGACATCGCGAACACTACGCTTTAAAAGCGCAAAGGAGACGCGATGCGTGGTGCCTTCATACACCTATCGCAATGGTCTGGCGCCGCGATGGTGGCGGGAGCAAAAAACAAGCAAGAAAAAAAGCGCGCGAGAGCACGTGACAGCATTCGGCCAATCGGAGGGCAGAGCACCGAGAGAACGGGCAGGAGAGGAGGAAAGCGGCAATCTTCAAAACATGGCGCTACTTGAGGGGTTTTGGAGAGAAATGAGGCGCGCGCGCTCCGTCATTTTCATGCCGCGGAACTACCGTGGCGCGCCCAGCGGAGTATGCAGCTGTCGCACCACCTGTCGTGCGCGCCGCTCCGGATTCCTAGATGAGAGAAAGGGGGGAGCGTAGGAAAGGATAGAGAGGGGGAGGGGCGCGCATGCGCTGTGGGGGTGTGGGACGCCGCGAGGGGACGGACAGAGCCACCGGCAAGAAATACTTCGCATTTAAAAACGACGAACGTTATGGCATATCTTTCTACTGACGTTTTGACCGGAGGACCGGTCGAAACGTCAACTGAAGAATGAGAAGGATGAACGACTGCAGAATGGGGCCCGATTTTAATTAGTCATATCATAGTAAGCCAGTGGCGTACCAGCCATTTCTCGAGTGGGGGGGGGGGGGGCAAACCGCAAGAAACCTGACATTTCTACCTCTGTCACTCGCTTCTCTCTCTCTCTCTCTCTATATATATATATATATATATAGAGAGAGAGAGAGAACTTCTTGTAGGGAATTTTTTAAAAGCCAGTAATTCATCAACACACATATTACTTCGCCATAACATTTACCGTGGCGTCCTCCCTCCTTCTATTTCTGCCTCCCCCGTCTTCCTTACTCACTTTCCGTTAGATTTGATATCGGTTGAGATTCTTGTTGACATACGACACATGGAAGCTGCAGAGACATTGCTTTTTCGAGGAATCTGCGTGCGTCGCACGATACATAAACATAGGAGGCACGGACGACAGGCGCGCATCCCATGCTCATTAAGCACACAAACACGAAAGCAAGATTCGGACGACACGGGTGTAACCTGCGCCACACGAGCGAGGGAATATCGTAGCTTTGATGCTTTCCGACAGTTACAACGCGCACTGAAACATCGCACACTGCACATGTGTACCTCAGAAATCGTTCCAACAATTTCTGGGGCTAAAGTTGACGTTAACGACATCAGGAAGTTATCTAGAAGGAAGGTAGTGCACAAATCATTCAAATCACGCCCCAGCGATGGCTTTCAAAGGACAACATAATCCCGATCTCTAAGGCCATGCTTTTGCTGGCTGCAGACGGCAGAAGCAACTTAAAACTTAAAATACATCATAAAATTTCTTTCTACGATAAACTATAGCGTAAAATATGGAGTGTTCGGTGGTTTCTTTTATCTCGCAACATATATACGTAGCTGGGCGCAACACGACAGAAAATACGAGTTTACTGGTTAATATATTTGGCATCACGGAGGCCACAACAACCTGCTTGATCGTGTGGTTTTGTGTTTGCTTTAATGAAATGGGACGTAGTTAGCGTGCACAAAAGTGCCAGAAGATACCTTGTGTTTCGTTGCAAACTCGCCGTATGCGTGGCGCGCCAGGCAAACATGGACCTACGATTTTTGTGCCGTGGCCTTTGTGTCGGTTTGTCGTGGAAAGTTGGGTGGACATCGCAAAGAAATCATTCCTATTGGTAGCGTGCCTCAGATCGTCCACTACGCAGCGGCATGTATGCTGGGAGTAACATCGTCGACGCAGCACCGGCAACTTGGAGAGCGTCGTGCCATTGCAAAGGTAAGCAATCGTGCTTGCTAACTACACGTGTTGTGCGTACTCATCGTGTGTGCATAGGGTGCCTTGCGAACGTAGGAAACAACAGTGACGCCTGTGCTTATGCATGTTGCGTGCTGGTTGTCAGAATTTAGTTTTGCAAATGTAATGCCTCGATGCGCAATTGAATATCCTGATGAGCGTTTTCTTACGATGAGTGGGGGGGGGGGGGGGGAGACATTACGTTCTGAAATAATCGTGTTCATCATGTGCACCTGTGTGTGCGCTCCCGCTTTTCTGCTGAAGTTGCATATAACGACCCATCAGTCTCTTCACCAATACTTACTGCAATTACGTTTCTTCGCTTATAAACTATTCGACGTAGTAAATAATATCTGCTTACCAGGTTTTCGGTTTACAAGCAGTTTTAGGGGAAAGTAAGCAGTCACAGCTTGCCATACTCGTAGAGCTGTCTTTACAAGACAAGGGATGTTGCCATAACTTTGACGTATCTAAACATGATAGGGGGGGGGGGGGAGTTGCTTAAACCAAGTCATGGAAGCAAACCCTAGAATTGTTATGTAAACAAACATTTCTTGTAATGTGCTGCTGCTGCTGCGTGCGTCTTCAAAATTTTACTTTGATGAAGGGGTCCCTATTATCATGACATTCATCAATGACTCGACCTTGTGCTCTGTTGCCACCTTGCATGTGTTCACAGTATAACAGTTTTATTGTGCCAGTGCTATATATGTTAACACAGAATTCATTTTGTAGTGGTGAGGCCGTGACCCACAGCAGTGTCCACATGATGGCAGGGAACCTGTGGCCCTGGCTACAGCAGCACAGCGTGTAATCTGGATGTCACGTCAGGTATGTATGAAGTGTATGTGTACCTGAAAGTATGATCTCGGTATGATTTGTGTGTAAGCTAACAGACATATTACATAACGGAGCACTAAATAGGCTAAATATTTATGCAAGTATATTAAACTTACTGCTTGTTTGTGTTCATAACATTATGCACAAATTATCGTGTTCTATATAAAACTAAACCTAACATGTCCTGATGTTGAGTATTTTTTTTTCTCTCTTTGATCACTTGGCTGCAAATTAAGTTTTATTTTTGCTTTGCATACAGCATATTTTACTTCTTATTTTGGTTTTATTGTTTTGAAACTGTTTCCGATGCTGTAGCTTTTATTTCTGTATTTTTTCTCTTTTTATGCTACACGCATGTGCAGTTTTTGTGCGTGTTAGTATTCGAAGTGTAGTGTGTCAAATATGCCACAGGTCTAAGCATACAGCGTGCATACCTTTGTTTAACATTGCTATTTACAATTATTTCTGTCTTGTTCTCAGAATAATTGCCACTGGAAAATACACATTTGATGAGCTTGAATTTCTCTGAAACTGAAATATGAAGGTATAGCCGTGTAACAGCTGAAGTACTCCAGCAATGTCAAAGCTAGCTTGCACCCACTATTACTACAGTATGCCGACGGATACCCATCACTGTATTTGTACATTTTCTGAGAACCAGCCGTGTCCACTAGGTCAAATTTGTAGTGTCCTTTTGAGCATGCCGGTCAGTTCATTTAACTTTTCAGGACAAAATTTACACAGGCAGGCTGCAGAGGCCAGTGGGGTCCTGGACTGAGGGCTTTGAACACCGCTCCTTAACATATTTTCCAGTCAAATGAAGTTTCTATATTGTATACACAGGGAGGGGAAGGGAAATATACAACTTGACCTCGGCTAACAACTGGCATTTTGATGGAAGGATTAAATAAAGTAAGACTGGATGTGTACTTACATTAAAACAGTATTTGCATAGAAAAAAGTAAAAAGGGATAGAAATTAGTCTATGTCTGCTTATCTACAAAGGATGGCCTTTTTCACGCATTAATAATGGGTCTGGCTCACACATGCGTTATTTATGCGGTATGCCTCACTGATTTCTTGTGTCAATTTTCCACTGTGGGTGACAATAGGTGAACGATCTTATCTGGCCTCAAGTCCTATGGCGGCAATGCACGACCGCATTGGGGAGGCTGAGGTTCAGGGCAAGAGCCTTTATGAAAAGGGCAGTAACAGGCACAAGGAGGACCCAGTGAAGGAGGGATTGGATCCAGTTCACCTGAATGCTGTAATTGGTATGTATTATTTTCATTGTGAAGACTGAATAATACTGCATGGGAAAGTTGTACTTTCGGGCAGTGTAGCGTACTTTCATAATTTCTGTAGATGAGGCTCACAAGCGGAAACCACCTTTGCACTCTCATGAAGGAAAGCCGCCATTTGTGTGGGTCATTCCACGCCAACCGTCGCAAAATCATCAGCCCTTGCTAAATTGTCGAGTTGCCATGGTCCATTGATCCTTGGCGAAGTCCTGAACGAGCGCCCCTTCCCTAACTGGTCGTGTTTGTGAGAACTGTCGAAGCAGAAATGGCTCACTGATAGCAATTTGTAATGATACATTTTTCTCTCTATCATGTGTGGGCAGCTGATGGTGAATAGAAAATGTTTATGGCGGAAATTTTGTCATCGCAGCATTTGTTGTAGTGTGGTGCGGCTGTAACAAGCTTTAATATTCGTGATGTATACGCACAATTTTACCTGAGCTGCCTCAGTGCACACAATGTGCAGGAATGAGGATTTTAATGTATTCCTTATGAACCATCCCACCTCTATTTGGAATGATATGCCTCTCTACATTCAGCAGTAATTTTAATTATTCGAAATAAACAGCACCGGTGTTTCTTGCAGAAATATGGAATAGTTGGATGCAATGACTTAAACAGTTTTGTGGGAAAATGTGTGTTGATGTTTGTTATATACACCTCTTTGAGTGTTCCTACAAAAAAGCTTGCTGGCAAGACCAAGTGTAGCCAAACCGCAATATTGCATTCTGTAACTACATAGTTGTGCCCTCAATTTTGGTGGAGTGAAACTCTCCTGCATTTTAGCGCAGTGCACATCAATCCAGTTTCTTAACTTAAAGATTTCTTTTGCTTAAAACAAAAAGTACCTTTATTAAATTTCTTATTCAAATAGTCTTGTCATTCTCTGTGATGATTGCCATAAGCTTGAGGACAAAAATTACGGCGCGATGCAGACGAGGACGAGGTTAGACAAAGAATGACATATATGGGCGCCAACATCCAGCTGTTTATTCGGCAGAAAACACGCTGTTTTGTACATCACACTGTGCAAAGTAGTCATAGTAAAGGTAAACGAACAGGAGTGAAGGGATCCAACAAGGGCTCGTGAGGCAGTGATCATCGCAGTAGAGAGGAATGCAAAGGTAACAGCAGGAACCTAAACTGAACTATCAGGCAAGCGCATAGGAGCACGAGTCCATTACAGGCTCAAAAATCACACAACCAGAGCACCTGCAGTGCCCGCCCGTGTTGCTGTTGACCACCAACCAGTGCTCTCTTGCACGATCGTTGAAGCATCGTCCTATTTGTCCAATACACATGCTGGTGGTCAACAGCAACACGGGCGCGCACTGCAGGTGCTGTGGTTGTGCGCCACAACTGGAGCAAATGCCCTTTCTAAGGAAAGCAAGAAACCGCACTGAAATGGAAATAATCGAGGCGTTCTTAATAAATAGAGCAGGCAGTCAGTGTGTTAGCACGCAGTCAATAATATTAAGTGACAAAGAATTGTCGTTCTTAATGATAGCCTGTAATCACCTCCAAGATTAGAACATGCAGCTGTCGTGTTTGTATGCCACTTGATTTGAGCCTGTAATGGACGCGTGTTCCTATGTGCTTGCCTCATAGTTCAGTTTAGGTCCCTGATGTAACCTTTGCATTCCTCTCTACTGTGATGATCACTGCCTCACGACCACTTGTTGGATCCCTTCACTCCTGTTCGTCTATTTTTACTATGATTACTTTGGACGGTGTCATGTATAAAACGGCGTGTTTTCTGCCGAATAAACAGTTGGAAGTTGGCGCCTGTAATGTCATTCCTTGTCTAACTTCGTCCTCGTCTGCTTAGCACAGTACTTTTTGTCCTGAAGTCATGAACCAAGCAGCTGCTACAGTGCTCTATTAGCACCTAAACTTTGGTAAAAATACTACTATATTTATATACAGGGTGTTTTATTTTAGCTGCATCAAATTAAAAACAATGCCTGTAGGCAGATAACACAGTTCTAATCCTTGATCTAAACTACTCGATGAGGTGGCCATTACTTACGTAAGAAATCAAAATGCTTAATTGAATATTTAACCAAATTACAATAAATAACTAATTAATTATTTACGGCACATATCTTAATCTACAAACTGTAGCTAATGAGTTTCCAAGGTGTATCCACTTCGAACAAATTTTCTGGGCTGCGCTAGTTTCAAGATATTAACTTTCAAAGTGTCTGACGAAATGCATTAGTGTTCCAGTTACTTTTGTGCTTCAATGCAGAAAACAGCGTTTTCTTTAAAAAGTTAACTGGAACGCCCATTCATTTCGTCGGACACTTTGAAAATTATCTCGAAACTGCTTCAGTCCCAAAAATTCGTTCCAAGTGGATCGACTTGCGAACCTGCAAGCTATAATTCGTATATAGAAATATGTGCTGTATTGGAATTAATTAAAATGTTAATTAGCATAATTATTTTAATTTTTCAATTAGGCATTTTGATTTCTCATGGAAGTAATGGCTGTCTAATTGAGTAGTTTAGGTCAAAGATTGGAATTGTGTTATCTGCCACAGGCAATTTTGAAAATTTTGGTGCAGCTAAACTAAAACAAACTGCACAGCGCATTGTTTACTGGGGCCTATGCAAAATATTGTTCGTAAAGAAATGAAATTTTAGCTATACATTTTTCTGTAAATAGTGTCTACAAAGGTGCTGCAATTTTATAATTATTTGCTAGTAAATGTTAGCCATGACCAAAATAAGTGCACAGTAAGTAGAAAAGTGTAAATGTAATTAGAACTGCATTACAATACATTTTTTAAAAAAGGTATAATTTACAACACACATCATGTGTGCACATCCACTCAATTAGCTCTAGCTCGTATTGCACACTACTATCCATTGCTGTGCCTCTTGGTCCATTATCGCACACCCCTTGCTTTTTCAGGGCTGCGCAAGTGGACCCACACACGCAGTGCACTATACACGCACCTGGTCATTCACAAACATATGCACACACTAGCAGGTCGTTCGGGAATTTTGCCATGCGCCATTCCTCTTCCCGTTAAGGCACTCCGCACGTCTGACCACCAGGGGACACACTCTCGCTACCTTCGCGTGCACAGCCATAAATAATGGCGGCACCATGCATCTGACATTGGTTGGACTTCAGCATCTGTTCGTTCACATGTTCCACCGGATGATATAGAAAGTTAGTATTGTTCTGCTAGTGTGCTGCAATGCTATGCTAAATTTTCATCTTGTTTCTTGCAGGTTACATCCTCCAGCAAGTTCAGGACGACAAATGTGCAGCTCAAAAGCAGCCTGTCCTCCATGCTAAGCAGGGAGATTAAGTAGACTGGAAAGCAGGTGGTCCTGTAAATACAGGCTGTTTTTTTTTTGCTGCACCAAATTTTTAAAATTAGAAAAATATATACCTTGGTCACGTTAGCTTTACCATTCGAGTGTACGGATTGGCGGCCTCTAAATACAGAGCAATTTAGTCACTTAAGTGTGTAGTTAGTGAAGTTAAGCTAATTAACTTTCGAATTATCAACTATAGGTGGCTACAGCAAATGAGTACTTTGGGGCCCGTCGTCGACACTACCTATCCCAACGATGAAATTTTGAATAGCGGAGTTCATGTGGGAGCTACACGAGCAATTAGTTCCCTTTGGCAAGCTTCTTGAAACCGAATTAGGCCGCAAAAAGAGCGTCTGTGTCGTCGATGTCACCGCCCCCCTGCCTTTCGTAACATCTCCGAGGTAAGCGCCAGTCCGGCCCCGCGAGCAGCTTGCATTATTTCCTTGCTATCTGCGGCGTTCGCAGTCGACGCTACAGACTGATATGATGCCGTGCCTGCAGTATCTAAAAGCCCAATTTAAGGAGCAGGGTTGGTGCTACAGCGCAACATGATGCCCAATAGAATGAAGTAAATTTGGCGGCCCACCGTCATAGAAGCGCTAGGCCAACGCTGCAGACAGCCAGCAGATAATGCAAGCTGCTCGTTGGGCTGGACCGGCGGAGACGTGACGAAAGGCGGGGGGGGGGGGGGGGGCGACACAGACGCTCTTTTTGCGGCCAGTTTCGGTTTTAAGGAGCCTGCCAAGGGGAACTAATTGTTCGCGTAGCTCCCACATGAACTCCGCTATTCAAAATTTGACTGTTGGGATAGGTAGTACTCATTTGTACTCAGTACTCATTTGCTGTAGCTACCTATTGTTGATAATTAGAAAATTAATTAGTGTAACTTTGGTAATTATGCATGTAAGTGCTGAAATTGCTATGTATCTAGTACACTTTAATGGTAAAGTACACTTGAATGGTAAAGATAACGTGATCAAGATTCACATCTTTCTAATTTCAAAAATTTGGTGCAACTAAAAAAAACACCCCGTATGTGCTATCTAGTCATGTTTGCAATTTCTATGTCAGCACATTCTTAAATAAATATGAACCAACTCAACTATATATACATCTGCTCATTTATTACCCTGTGTAATTTATAGCTGGCTCAACAATGCAGCATTTGTATCCAAATGCCTGCATCGCTAGGCATCCAAGATTGATGGGCATGAGTAGACTCACATATATAGAACGATGGATAGTCACTCATTGCCAGAAATGGCCTGCTGGAGTTTACATTACAACTCTTTGTAGTGACCATACTTTCATGTTGATGATTTGTGCCATGCAAATTGAGGAATATTAATGTAGTGCATAGAAAGCCAAGTGTGCAGGCATTCAGAAGGGTTACTAATGCACTGTGTTAGAATAGCAATGAACCAAAAAAAAATATCTATTGACCTGTGTACTGCAAACATTCGCTTGCATGACCAGCAATACAGATATCTGCATTGTGGCCTTTAATGTCAACCTAATGTTAACGTTCAATTGCATGTCATTAGGAAACGCATCAGAAGCTCATGCATCAGGTGCACATCAGAAACTCGTACGTCAGATGCACATCAGAAACTCATGCGTCAGGTGCACATCAGAAACTCATGCATCAGGTACTCTATAGAAATACGGTGGCCAATTTGTAATAGACTCAGATTAGGAATACATCAGAAAGTGCATTAGACAGTCATTAGCCACTCAAATGATTCTGTTGCATAAAGACATCAGCCTCTCTATAGAAAGACATTAAATTTTTTCATAAGGGAACATCTCACGACAAGGTTCCAGTGGCAAAGCAAGCAAGTGGGAGCCTAACGACTGGCGTGTTCCCTGCATTTTAAAGAAGATGATTACCGCAAGACAACAAAGTATAGGGTCTTGCTTCCGACTGCAGTTCCTTCAGGTTTTCCAAGTTATCCGGCATACATGAGAAAAGACAATACACAAACAGGTATAAAAAATCCCCGAAAATGTGTGTCGCTAATTATGCCAGATGAATAAAGTGAAGTGACCAGTGAAAGTGGAGATTGCTGCGCGATAAATCAATCGGAAGGCGAAATTCACGGTTCTATTATTGAACTCGCTACTGAAACTGCAAGGGCAAACAGTGCATAGAACGCTTTGGTGTTGAATGCTGCATCGCAAACCGATCCCGACATTGACGGCATGATGGAGAAGTCAAAGAAAATTATTCATCGGCTCGAGATGAAACTTTTTCGCCTCAAAAAGGCGCTACAGACGCTTCAAGACGGCTGCGATGAAACACGCGAGCGTCTGAGAGCGTACGGTGAGAGTAAAGAAATTCAGCAGTTCTTGACCGTCCTAACAGCGGCCGAACAAGACGAGAAAGCGGCTTTGTTAATTCAAAATGAAGTAAACTTTCATGCGAAATATCCAGCATATAGCGAGGCTATCCTAAGGAAATGTGTTCTCTGGAAGGCTACAGTCACGTCCGGTCGAGGGCTCTCTTCAAGCTTCCCTGTCGTACCACGTTGCAAAAGTACGTGGGTAAATCAACAGGCGATAACCCCCTTGATCAAACAGCGCCTGCGTTTGGTGAGAGAAAGCTTGGTTGTGGAGCAGTAGCGAATGTGCTTCCTTATTATTGACTAAATGTCAATACAACAAAAAGTTATATGTGGTCGTCAAGTGGACAAAGTTTTTGGCCTTGTGGACATGGGACCTGGCTCAGAGCAAGATGAAATGGCAGCACCTCGGGTTGCAAACCGCCTTCTGTGATTTACCCTCAGAGGACTTTCAACCCTTTGTGTAATACCTGTTGGCTATGAGCTCGAAATTGCTCCAATTGGCTTTTTGGCTGGCTACCTGGCTCGCGCTGTGATGAAAAGGTATGAACTCGAATGTTTTAATGGCTACGTGATCTGAAAGGATTGGTTCGTTGAACCACGTGAGCTGCAATTGACATCCTTAGTATTTTTTTGCATTGTCAGACACATTTGTTAAGCAAAACAGAAACAATTTTTGTTCTTGCGAAACACCAAACCTCCATGGCTCATTGCTTAATTTTACAAAAGTAGTGCCGCTCATTGCTTTATTGATTAATCTTAATTTCTTGAACTTCCCAACTTTTGTGCCATCAATGCAATGAACACCTGCAAGTGTCAAACCCGATGGAGGCAGTTTATGGGTTGATGAAAAACCTGGACAGCAAGCATCTAAAATATCTGGCTCATCGGCATGTGCCAGCTCACGTGCAACTTTGACAACAGAGTAATGAAACCAATGGAGGTGAGAAGGAGCGGAAACGTCGCTCCTCTCAGCTCTGCTGCCGCGCTACACCCGGTGTCCCACCTCGATGTGCGAAGCGAACGATCCGGAGCATTCCAAGAAAATTTCTGAAATACTTTTGAGGAAGTTACTTCTACCTCTGCTCTGCAATTCTGGCAACGTTGGTTCAGCGTCTTTTAAAGCTGGTGCAAAAACCAATAAAAAGAAAAGTGTTGAGACTGTGACGCGAGTCAGTGGGCTTGATGTAAAGACGTGTGCAGTGCAAAAGACAAGGAAGCAACACGAACACTGAAGAGCGGGAACTTGCTATTCAATAAATTCACTTGGTGTCGTTTGTCCGTATTTCATATTCACTGTTGGAATTCTGAGTGGAATGAAAGTTATCTTGCGGTAAGATTTCTTTTAGGTTACGCGAATTCATTTCGGCGAGATGGTCGCACACACATGAGGAGCATTAGTTTGTGGCTGTGGTACGGGATATTTCATCATATCTACTATCATCGTGTTTAGAGACAGCTTCAGGAAAAAATAAGTGTTTGCTTATATTTGATGTTAAGTAAGTAGCAGCAACTGTAATTTCCTAAGTGTTTTTTATCTGATTGTAATTAATAAACTTGAATGGTGAAACATATTAAGACACAAATGGATAATTTTGATCTGTTAGGCAAGGTATAACACCTCTAGAACCGCTACCTGAGATTCTATTGGATACCGGGAAAACATGCCCGTGATTACTTCTTTGATCTCGGGCATACAGCGCAAGCAGAGAAATTCCCATACAGCTGCAGCTGTCATTAGGAAGAGTCGTAAAGAACCATTGTGTACTTTAGGTGGCTTTGAAAAGAATATTTTGCGCGTGGCGCAACGACGCACGCGCTCGAGCAAAGCTACAGCAGCGCGCCGCGCATTTCATCTCACGGGCACTCGCAACTAGGGTGCCTCGATGCCCAGCGCCGCCGTCCAGGGTGGAGACAACCCCGCTGGCGCCGCCATATTGAGTCACACGAGCTGAGACTCAGCTACGCTTGCGTTCATAAATAGTGTTACTCGCGGCGCACTTCCAAGCGCTTTGCCTTGATGAGGATTTTTTTATCGGTAGCGCATCTGCACATCTTTATAACCAATAGCCGTTAACTCGTCGAAGGTCCAAGACGTAAATGTATGGCGCCGGGATCATGCCCCAAGTTGCCTAATTCAATTTACATTTAATATGCCGTGCGTATGTTTGAAATACGCACTATTTTTTTTTTTGCGCTTCGATGCTTGGTATATAAGGTTTGCGACCCCCTGTGTGTGGAAGTTTACTCTTTCGCTGTTGTATTTTGGTTTACACGTCACGCCTCCTTTACCGTAGCCAGCCACTCGCGCACGGCGGTTAGTTTCCCTTGCGTTGCGCGTGCTCTTCGCGTTCGTTGCAATTATTTGACGATATCTACGCGCAATTTTGCTTTTTTTTTGCCCACAAAACTGTGTGCTGACAGGATTAAGCTGGTGTAAAAATAACTGCGATGTGAAAATAAGGTTTAGTTAGTGCTGTAGAGAAACATGTAACGTAACTTGTCTGTGTCAATCTTGCGTAGTACACACAAGAAACCAAGCGATGCACAAAATACACTTACTTATAATGTCTAGTACAATCAATCATGAAAGAGATATGTACATGAAAAATTATATGTACTGTGTGGCGCTTGAAGGTTATGTTGAAAGACGAGATAAAAAAAAATTCGCAAGGTAGGCTCGACACACAATTCGGGATAGTGAGAGCTTTTTTTTTTAATTTATTCATTACATGGAGGGGGGGGGGGTTCAAGTGAGTACATCAACCTTATTACACCCAATATAAATCGAAAACAAGAATGCAAACAAGAAAACGCAACCGCGGGTAATAATAAGCAAGATATCCCGCCAGAATACATCAGCTACCATCGAATACGTCGCATCAGCCAAACACATCGATGGCGAGTACAGAACATTTTATAAATAACCATTAGAACACTGATAACTACATTGAAAAAATAAACAACACTGCATACATATCGCGTACAAAAACCGTAAATGAAACTAAGACAGTCAAATACAGATTAGCAATGTTTTTCACTTCGAAAATATAGTCCATGATAATTTAGGGCTGTTGACTTTAACAGACGGCGCCCATCCTGTCGATTTCCCTCGTACTGGTCCACTTCAAAGTGTTTCTAAGTACAAGTAAAACAACAAAAGTGATTATTGATATGAAAAGTTGCCTTGTAAATACAGAGAACCCATTACCGTGCTTAAAAATAAATTTTCGCAGAAATAATGCTGTATTACCTCGCTTCACACGTTTCGAAGAAATGCACAGGCTACAACAGACACCATGCCAGAAAGCGCCGAAACATTTTGGTCCCATGATGCCCCTTAACTCTACTACACCTGGGCATACCGTGCACAGGCATTTAAAGACCGTCAGAGTACCCACTACGATCGGGAATGAGCACGAATGACCATCGGCTTACGAGCACCACGCTACAAATATATTCGTCTAAAAAATCAGCTATATAACGTAACAACCTGAGATCTGCAAGATATCTGCTGAGAATAGAGAAAATCACAATGCTTCGCTTGCCACGTACACAACAGCCGCTCTCCCTAGAAGAAGCACTGCGTTCTTTAGTCCCAAATAACCAGTAGCGAAAAAAGAAACTGAGGGAAAAAAAAAAACAAGAGACACACGATGTGTGCTTCCCGTGAAAAAGTAAAATAGGTGGTTTACATGACGATTTGTAGCTAATGTAAGGCTGTTTCGCGGCGAAGCATTTTCGTCAGTTCTTAAAATAAGGGTACTACTCGCATAGACTGCGCTGATCAAAACGGCAAAAGCCTATGCGACGCGCGCTCGCTCAGACAGCATCGGTGCAGTGGTTAGTTCTTGAGCGAACGTAGGTACGTGAGCGAGGATCAGAGAATACTTTCTTATTTATGAAAAACACGATGCGATAGTCTAAACTTTCTTGACACTTACTTCGCAAATGTAGGAGTTATCCGTTGCCTTCCAGTGATACCGCTTTACTTGGGCTTCCCATCTCTTCCTTCGCTCTGGGTCCCGGGGGAAGCGTAAACAACGAAGCCCTTTACGCGTCGATCCGGTGCACTTTGGAACACAACAGCCCGTCATGTCGACTCGATGCACTTGACAAGCTTGTCATTCATGCGGCTGAACATTGTCCAGCAAGTAGAAGCGTCAGCGAAGCATCCACGCGCACTGTGTCTCGAATTAAGCACCGGCACTAAGCACTCGCAACCGCTCGCTGTGACTCAAGATGGCGTCGCAGCGAGAAAGCGGCGGCGCGGGTGCGGTCAAAGGATGGCACCACCCTGAACGGCGGCGTTGGCATCGAGGCACCCTACTCGCAACATCTGTCCCCCTCCGGTGGCGCCGCGGCGGTGGCACGGAAAACTACGCCCTCTCACGTCGTTTTCAGAGCGCGCGGCAGGCCGCACCGTGTGCGCTTGCATCCAGCGGCCGTGGTTTACCTAGAAACAACTAAATGCCGTGTATAACGAATAAAAATTGGGAGAGACTATTCAGTAACTGTTTTCGGGAGCACATAAGCAACCTACGCAGTGCAGAATTTCGATACACGCCACGAAATAGTGGCCCTAATTTTTTTCACATTATGAAACATCTGCTGTTGTGCTGCTGTCGGGAAACAAGTAATAGTGCAGCTCTTATTTGGAAACAGACTGAAAATGACATCGAAAAGGTGAGAAATGACACAAGCCTTTAGAAAAAATTAAAGTCGGCGTTCTATTGGTATTGAAATGACCTTCGACCAAGATCATTTTCACGAACATGTCTACAATAAGTCGTGATCACACAGTGAAATTCTACAAATATACCTGTAAGAGGTTTAATTATATTTTTGATGGTGATAAAATACTGAGAGTGCAAAGATGGCTAGGCTATTTCTGGACAGAGATTAAATAGTTCCAGCATTTCATAACCCAACGATTTCGTGTAAGGCACATCAGTCGTTAGGCGCGGCTGATTATAATTGTTTATACGGACCTACCCCTCGCCAGCAGGGTTAAAATGGCAAGCTTATTGTGTTTTCAAATACAGATTTACCGGCTCCAAAAGCTAGGCATGATGCAAGTAGCGCAAGCTGACATTTGTTAGGGCGGGAACTGCCCAGCGCCAGGCATTCTCCGCAACGCGAGCGTATATGGCGAATCCCGCGCGTCGTCCGCTACAGCGTGTCGCGAGGAGACACAAAAGACAGTGCTCGCTGCCCAAACAGGGGATACGCAGTAAATAAAAGCATTACATACGTGGTCACTCTATTTAGAAAGAAAATTTAGCTTCTGCTGTGGTTTTCCTGGACTCTCCAGCGTGCAGCCAAAGTGGCCGCTTTCACAAGTGAAGGGGGGGGGGGGGCAAATGGTTTGCTTTGCCCCCTCCCCACTATTGAGAGCGGGGGGGGGCGTGCCCCCCTTGCTCCCCGGTAGATACGCCTAGGTAGGAAGCTAAGCCTATGCTGTCGTTGGTTTCATTGTATCTGGCTTCTTCTGACATGACTATATATATATATATATATATATATATATATATATATATATATAGGTCGGCCAGCATTGTTTACTCTGTGAATTTGTGAACAATCGGGGCCGGCCTATCATGTCCAGCAATGGAACAGTCACTGAGAAAATATCCAGCTTCATTGACATTTTCATTAAGGACATCTCATCTTCATTCCCTTCGTACATTAAAGATACAAATCACTTTCTTCGGGAGGTATCAAACCTGACGGTACCGGCGGGGAGTTACATGGTCACTATGGATGTCGCATCTTTGCACACCAACATAGCCCAAGCCGAGGGCATAGCGTCTACAGTTTCTGCCTACGCTGACTCCAGCCAACCTAGCCACTTAGAGAAATATACAATTGAGACTATTCTAAATTTAGTACTTAAATATAATCACTTTGAGTTCGACAACAAGCATTATCAGTAAATAAACGGAACCGCCATGGGAAAGAAGATGGCGCCAAATTGTGGTAATATCTCTATGGCATCGTTAGAAATCCGCTTTCTCAGAAATTGAGCCATAAAACCAATATTTTACAAGCGATTCCTGGATGATATTTTTTGTGTGTGGGCCGACGGTCAACAAAATCTCTTTCCAATTTCAATTCTTTGCACCCAGCTTCACGCGCAACTTCTCCCAGGATAGTGTTCACTTCCTCGACGTCACTGAGTGGCGGCCGCATTTCCACGTCCCTGTACAAAAAGCCGACAGCAATATCTGCGTTTCTATAGCAGCCACTGCAAAATAAGCATCCCCTACTTCCAGGCTCACAGAAGAATCTGTTGCGAATCTACACAATTTGAGAGACACGCGGAGGAACTGAAATGTGCGCTTGTAGGCCAGAAATATCCTCCATAAGTAGCACACTTTGCAATTGAACGCGCCCGCACCTTAGATCGAGCACACATAATGGGAGAAATGATGAACAGGACCAATACACAATCGGATCCGAACTTGGTCCTAAATTACACCACCGGTGCCCCACGGCTGAATGCTATTCTCGACCGCCATTTCAACATCATGAAACAAGAGCAGCCGACTCGCTAGTATTTTCCAGCGACCGCCTCATGTAGTGTATAGACCTTTTTACAAACCCACGTTTGAGCAGTGCCATTAGCCGACACGGGCGACGTCTAGCGTCAGGACATGTTATGCCGCCATTTTGGACTGTGCGCCTTGCGAGAGCAGGCCGGCCACACTTGGGTTGTGTGATCTTCGCCGCGCATTATTTCGATTGTTTTCTTCCGCTTCGCTTGTCTTGTGCCGCTTGACTTGTTACATGTTTCACGTGTTCGCGTGAGCGCTCAGTGTAGTGTGACATGGCAACAGCAAGCCCAGGCAGTGGATGTGGTGTTTCGTCGTCGGTAGCGGCGGCTGCCGCGTCTGCTTCGTCGAGACCTGGTGTGTTAGTCAGCGGTATATTTTATTGTTATTGCTGGGCACATGTGACCATATCGTCGATTGAATGTGTTCACCATTACGTTTCGCGGTTGAGGGTTGCCTCATTTAGCGAAAGCAGGCGCGTACGTAGCTGTCAGGCAATGCTTAGAACCAGGCGCCGGCGGCCCGACGACGCGTGTCAGTGGTTGGTAGATATGCGGTGGTTACTCCATACGCTTCCGACGCAACTGAACAACTCAATCATGCAAAATTTATTGGATCTGGTGCGGTGCAGTGTGCTTATAACCAAATGTCAAAGCATAAGCGTGGCGATCGAGCAGCGCGGTACCTGCAGCAAACCGACGCGCGGCAGTGATCACAGATGCCAGCGCAACTGATACAGCCCACCTGGTTTTCGAGGCACGCAAAGTGCCTCGAACGGTCTGTCGCGCGGCAATTCTGCGTGTATTCGCGGGCTTCTTTCACACTCGGAAAAACACATTTATATATCACGTATTGAGCAACAGAAAGCTGTATCGGGAGTTTTTCATGTTGCTCTACAATTTTCTCATTGAGACTTTCATAATTAGTAGAGTATTTCTCGAGTTAGATAATTAATTACAATGAACTAATTAGGTCTAAGTAAAAAAATTACTGTCGGCTACTACACTGCCGGAAACAATACGCACTAGGTGTCCGTCGCGTAACGCCAGTCCTCTTTTTTAAAATTGTGCTGCGTGATAGCTGGGATACCCTGTAAACACACACACACACACACACACACACACACACACACACACACACACACACACACACACACACACACACACACACACACACACACACACACACACTACACACACACACACTACATATATATATATATATATATATATATGCACATAAAGTCAGGAATGGCTGAAGTAAGCAGCAAAAGGCTAAGGCAATAAAATAAAGCGTAATAAATGACCCTATGAGGGCGCCGGAAGCACGAAGATCAGGCAAAACCATGCACTGCCCATCTTTCCCGTGGTAGCTGGACAATCGTACCACCAGAGTAGTAACTGTACTAAACTTTTCTACTGCGTATCGCGTAGACGCACGCGTGCTTGTATCCATGATCGCAAGAAATGAAAAGTGCCGCTTCTTTCACAGTGGCTGTGCTTGCCCCGTGTATGCATCGTTTAATCGTGGTTTAAAACGCTGGTCGCAGGCGGCGTGATGATCTCGGTGGTGCTGGTGTCCCGTCCGTGCCACGTCAACCCGGACAACGTGGCCATCCCGATAGCAGCTGCACTCGGAGACCTGACTACGCTGGGGCTGCTGGCGCTCATCAGCGACAGTCTCTTCCGCCTGCAAGGTACATACCTGCTTCCGGGCGGGGACACGATTGATAACATCGTTTTCGGAAATTGCGCAAGGCAGTTCAGTGCAACACATGCTAAGGAGAACCTTGCCTTAATTTTATTAGAGAAACGTAGGAACATACTAAGACTGAATTTCTTCATAATATTGTTACGACGCGGAAGTCACCGATAAAGACGTATTTACGATAAATAGAGGAGCGGCGACGATGCATAAACAAGATGGCTGTCGAGACCGATTCCACCGCCAGACGTGAAATCGTCTTCCGACTGGCGCCACTCTCGGTTGCGCCGTAACATAACTCGCGCCTGTACAGGCACCGTCCCGGAGCTGACTATAAGACACGTGAACTCGCGGCAAAGTAAGGCTTCAGCGGAGTCATGTGCACAACCTCATTGGGGACAGGCGAGTCCATCGGGGCAATCTCGTAGTTGGCATCGCCAAGCTGACGCAATATCATGTAGGGCCTGGTGTAGTACGGCATCAACTTTTCAGACAAGACGATGCGGTGACAAGATGTTCATAGGAGCACAACGTAGCCAGGCGGTAATCGACGTCCAGATGTCTGCTGACGTACCGGATCTTCTGCGCGACTAGACACGAGCAGACGTCTTGAGCATATTCAGTGGCAGTGTTCGTCGAGGAAAGAAGCAATGGGGGGTGTCAAAGGGCAGAGTAGGGTGGCAGCCGAATGGATGGTAAAATGGTGAAAAGCCAGCGGTCTTGTGACAGGACGAATTTTAGGCGAAGGTCACGAAGGGTAACGTGCTGTCCCAATCCCTGTGGTCGTCAGAAACGTACATAGACAGCATTTCTGTCAACGTGCGATTGAGCCGCTGCGTGAGTCGGTTTGTCTGCGGGCGGTAGGCGGTGGAAAGCTTGTGCTCGGCAGAGCAGCAACGAAGTAAGTCTTGAACAACTCGGGACAAGAAGGTGCGGCCGCAATCAGTGAGGAGCTGTTGAGGTGCGTCGTGATGCATGATGACGTCATGTAAAAGGAAATATGCCACCTCAGTTGCACAGCTTGTGGGCGAAGCTCGCGTGATCGTATACCGGGTCGCGTAGTCAGTCGCGACAACGACCCACTTATTGCCAGATATCGACGTCCGAAAAAGGCCGAGACGATCGAGACCGACGCGAGAAAATGGTTCTGGGTGCACATCGATGTGGTGAAGACGTCCAGCGAGAAGCACAGCAGGTTTTTGCGGCGCTGACAGGCAGCAAAGTAGCAGCGGTACAGGCCTGACCAGTAGAAGCGGTGACGTAGGCGGTACGAGAAACGCCGAGGTGGCCTGCAGTAGGTGCGTCATGAAACTGCTCAAGACCTGATGTCCGGAGATGGCGCGGGACAAAGAGCGAAAATTCTGGTACTTCAGGGCGTAAGCTGCGACGGCAGAGAACGTCGTCGCGGAGTACGAACATGTGCAGCGTGGGCTCCAAATGTCCAGAATGGCAACGATCAATGAGAACACGTAAGCAGTCACGCCGTTGTTCAGTGCGAATGTCACGCAGATTAGAGATGGCAAGGACGCAAGCGTCGCTGTCATGCGCATCATTTTCAGGGCGGTCGACAGGATGTCGGCGTCCTTGTGCAAGTGGCCGTACTTGTCATCATCACCAGTCTATATTTTATGTCCACTGCAGGACGAAGGCCTCTCCCTGCGATCTCCAATTACCCTTGTCTTGTGCTAGCGTATTCCAACTTGCGCCTGCAAATTTCCTAACTTCATCACCCCATCTGGTTTTCTGCCGACCTCGACGGCCGCACTCCCTCATGGCCGCACTTTTATACAACGGCAAATGAATATTCTCGGAGCCGTAGCGCCCATTTGCCCAATCGTCCAGTGGGGCGGGGCCTTTAAGTGACGAGAGCCAGCACAAGGCGTGCTGATTGGTAACCACGGAAAATATGCGGGCGTACAAGTAGGCGCGGATTTTGGCTACTGCCCAAACTAACGCCCGGCAATCCAGTTCAGTAATTGAAAAATTCCTCTCGGCGAGTGACAGGCGGCGGTTGGCGTATGCAATTACGCGCTCTGCGTTACGCTACCACTGAACGAGTTCAGCCCCTGTTGCATGGCCACTGGCATCCGTGTGAAGTTGAGTGGCGGCAGATGGATCATACTGAGCCAGCAATGGGGGAGCCGTGAGCACACGTATACGAGGGCGGAGAAGGCTTTGGTCCGAGCAAGGCGCCCCATGTGAAAGCAATGTTCTTCTTAAGTGAGTCGGTAAGCAGGCGAGTGGTGTCGGCGAAATTCTTCTTTCTGTGGTTTTACGTGGCAAAACCAGTTCTGAGGCACGGTGAAATTCTTGGTGAAACGACGGAACTACGGGCAGGGTCCGACAGAGGTGCTTAATCTGTGGTGGAAG
The DNA here is from genome assembly GCF_013339745.2 of Dermacentor silvarum. Lineage (NCBI taxonomy): Eukaryota > Metazoa > Arthropoda > Arachnida > Ixodida > Ixodidae > Dermacentor > Dermacentor silvarum. The sequence continues at coordinate 173,985,311 of NC_051161.1, read as the reverse complement.
ATGGAAAAGTACACTTCTGGACAGCGCGAATCTCGAGTCAGGTTGAACGCCAGCGGCATTGACGAGATGGCCAAGAACAGCAATTTGACGACGTACAAAGTGACACTTGGCAGCACAATTGCAGGCCGGTGCGTCGAAAAACAGCAAGAATGACCGACAGACGTGTGAGATGACTCATGGAGGTTGGTGAAAAGTCTACCACATCGTCAATGTAACACATGTAGACTTTTAATGGCCATGAGTCCATCATTCTTTCAAAAGTAAAGTTGCCGGGGCATTACAAAGATCGAACGGCATAACCTTGAATTGGTAGAGGCCGTCGGGTGTTCGAAGGCAGTTTTCTCGCAGTCCATGTCCTACCGAGATTTGCCAATAGCCTGATGGAAGGATGATGAAAAGTACTTGGCTTCGTGTAAGCAGTCCAAAGCGTCATCAATACGCGGCAAGTGGTAGACATCCTTGCACGTGATTTTGTTGAAGTGTCGGTAATCGACACGAAACCGCCACCTGCCGTCCTTCTTGACAAGGACTACAGGGGACTGCAAGATGGCTCGAGAACGTCTTAGTCAACATCTTATCCACTTCTCGTTGCATCACTTGTCATTCAGCATGTGAAACACGGTACGGCCGGCGGCGTATTAGGTTGGTGTCTCCGTTGTAAATACGATGGGTGACCACCGATGTCTGGTCTAAAGGGCGGCCGTCAAGGTAAAAAATGTCGCTGTAAGTTTCCAAGCTCAGCAGCTTGTGCAGGAAGAAGGTCAGGTGCAACCATCTTGCTAAGTTCGTCTGTGAGAATGGATGAATCGGAGGTTACTGTAGAAGGCAACGGAATTGCTGAATCAAAAGCCAATATCTCGGAATCGTTGACAGGCAAAATGTCGCCCAAAGACATGCCCCTGGGAACAATTTGAGTCGAGCAGGTAAAATTAAGGAGGAAGCGAAGTCTGATTGCCTGTAACAGTGAGCACAGTATAGGGAACGGCCAAATTCCTTTCAAGCCCACCACTGCCCCAGTCATAGCTGATCTGTTCCTGACGGCGTTTATGCGCTATGTCCCACCGCTGACATGTCAGCGCATAAACGCCGTCAGGAACAGATGGAAACGACACGAGATGTGACGTACGTAGTGGCTGCGTATTAGCTATGACTGGCTATCAATTGGCTATCGCAAGCCATTGGTCAAGTATTTGGGCTAGGCTAAGCACTACCACGTCATCTCTAGCATTTCCCGGAATTTATTGATTATTGATCGATGATTGTTTAGCTATTGATTGGCTATCGATTGGTTGTAGCAAGGTATTGGCCACATATTTGGACTAGGCTAAGCACTACCCCAGCATTTTCCGGAATTTATTATTGATCAATTATTGATTAGCTATTGATTAACTATCGATTGGCTATCGCAACGCATCGGCCGCGTATCCATTGGGCTAGGCTAAACACTACCAACTCATCCCCAGCATTTTCCAGAATTGATTGATTATTGATGGATTATCGATTAGCTATTGATTGGCTATCGATTGGCTATCGATGAATGACTAAATCCCAACCATGCTTATCTAGACTTAGCCAGGATCATCTTCGCTAGTTCACAGGGGTATGTGCCGCTTGGACCCTTTCCGCACAACCGCTAGGATCGGCCCACATTTTCTGTTTGCGAATCACGGACTAACGGCCGGCTTAAACAGCTCCGCTGTTAAAAAGTCTAAGCCGAGTATGACGTCGTAGGAGCATTGTTCCAAAACGGCAAACAACCCGCGATGCCAATGCGAGCAGTGCACATATCAAGCACGGTAGGCGTTCCTCCGTCGGTGGCGCAGAGGGTGCAGCGGGTGTGAAACTTTGTTAAGGCGTCGGCGCAACTGGGCACCCATCACGGATGTGCGCGCGCCAGTGTCAATGAATGCTGGGACACAGGCGCCATCGACTGCAACGTTCATCAAGTTCTGTTTGGTCGGCAAAGTGATAAGAGGGTTTTGCAGTCGAGTCGTCAATGTAGCAGCTCTTGGAGCTCCATCGCTTAGTTTTCCGGAGACAGGATGCATCGAGGACGGTGGAGAACGAGCCTGCGGCGAAAGGGACGATGGTCGACGAGCTGGTGGCCAACGGGACGAGGGACATCGTCAGCGGTCTTCGTTTGGCTGTTTCGGATCAAGTGGAGGCTGGTAACGACGCGATTGACGGTCGTCGAGAGGAGAGGTTATTACAACGTGACCGATATGGTGGCAGGCAAAACAGATTGGCCGATCGTCTGCTGTTCGCCACTCGGCCGGATTTCGGTAGCGTGCATGATAACGCTGACCAATGGATGGACAAGGAGCATTGGGCACTTGCGAAGGGGAATGAACTCCAATGAGAATCAACTCCAAGATCAGCGAGTTCTGCAGAAATGGCACTGTAGGCAAGTTGTTCGGCTCACTGGGGCGGGGAAAAGGGGCTGCAGGAGCCATGGCTTTAAGTTCTCGCCCCACTATTCGCGTCAGGTCGTTTGATGATGACGGTCGCTGCATTCCTAGCCTGTCGTCACAACAGGATGTGGCAGCTGTGTTCGGCAGACGTGCGAACGGCGTTGCAATGCGGCGGCACTTGGCCTGCTCAAAGCGCTGACACTCTTTTATGATGTCCTTTGTCAGGGGTTGACGCATATGATGGCACGATCGATGACTAAAAACAACTTGATTTATTAACGATGCATTCGGATTACATGATCCGCATCTCGGCGGCCGCGTCATCGCGCCTCGAACGCTCGTCGTCACGTGATCTCTTCCTTCCCGCCTCGCTGGGCAGTCGCACGAGGTATTTCTCCCGCTTGCCGATAGGTGCCGCTAGTCCCTCAGGCTTTAAGCTAACACGGCCGGGTCTTCAATCCGTACAGTCGAGTTTGCGGCTGCTCTGGCGCCATCTGGCGCAGCGACGCAACAGTGTTGGGAAGTGGGCGCCGCAGCTCGGCCGGCTCGATGAGTATTCGTTCCCGCGCGCTTCATTTCGTCTCGGCCACGGTTGAAGCCGTTTTGCTTTGTTCGCCAGCCTCCTTTTTTATACGTCTTGCGACGGTGCAATGGCATGCGCTTCATCGGCAAGCGTCGGAGGTGAAAAAAAAAAAGGCAAGTGGTACCGGCGATACTGCTGCGTAAAGGGCTGTCACAACCACGAAGGCCAGCCCGAGATAACGTTGTACAGGTTTCCTGGCAAATCTTACGAGATCGAACGGCGAAAGAAATGAATCGAAGCTGTGAAGAGAGTAAAGTAAGTCAGCTTCTTTGATATTTGTGAGAAGGTTTTGTTCTGTAAAGCGTGCTACACATGCGCGTTTCACAGCTCGTTGTGCGACGCCAGCGGCCATGGCCAGCTGCTGAACATTTAAAAGAAATTTGTCACGACTTTGCTGATTTGGCAACTGCTTGCCGTTGTCTTAGCATTCGGTATGATCAGCATAGCACTGGCATGTGCGATGAGCAATATTTTATGCCAAGGAAGCCTATTTTGTGCTGGCGAGCACTAATTCAACCATCCTCGTTTCGGCCGCTGGCGCTTGAAAGGCGCGGTTTCACATGGTGCGATTTTTCTTGTGATATACACTTGCGATGTATCATTGTAAAAGGAAAGCGCGTATGCAAGGAAAGGAATTCGTAAGCGAAATCGTATCTTGTGAGAGGGGCCTAATGAGCCTCGATCATTGTACATGATGAAAAACGAACATTCGCGTCATGTAAATTAAGATCGCCTAGTTAATAAATCTCGTTTATCAGCGCAGCAGGTGGCTTCGACTGGGTCCCAAATGAGTCAACGAGGACAGCATGGTCACTGCCACACGATCCAACAATCCGAATCGTTTAGCTCACTCGACATGACTGTGCTGACGACAGCCTACGAGTGAGCGTGTAGCTGCACGCGGTCCAGATCGAGCTGTATGACAATCTAAAGTAACAGTGTCACAGGGGCATCAAATGATAGGCCGCGGCGTACAACGCGCCGGAGCGAAATGAGGCATGTATTGCCAACAGTGAGGCGTCGATTAAAAATCGGTCAACTACAACGTTTTCAGGGTGCCAGTTTAGTGACTTCAATTTTAGTATAACAGTAAGCTTTACTCACGTGAAGGATGACGTCGTTTACTAACTTTCCCTGTTGCGAACGGCAGTTCGCGTGAACGTCCACGCCGTCCACTTCTTTCACACAAGCAACATGCGAAACAGCGTAGAGCTTGTCTCCGCTGGTTAACGCTGCACCGTGAAAGTAATCGTCTACTCCTTTAATAGGCCTGAACCCCGCAAAAACTATTTGTGCCATCACAGAGGGCCACGCTTGTACTTTCACGTACACACACGCACAAAAAAAGAAGGCGGATCGCGGATATATGTGCGGCTTTCGGAGGCGTGTATACGTAGTTCCGAAATCTCGCAGTCTTCCCCCCTTCCCAGTTTCGCGCCGCCCGCCACATGCGACGCTGAGCATCGCGCCACCGCTGCTGCGCAGCAGCGCCGCCTGTTCACTGTACGGAGCCTATTGCGTCCTCGCAATACTCTGTGGCGTAGTCTTCCAGGCATCGCGGCGGTTTCTTTCGACGTGGTTGTTCGTAGTTCTTTATGACACTCGTACGTCGTGGGTCTGTGGCAACTCCATCTCTTGAATTTATGTATCCAAGGAAGCTGATAGAGTCAGCAGCGAAACTGCACCTCGTAGGTCAAGGTCTGTCAGCGTCTTCAGAACATCGTTCACAGTTCGGATGTGTTGCTCAGTGTCGTTGGTAAAGATGCATATATCGTCCATAGACACAATGACGTGTCCGCTGTCGATGAGCGGTTGCAGGCCTTCGTTCATGATGCTCTGCATGGTTGACGGCGCTGTGCACAAGCCGAAAATCATGCGTGTCGGCTCATAGTGTCCGTCTTCGGTCACAAATGCTGCTTTCTCGATGTCGCTTTCGCTTATTGGGACATTGAGAAATGCTTTCTTCACGTCAAGTTTGGAGAAAAGTCGCGATCCTGACACTTTGCGGAGTAGTGTGTCGATTCTTGGCATTTTCTGAATGCGAAAACTGTGAAACGGGCTTGTTTCACAGTTTTCGCATTCAGAAAACGGTAGTCGACGCACATTCTTTTCGGTGTCGATTCATGGTGTGGCTGGTCCACAACAATCACAGGTGAGGCGTATGCTGATCTCGACTTACGGATGATGCCCTTTTTCAGCCAGTCCTCGGTTTCTTTCCTTATGAACTTTCTGTTCACATCACTCGTCGTATATGGTTGCATACGAACTGGTTTCTCGTCGTTGAGGTCAATCGTGTGCTCGGCATGCGTGCATAGACCTAGTTCGTTGCCGGGATTTGTAAAAACATTTATGTTTGCATTCAGCACTGACCTCATCCTTTCGGTTTCATCCGTGGTGAAGTCTGCCGGTTGCACTTGTGAAATCGCACGTCGCACTTCCTCCGGTGAAGGAAGCTTGGGACTCCCTTGCTTGTGCCAATTGTTCGCGGTGACTGTTCCGCACACTGCTGTAGCATCTTCTTCGTTTTGATTTTTAAGCAGAGGTTGTTGTGGGATGTCGTTTTTCTCGCGTTGCATTTCTGGCGCTTCTTGTGAGCCGTTTTTCGCTATCCATTCAAGCGTATGTGTTCCGTTCGTGTATCGCTCAATGTAATAAAATGTGATGCACTGTCGCCAGTCAGTCCCTATGATGGCATCGTGTGGCAAGTCGTTGACCACTTTTACATCGACGGTTGCACTTGCGTTCTCGATGGCCATGTGCCCTTGTGTTGCTCCGACGGGAGCTGTTGAGTCTCCGAATGGTCCCTTAGTATGCACTCCGTGTCTGGCACAACATCGAAGTTATGCTGTTCTGCAAACGCTGACGATATGAGAGTCGCTGTTGATCCCGTGTCCCATAGCGCTAGCGTCTCTACGCCATTGATCTTCGTCGGGTACGAGGATTACGTTATCCTCCGAGCGCGCCGTCACGATGCGGTTGGTGCGCTGCTCTCGTGCTACTCGCTCTTCCTTTCGTCGCGCGGCGGCTACCTTCTCCTCCTCAGTTCGTGTGTCGGGTCTCGGGCAATCCTTCGCGCGGTGGCCCCGTTGCAGGCAGCGAGCGCAAATGTCCGCGGGAAGTCTCGTGGGCTTGCCTTGCTGGTGATCATCTCTCGTATTTTTTTTTTTTTGTGGCTCGTTCCGTGGGGATGTCTTCGCGTGTGTGCCGTCGCTTCTCGTCGAAGCCATGCGCCTGTCGAATTGTCGTGCGTAGTTGATGAATTCCGACACGCTCCCTTTCCTCAGGTCGTGGAAAGCCGCTAGCACGGGCCTTGCACTTTCCAATCGCACACTCTGAATTAACCAGTCCACGATGTCGTCGTCACTTAGTGCGTACTTGCCGCGTTTTATGCGTTGCAGTCGGCAATACATGTAGTCGGTGATGGTTTCGTCTTCCTTCTGTCGCCGTGCGTTCACGTTCTCCACCCATTCGCACAACAGTGGTTGCTTGTCAAACTCCTTTCGTAGTGCCGCTACCCAAGTCGTCCAACTCTTGAGGCTTACGCCGTCTGTGCGATGCCAAGCTGCTGCGCGTCCACGAAGTCTGGATATTCCGGCGTTTAGCATAGCCATGTCGTTCCATGAACATCTCTCACGCATGCTCTCCACTGAAGTGATCCATTCGCCTACGCTCTCGTTGTCTGTTCCGGAGAACGTTGGGAGAGTTGCTGTGAGGTCGGGCATTGTAGTGATCTGGATTGCAGCATTTTCGTTGGCCTGTCGTGTAGCGTCGTTGCCGTTTGCCGTGTTTACTGGGTTGCCTTGCGATTCCTTTTATCGTTCCAACAGTCGCGCCATCATTTGCATCGTCGTCGCGAGCATCGTGAGCTCCGTTGTGCCGTTCGCGTTTACACTTCGTGCTGTGGTGGGCGTTTCGGGGAAAAATCTGCTTCGTTGCGCGTCTCCGCGTGGCTCGTCACTCCCGTACTCATCGTTGAGTGTTGAGTGCTTAATTCACTTCGCTGTCTCGATCCGCCATGGTGGTTGTTCGGTCGTTGCACGCTGTGCTTCGTTTCGGTAATGGGACGTCGTTCGCCGACACCGTGGAGGCCTGGGACGTTCCGATTCGCTTTCGTCCCGCGTCGTTGACCTCGTTCAGCATTAATTGTCCTCACACCGTCGTTGCTTCAGCCGTGCTGCGTGCTCGTTTGTGCCGCCATGTCACTTGCCATTTCCGTCGTTGTTCGCTCGCGTTGAATCTTGCATGTTTTCCAGTTGCTTGTTCGCGTTGGTATCGTTAACGAATCCACGTCGCCATGTCAGGGGTTGACGCATATGATGGCACGATCGATGACTGAAAACAACTTGATTTATTAACGATGCATTCGGATTACATGATCAGCATCTCGGCGGCCGCGTCTTCACGCCACGAACGCTCGTCGTCACGTCTCTCTTCCTTCCCGCCTCGCTCGGCAGTCGCACGAGGTATTTCTCCCGCTTGCCGATAGGTGCCGCTAGTCCCTCAGCTAACACCTGTCATCATGATCAAATTGATCATCATCATCAGCCTATATTTATGTCCACTGCAGGACGAAGGCCTCTCCCTCTGATCTCCAATTACCCCTGTCTTGCGCTAGCTGATTCCAACTTGAGCCTGCAAACTGCCTAACTTCACCCCACCTAGTTTTCTGCCGTCCTCGACTGCGCTTCCCTTCTCTTGGTATCCATTCTGTAACCCGAATGGTCCACCGGTTATCCATCCTACGCATTACATGGCCTGCCCAGCTCCATTTTTTCTGCTTAATGTCAACTGGAATATCGGCTATCCTCGTTTGTTCTCTGATCCACACCGCCATCTTCCTGTCTCTTAACGTAAGGCTTAACATTTTTACTTCCGTCGCTCTTTGTGAGGTCCTTAGCTTCTTTGTTAACCTCCAAATTTCGGCCTCATATGTTAGCACCGGTAGAATGCAATGATTGCACACTTTTCTTTTCAATGATGGTAATCTCCCAGTCAAGATTTCCCAATGCCTGCCGTGTGCACTCCAAACCTATTTTATTCTTCGCTACCAAAGGAGGTACGCCCTGGTTGTCGTGAATACGATCCGCGTCAAATAACCGCGTCAGCCACAGCGGGCTCCCCCACCTCGGCCGAAATGTTAGCAGTGCCGATCGCCCTCGCTCACGCGGAGCGTTCGGAAAGGGACTCGGTCGGGGTCACTGACTCCCGGGAGATATGTCACATGTTTCACAAGGGGCACATGACTGCGGCTAGGCTCCCGATAATACCCAAAACGTTTAACCACCGCCATCTAATGGTGCCCAGGACACGCGGGAGTACAGGGGAACGAACAGCCTAACGCGTTAGCTCGAGGGTCTATAACCGAGCGATGGTGTCCTCGTCGAAACCCAACCCATAACACTATCGCTCACAAAATCCCATCAATTTAAATGTCAAACACATCCTTGCTCATCAGCGCGGAGTCCGCAGAAAATACCCACCGCCTCATCCACAACTTAGCGGGGAAGAGGCCGCCGGTTGGCGCAAAATAGACTTCCCCCATGTAAATATGCTAAACGCCATGCCAAATGCCACTCGCTATAGGGCCAAGTGCCCTTGGTGCAGAGGCATACCCACCCTAATACATGTAACCTGGGAGTGCGCTAAGCACCATCATAGGCCAACTAACAATATCATAATGGATCAGTGCGAGGCACAGCTCGCAGTTCCGACTTTACAGGAAAAAAGTCCTTAATTATAGCAAGGTCCGGCAGGCGGCAGAGGCCGGTGTAGCCCTGGACTGAGGGGCACTGACCACCGCTCCTTAAAATGTTTTTCTGGCAAATGAAGTTTCTATATATGTTTCTGTAAATGTCCTTCTCGTGATCAGGGTCCCCTGTGAGTAATTGAACTCGATAAACGTGCTCCTTTACAGACTCTAGAGGCTGACTGGCGATCCTGAATTCTTCCCGTGCCAGGCTCTTGAAGATTATCTTTGTCTACTGCATATTATTCTTCAACCCCACTCTTACACTTTCTCGGTTAAAATCCGCAATCATTTGTTGTAATTAGTCCCCGTTGGTGCTGAATAGGACAATGTCATCTGCAAATCGAAGGTTGCTGAGATATTCGCCACTGATCCTCACTCCTAAGTCTTCCCAATGTAAAAGGTTGAATACTTCTCCAAGCATACAGTGAATAGCATTGGAGAGATTGTGTCTCCTGCCCTGACCCCTTTCTTCATAGGTAACTTAATACCTAATACCATAGGTACTTAATAGGTTCTTGGTAGCTGTGAAATCTTGGTAACCAAGGTATCTGTGAAATCTTTGTAGATATTTGCCAAGATATTTATGTATGCCTCCTGTACTCCTTGGTTGTGCCATGCCTCTATGACTGCTGGTATCTCTACTGATTCAAATGCATTTTCATAACCTATGAAAGCCATATAGAAAGGTTTATTCTACTCTGCAGATTTCGCGATTACCTGATTGATCACATGGATGTGATCGATTGTAGCATATCCCTTTCTGAATGAAGCACATGAGCAGGTTCAACGCATCATCAACGATCCCCTTCGGTACATGGTGTTACGATTCCCTTAGACATGCGATGCCCGGACCACGTGTAGTCAATTCTGATTCACTAGCGGCCATGCTCGGACCACGTGCAAACGCATAGTAATCGGCGTGCCTAACCATCTCGCTCGTTAACATGAATAGACGTGTCAATCGCGAGGGTCACAGACGAAAACTGTCGTGCCACCCTCCAACCTTTCCTCCCCCGCTGAGGACATTCACCCCGCTACGGTCACCTACCATCTCTACTTCGTCTGGTTTGCCACAGGTCCTGCAGTGGGGGAGAGGAGAGGGGGATAGTGCCCGGATGGTGGAGGGTTTAAGAAAGCCAGCCAGCAGCCACCTGGAGAGCACTTTTGATTTGCCCTAGCGTGTAGGTGCATGCACGCTGAACTTTTCTTGTATGTTTTCTTTGGAGCACACAGCTCACCCGTAATCATGTATTAAACTTCTGTTGCTTGTTTTTACGTCGCCTCGTCTTCCCTGCCGGACCCTCTCCGATGTTCAACCTGGTTCGAGCTGGACGTGCTGGCTCTGGCCTTACGGCACAGAGCCAGCACTTCCTGGATGTAAGAGACGTATGATGCTGCGGACGCGGGTTGCTAGTTATTCTTTAGCGGCACTCTTCCGCCCTGCGGGACGGCCGAACAAGGCCCCCAGCTTCTGCTTGCACGTGTCCCAGTTGTTAAGCTGTTCCTCGTCGTTCTACCAGCTTGTTGGTAGAACCACTGCCGCTCGATAAAACGCACGAGGTGCGGCCTGCCACGTTGCACGGCGAAGTATGGGCGGAGCTGTGAAGCGAAAGTTGACATTTGCCGCCGCTTTTTTAGGGGTGGCGCCACAGCTGCGGGACGTTTATTGCTTTTATTGCTTTTATTTATTGCTGCGAAAGCTTTTATTGGAAAAAGGCAGCAGAAAATGTTCCTAACAACACGGCAGCAGGACCCGATGAAATCCCAATACAGCTAATCAAAAACCTCGGTCCAAAAAGCAAGGCACTGCTGACTAATGCCATAGAGCAAGTGATTAGAACAAAGAATATTCCCGTTGGATGGCGTGAAAGCAAGATGAATCTCATCTACAAAGGCAAAGGAGATAAGGATAAGACGAGCTCGTACAGGTCAGTTACAGTAACGTCGGTGATATATAGAATGGCAATGCAAGCCATAAAATTAGAACTGTCGAAGTGGGTGGAGGAAAACGGTGTATTGGGGGAACTACAGAATGGGTTCAGGCCAGGCAGACGCTTAGAAGACAATATGTTTGTACTAACTCAGTGCATAGAGATTTCAGTAGCTCAGAAAAGACCTTTATGGATAGCATTTCTAGATATTAAAGGAGCTTATGACAACGTAGACAGGGAATTGTGGGATATTCTTCAATACGAAGGCATAGATGACGATTTCGTGGAGCTGCTGAGGGAGATATATCGAGACAACCAAGTACAAGTGGCATGGGAAGGCCGAAAAGGAAATGAAATGGTGGGAATTCACCAAGGATTGAAGCAAGGATGCCCTCTGTCACCATTGTTGTTCACGCTTTACGTCAAGGACATAGAAAGACGACTGGAAAACAGCGAATTAGGTTTTGATTTATCCTACATGCGTAATGGACAAATGGTGCAATAGAAGGTCCCTGGAGTGATGTACACAGACGACATTGTGCTACTAGCGGACAATAAAAAAGATTTACAGATACTTGTGAATATCTGTGGGAACGCAGCGACAAATCTAGGCCTTAAGTTTAGCACAGAGAAATCAGGGATTATGATCTTTAATGAACACACGAGTAACTTCGTGGTGTCAATTCAACAGCAAGTAATACCCATAGTGAAGCAATATAAGTACCTCGGCGTACACATAAAAGAAGGAAAGAATTACTCAGGCAACCACCAAGATAATCTGATAATAAAGGGGAAGCGGAATGCAGCAATAATGAAACACAGAGCACTGTGGGGCCACAATAAGTATGAGGTGGTGCGTGGAATCTGGAAAGAAGTAATGGTGCCAGCGCTAACATTCGCAAATGCAGTTATATGCTTAAAATCGAATATCTTGTCGGGTTTGGAAGTTAACCAAAGATCAGCAGGCCGGTTGGCTTTGGGAGCCCACGGTAATACTACAAATGAGGCAGTGCAGGGTGACATGGGTTGGGCCTCTTTTGAAGTCAGAGAAGCACAGAGCAAAATTAGATTTGAAGAGAGGCTCAGGAACCTGGATGAAAATAAATGGGCGGCTAAAGTGCACAAGTATCTCTACATGAAAAGCGTAGACACAGAATGGAGGAAGAGGTCAAGGAAGTTGGCAACCAAGTACAGGATAATCGAAACTGCAAATAGACAACCAGGAGTCATCAGAAAGAAAGTGAGACAAATAGAGACCGTGAATTGGATGCAAAGAATGGAAACGAAAAGGACAATGGAGATTTACAAGAATGAGAAGAAAGAAATTAGAAGGGAAAATCTGTACGATAACACAAAGGGCAGTGCCTTGCTATTTGAGGCTCGAGCCGGTTGCCTAAGGACGAAAACATATCGGAACAAATATTCGGAACTAGATGAGACATGTGTATGCTGCAGTAAAGATCCAGAGACCACTCAGCACATCCTAATGGAATGCGACGGGATCCACCCAGCGAGAACCGCAGGTAACGTGCAACTCCCTGAAGCGCTTGGGTTTACAGTGGAAGGAAACATAAACAGATCAGCCGTAGAGATCAGCAAGAGACGATTAGAGTACTGGTGGAAAAAAAGCAGGGAAAAGATGGATACGACCTGATCTCTTAAAATCATAGGCAGCGGTACAAGGTAAATTTTTGAAAAAGAAAAATACTGAGAGGTATACAAAAATGCTAGATAAAGCACATGTATAGTATACCTGATTAAATCAAGCAGGCTAGGTGACTATTTGTCGCCGCCCCGTTTCAAAGGGGATGCCAATAAATCATCATCATCATGCTCTCCCTCCGGGAAGGCGCCGCGGGAGAGATTTCGCGTCTTGCTTGCACGCCTTTTGTCCGCACACGTGGTAATATAAATGTGTCGAGGTCCTTGTCGTGTTGCATGTGGCACTCTCCCGCTCAACTGTTGCGTGCCGCTATGTGTTACTAATGCAAGAACCATTAATCCGGTACCCCGAGTTTCCGAGCGACGTAGAACGCCGTAAAGCATGGCCGAAAAACATTTCGCGACAGGAACAAGTGGCAACGAGGGACACGTTTTTAATTGGTGTGTTCGCTTCACTTCACCGACGGCCACACCGAGGAACTGTGTAAGGTGTTTCTAAGCAAATTGTTACAGCCGCTACTGGCGAACTGGGACCTGAACGGAACTGTGAAGTGGTTAAAACTCGCTTACAAGCCTCCGTCACGGAAGGTGGTACAATGTTAAAGCTGTTGGACGAGGCACTTTTTCCGTGGCTTCACATCGTGTAAATAAAGAAAATAATTGGCACAGCTTCCCTCGATCTTTTTTATGTACGCGTTTGTAAGAAGTTTCATATTACAGGGTTCTTTTTTTTTCTTTTTTTCTTACCATTGCAAGTGCTCTGTTCACGGCGAACAACTTTTTTTTCACTGCATCGTCTTTGCATAAATGTTAATGCCACGCGCCGGCAATGGGGTTGAATGTACGAACCGTTATAAACTGCTACCTACACCATTTTGCTTAGAAAGGTGAAACTAAAGAAAGCTAGCATAAATAGTTATCAGTGGCGCACCGCCGGGGGGGGGGGGGGAGGTCGGGTGTTCTTACCCCCCCTATGCGTCCAGTCCAATGTGTACCTTCAGCGCTCTGTTCACATTGTCATTACAATTCAGGAGGTGTCTTGAAGTCGAATTTTCCTTATTAACAAAAACACTCTATCACTATCTTGTATTTATTCATTCACTCTTAAATTACTTTGAGTAAAACGCTGAATAAAAAAAAAAACATCGTAATCATTCTTGGTGTCATTATCATAATTATTATGCATTTTAGTTGCTGTTGCGTGCCTCTGGCTAAAGAAGGAAATTGCATGTTATGCAAAGTGCTTGTTCCCCCCCCCCCACCACAAAAATTAACCCCCTCCCCCCTGGCAGAGATCCTGGGTGCGCTACTGATAGTTATACAAACCTATGTCATTATGCTTCGGTTTGCAGATGACATTGTCCTATTGAGCAATAATGGAGACGAATTACAACAAATGATTGAGGACCTTAATCGAGAAAGTGTAAGAATTGGGTTGAAGATGCATATGCAGAAGACAAAGATAATGTTCAATAGCCTAGCAAGGGAACAAGAATTCAGGATCGCCAGTCAGCCTCTAGAGTCTGTAAAGGAGTACGTTTATCTAGGTCAGTTACTCACAGGGGACCCGGATCATGAGAAAGAAATTTACAGAAGAATAAAATTGGGTTAGAGTGCATGCGGCAGGCATTGCCAAATCCTGACTGGGAGCTTACCACTGTCGTTGAAAATAAAAGTGTACAATCATTGCATTCTACCGGTGCTAACATATGGGGCAGAAACTTGGAGGTTAACAAAGAGGCTCGAGAACAAGTTAAGGACCGCACAAAGAGCAATGGAACGAAAAATCTTAGGAGTAACGTTAAGAGACAGGAAGAGAGCGGTGTGGATCAGAGAACAAACGGGGGTAGACGATATTCTAGTTGACATTAAGCGGAAAAAATGGAGCTGGGCAGGCCATGTAATGCGTAGGATGGATAACCGGTGGACCATTAGGGCTACAGAATTGACACCAAGAGAAGGGAAGCTCAGTCGAGGACGGCAGAAAGTCAGGTGGGATGATGAAGTTAGAAAATTCGCAGGCGCAAGTTGGAATACGCTAGCGCAAGACAGGGGTAATTGGAGATCGCAGGGAGAGGCCTTCGTCCTGCAGTGGACATAAATATAGGCTGATGATGATGTCAGTAGGCACGCTTTTGGAAGCAGTTTCATTTAACGTATTGCTTTCTGTTTTCTTAACCAGCAAACAAGCACGTCAAGCGAGGCAAGTAAATAAGCCCCCTCAACAAAAGCGCCCACTGCATCAGCAGTACTGCCTCTCGATAAAGAACTCGCCAGTTCTCTTGAACTGCGGTCATAAGGCTCGAAGCCAGCGGCAGAAGTGCGCCGTCCTGGCCCAGGGTATATTGATACCCTTGCAGGCAGCGTTGATATTTTACTTTATATTTTGGAAACAAAAAGCACAACTCTCGCGTCAATAAAATGTAAACACGATGCGCGGCCGCTGCGCGAAGCATGTGGACGGCCCGAAAGAAACGCTCCCACCCGCGCGCCTGTCCCGTTGCAGTGGCGCCGCTGCGGTGGCGCGGAGAACTAGGCGCCTGACACCGGTTTCGGGCGACATGGCAGGCCGCACCTCGTGCGTTTCATCAAGCGGCCGTGGTAGAACACCCAGTTGGCCAGCATAATCGTCGGGTCCCATTTGTTGGAGGCACTTACACGCGCATACGAGGCGATCCAGTCTGCTAGGTTAAGCTGGTTGGTGCCGCAGAACATTCCTGGATCCCGCGGCTGATCCAGGACGTACAACCGTCGGGGTTGTAGGCATTGATGTGTGCCACGCCATTTCGGGTCCTGTCTCGTCTGTCATATGTTGTCCAGTGCGATAGGTGACGACCACTGCGCAACTGCGTTGTTGTCACTCGTTGTTACCCCGCATCTCTCAACAATTTCTTACGATGCGGAAGTCACAGATAAAAATGTATTGACAATATATACAAGAGCGGCAACGATACATAAACGAGATGCCTGTCAGATCGATTCCACCGCCACACTTGAAATCGTCTTCTTCGGACTGGCGCCACTCTCGGTTGCGCCGTAACAATATATTTCATTCTCAAACAGGTATACCGCGTGAAAGGTACTTGCTTCCTCCTGATTATGTGTTTTTATGACGAGACCAGGTCAACAAGATTAAAGAAATAAGGTGCAAAACTGTTAGATTTGATGTCATTTTTTCCCCGCCTATTTCGGATTCGAACCTGCTAACCCGAGATGTCGCCACCACTACCGGAACTGACTACTTTCTTTCGTTGCTCCAGTAGTGCATTTACGTGGGAAATGATGCGAAAAGGAATTTTTCGAACTCAAGGAACATTTTTCTTGTAATTGCTAGGCCCTGTGACGTATGTTTATTCTAAAATTATTGCGTTCTATTTTTGTGGTTCATCCTTGCAGTGTTTTCATGTGTTTCATGCACATGATAATTGACGTGTATTTTTTTCTTTGTTTCCCCTTTATCGGAGCAAGCACTTCTTGCCGCTAGGTTGCGCGTCATGCACTAGAATGGGGGACGCCGAGGGTGAAGCGTTAACATTGCAGCGGCGCCGCCGTAACTCCGGCCAATAAACGTTGGCTCCGGCTGTTTCCGCAGCGCTCATTGGCTGAGGCGAGCTCAGTAGATGTCTGCTCGACGCACCGTCGTTGTTGCGTCGTTCGCACTCTTTCTGCCGCTCTTTTTCCAGTTTCTTTACAATAGATCGGTGGGGAATAATATCAGTGTTGCCGCCACCGAGTATCCGCCTGTCAGAGCTCCATGCAGCTGCGGTAGGGTCTCCGACGCGACAAGCATCCGGCCGGTGCGCGGTGCCACTCGTTTGGAAGAAAGCGACTGTCGCGCCACCAACTTTTCAATAATAATAATAAAAAGAAGCCTCAGCGGGGAGCCTGCGTTGGACCCACTTCCCCAATCTAGTACACTCGAGCGTCATGCATTTCGGGGTCCACGCGCTCGCGGCGCTAGATTGCACCGAGTGCTCTTACACGCTTCACACATAAGTCATTTTGACGGTGGCAATACGTGGCGTCGCTATATTGGGTCGATGATAACGCACTGCCGTCAAAAGTCATGGTGAGCTGGGTTCTGCCGCATTTTATCAACTCCCACGATTCACTTTTTTTTTACCGATGCACTCAAGTAGCGTCAGTCATTTGTTTGGTCAAGTGGTTGATCAGGCTATTCAGGTCAATGAAACAAGTGAATGAAACACTTCGTGCCGCTCTGACATTGATATACCCAGAAACTGATCTTGTGTGTGCAATCCTGAACAAAAGTGTACCTCTATAGTAATTAATTAACATAATGAACACATATTGAAAGTAGCACACTGAAGAGCTAAAGCTTGGCGGGTGACTGCAGTCACGCAAATCATTCTCGTAGGATGAAGCATTTGAAGGATGTTATTACCCACGCTCCTCTGCAATAATCATTGGTATTGAGCGTGCAATAGAAACAAAATATGGAAAGCTAAGACAACGCTCGTCCCCGCGTTGTTGCGCGACCTGTGGATATTTTGCACCTATCTTCTTGATGGCTCTCTTTCCAAACTGGCTAGTAAACTACTGATGTACTCTCTTATCGACATAGTTTGGTCAAAGGTTGGGACACGGCATTTGTTTTTCATGGCTAAGAAAGTGAGTGAAGCACATTGATCGCAAATAAATAAATAAATAAATAAATAAATAAATAAATAAATAAATAAATAAATAAATAAATAAATAAATTGTTGCGCGATATTTGCGCACTTGCGTTCGCAGGTATAGCTTAATAATAAACGTGGCTCCCCTGTTTCCTGCAGAATCTCAGTGGGTGTCCCTGGGTGTGGTGTGTGTCGTATTTGTGCTGCTGCCGGTGTGGACGTACGCCACCTACAAGAACGACCACACACGCGGCGTGCTGTCCTACGGCTGGCCGCCCATCATCAGCGCCATGCTCATCTCCAGGTGCGCCCCAGGACGCTGTCTGCGCGCTCGATACTTTTGCGCGACTGCGATGACCGAAGGCGCTCGAAGAGCAACTAACAGTTGCCCGGGGGTTGCGACAAAAGCGGCAAACGCGCGAAGCTAGGAAACACAACAGTATTTACTAGCCGCGATAAAGCATTACAATACGAGTACTACAGTCGAGCACGCAAGCAGCAAATAACAGCATTGTCGCATGACTTTGTTGTGTTCATGGCGCGTGTTGCGTGCGCGGTTACGTGACACTCGAGCACGGTGCGAGACGGTTGGTGGCGTGGTGCTCCGCAACGGACGGCGCTTCTCATAATGGCCACTCATGCGACAATGGATATGACAAGAACCCAACAGTAGTGCTGTGCGAGCGGGCTTGGTCGGCGCCGTCGCCGGGCTGGCGTTATTAAAATATAGTTCTATTAACATGACGAGCATATAGAAAGAAAACACACGAAAAGGTTAAATACAGTACCGCTTCGAGGCACAACTTGCACAAATGCAACTGCCTGTTTAAGGAACGCGTTGCTGCGATTTTGGTTAGCCGCCCATAACAACGATGATTTCGATTAAATTGAGCTCTTCGTTTTAACTTGCTTAACGGAACTGTTATTGGAAGACGGCAGTCACCTGCGGTTCAACCGGCATACAAGCTAGTGCAGTTGTACAACTGTGCCGAGCGCTTCAGAGTCTAGAGGAAAATTGTCTGAAAATTGTCTCTCCTGCGGCGTTTGCGTGTATCAATGTATATAATGAGCATATTGGTGCGGACCTTCGTTGGCGCGTCGTGGGAGCAATTAAATTATTTCAAGAGAGAATAGTTGAGATCACAAAGAATTGCAGTTTCGTGAGAGTACCCGGATAGTTTTCACCCAGTGCGTGCTAAAGAGTTGGACCAGCCTGCAGAAAATTGGCCTGGAATTGCTCACTGTAACTTTTCATTCCGCAGAAACCTTTCGGGCATGCGCTTGTCTGTTCCTGTGCTTGTTCCTGCGAACATTTATATCTTGCGCGAAATAGGTTTCGAAACTTGACACATAGCATAACTACGTTATATTTAACGCATTAGTAATTGCTGTTTTTGAATGAAAGGACTATTCTAAGGTTTTCATGTCCTTGAGCAACGTGTTTCCTTTATGTGAGTGCAATTAAGTTCAACAAAGTGGAACACTTCCGTTTTTGTTCGCGTTTCACTAAGGCACTGCACAGGAAGAAATGAATAAAGGATGCCTGTATACAGTTATTTTCTGTCGTCCTCTCTTTTGGAGCCTCAACTGTTCGGTTAAGCCTCAGAGACGTTCGCGCCGCCTTGCAGAATATTTTGAAATCGATTTTAATCGAATGCCTTGATGAACTTCTTTTTTCTTCTCATACGTATCTATTCAGACTCCCTGATTCAGCGTGTTGTTGTTTCTCATGTAACATGCCATTTAGCATTTCTGAAACCGCTTACTTTTCAGCAATGCTAGAACAGTTAAATTTTATTTCTATTAAATTCGTCGTGGCCAATCCCATATGGTTTTCGTTGGGAAGAAGGGTTGCAACAACAGATTCGAGAGCCCAACCAAATGCTTTGCAGTCGTCAGCAGAACTCATCAGTGCTCCCCGAATTTTTTTTTGTTTTTGCCGCGAGGCAGGCCTAGTACAACAATTCTTTACATCGAAGCTGTCTATGCCTAGGATCCGGGATTTCATGGGGTCCGCGCGGAAAAACTCTTCCCTAAAACTCTCCCCTAAACAGTGAGAGTGAAAGAGCCAACAACAAAAGCAAACACATATCACCGCTGGTCAGCTTCGCTGGTCATCCACCTTCACAGAGTGAAATGAGTCATAGTTTTTTTTTTTTGGGGGGGGGGGGGATATTTCTTGTCGCTGGGTTAGGGTAGTGATAGGGACAAACATTTCATCATAAAAATGTATGGTATAGACCGCCATTCTAAGCAAGTTGAAATAAGCCTTGTTGATGCAAAACCCATTCGTAATCAACACAGCAAGCTTACTACACACTGCGATGAGGCGAGGGTAATGTAGTGGTGTTAGTTTACAGGTGGGGAGGGAAGGGGCGGGGGGCTTGGAGGCGATAGGTAAGTTATATGCATGGGTAAAATGAGTGTAAGCCATGGACGATGAAATAAGCCACATTGCTTTGTCACAGAGACATTTCACGCACAAGCCTTGCAACGTGCCACACGGCGACATTCCTGGGCCGCATAACTGAATAAGAAATGGCCGCCTTCGTAGACTGCTAGATGAGCTTGGTGATTCTGCGTTGCCGAAGATGTCACAGCGGGCCGGTGTACACCGAAAAACGATGGGGGCCTTTTTTGCCTGTCAGAAGGACTGCCTGCTGTGCTAGTTGGTCTGACATAGTTACTTTCAGATATAGCGCAAATAAGTACACACACACGAAGAAGAGACGACAGACGTGGACGAGCGCTGTTTCTCACCTCGCATGGGAAAGGGGGCGTGATCTTATAAAATGGAGGGTTTGGCAATTGTAATAAACAGTTGGTAGTAGCGCTCGTCCGCGTCTGTCGTCTCTTCTTCGTGTGTGTGTGTGTGTTGTGTGTGTGTGTGTGTGTGTGTGTGTGTGCGTGTGCGTGTGCGTGTGTGTGTGTGTGTGTGTGTGTGTGTGTGTGTGTGTGTGTGTGCGCGCTATATCTGAAAGTAACTATCTTTTGCCTGTGGTAAGGTAAAGCTATCGCTTGCAATGGACCATAGAATATTTCGTGTGGATATGTTTCTGGGTCTACATGCTTCCGAGGTGTGCGCTTAGCTGGATGGCGTTTTACTTGTAGGAAGCTATGCTACATGTTTAACTGGTACGTGTTTTATTTATTTATTTATTATTTATTTATTATTACCCTCAGGGCCAGAGGCATTAAAGAGGGGAGTGGGTTACAGCAAATGAACATAAAAACAATAATGAAAAAGCAGTTAGAACGTTCAAGTACAAAGGCTTCTGATTATACAGTTTTAGCTAGGGTTAAATCGTCGTAAGAAATTGGTAGCAAAGTACGATAGTAAAATGGTAAATACGAAATGCACTTAGGTTACAAACATATAGTAGGAAAAATGCTTCGATTATACAATGTTAGCTAAAGCCGCTCGAAACCTTTGGTTAACGTGAATGGATACGATTTCAGCGGGAAGGTGGTTCCATTCCGTGGATGACCGAAGGAAAAATGATTGCAAAAAAGTTTTAGTGTGACATGATTCGAGACCAACCTTAAAACGATGGTCGATTCGAGGCGATATGTATTGTGGCTGAAAAATGAAATCATTGCGCAGTGTTGAATGATGGTATAGCTTGTGAAAAAGAACTAGGCGTGCGATTTTGCGACGAGAAGAAAGTAGACTAAGC
Organism: Dermacentor silvarum; assembly: GCF_013339745.2. Classification (NCBI taxonomy): domain Eukaryota; kingdom Metazoa; phylum Arthropoda; class Arachnida; order Ixodida; family Ixodidae; genus Dermacentor; species Dermacentor silvarum. The sequence continues at coordinate 173,964,661 of NC_051161.1, read as the reverse complement.
GAAAGGTTAGTTTTCATGGCAGATACACTTGCTGTTCTATTATAATTACGTAAGATGAAACGAACTGAATTATTTTGAACGAGTTCTAATGACTTAATTAGTTTATCAGTGGCAGGATCCCAAACAGCACATGCACATTCTAGTTTCGGACGTATAAGGGTAGTAAAAAGAAGCATTTTTAGGGATGAAGGGGCAGTTGAAAAGTTACGGCGCAGGTAGCCAAGCATGCGGTTAGCATTGCTAATTACGTAGTCGGTATGAACATTCCAAGATAAGTTAGCAGAGATATGCACACCTAGGTATTTGTAAGAGTTAATCATTTCCAAGGGAACGTTATTTAGATAATATGTATGCATGTTGTTAGTTAGTCGGGATACACGCATCACTTTACATTTGCCAACGTTTAGTTCCATTAACCAATCTTTGCACCAATTAGCTACAGTAGTTAGATCAGACTGCAGGTGGTTAGGGTCTTCTGCATTAGTTATTTCACGAAAGATAACACAATCATCAGCAAATAAGTGAATGTTAGATGATAGAGAGGAAGGGAGGTCGTTAATATAAATGAGAAACAAAAGGGGCCCGAGCACTGAACCTTGCGGTACACCGGAAGTTACGCTTCGAAGTGGTGAGTTATGGCCGTTTGCGGTTACAAATTGAGTGCGATTAGATAGGAAGCATTCAATCCACTTCAGGATGTTAGTGTCAAGGTTCAGCTGACTTAGTTTATAAAGTAAAAGTTTATGACAGACCTTATCAAATGCTTTAGCGAAGTCTAAAAAAAATGCAATCTGCAAATGATGAACGATCGAGAATACGATGTAACTTATGCGTAAAGATTGCAAGCTGAGTTTCACATGAAAATGTTTTTCTAAATCCATGCTGAGCTGGTGTGAAAAATGCATTTGATTCAAGGAAGTTAACAAGATGTTTGAAAATTATATGTTCGAGCAACTTACAGCAAGTACTTGAGAGTGAGATAGGACGATAATTGGCTGTTAGATTTTTGTTACCTGACTTATGCAGTGGAACCACCTTCCCGATTTTCCATTGGCTAGGTTGAGCAGACGTATCCAGTGATTGCTGAAAAAGTTTGGTTAGGATAACAGAACTAACGGCGTTTGTATTTTTTAGAAATTTATCGTTAATAGAGTCGTAACCAGGTGATGAGTTTTGATTCAGGGAATCGATTAGTTTTGCAACGCCAGCAGTTTCAACTCTCACTGGAGGCATAGCTACGTAATCGTACTGGCGAGTAGGAGGTAGGCGGTCACTGCAGGAAATGGAAAAAGTTTGAACAAATGTGTCGTTAAGAGTGGCAGCGCACTGTTCGTTAGGGTTATGTGATCATTGCGCAAGGGCTTGATTACACTCCAAAACTTTTTAACGTTAGTCTTTAACATAGATGGAAGCACGTTAGATAGAAAATTAGATTTAGCGTTCTTTAGGGCTGTTACGTACGTGTCGAATGCGGACTTATAAGCAGACAAACGTGTGTCAGTTGGCGAGCGTTTTGTAGAACGGTATAGGCGTTTTTTGCGGTTACGTAGGCATTTTAGATGGGCATTGAACCAAGGAGCATCAGAATTGGAGGTGATGATGCGAGATGGGATGTACTTTTCAGTTAGTTCCTGAACTTTAGCGGCGAACATGTCCCAATTAAGCTGAATCGGACGATTTTCGAAATCCGGCAAGAAAGTGTCTAGAAATACAGTTAATTCGTTATTTTTGGCGGTAAAGTTTGCTTTCTTGTAAATATGTATAGTTTTTCTGAGTTTACTTGCTTTAGGTGTAGAAAGGTTAATTGAAAATGCAAGTAGGCAGTGATCGCTTAAACCAGGTAAGTGTGTAATCTCCGAAATTGTGTCGGGGTGGGATGCCAAAACTAGGTCAAGGGTATTTGCGGCGTTAGAAGATACACGTGTAGGTTGAGTTACTAGCTGTGACAATGAAAAAACTGAGCACAAGTCTAGAAATTCCTTAGCTTGGGCTGAAAAGGGAGCGAGTGAAGATGATTTATCGTTCCAGGTTATGTTTGGTAGATTAAAGTCGCCCAGGAGTAAGATGGGAGATGAGGGAAAACGCGTGCGAACAAGATTAATACTATCGTGCAGTTCATGGAAAAACGTAGGTGGTGCAGAAGGTGAGCGATAGCACACGCCTATGATGAATTTTTTGTGACCAACAGCTACGGAAGCCCAGACAGCTTCTAGATCGTCGCTCGTACAAACCACAGAAGACGGAATATCATTTGAAATTGCCAAAAGGACGCCACCTCCTCTACGCGCAGTACGGTCGCAGCGATAAACACGGTATTGCGCAGCACCGTGGAACACTTCAGTGTCAGTGACATGCGCAGGCAACCATGTTTCGGTAAGTGCAATGATTTTTGCAGAACATGTGTCGATTGCAGACGATAAAGAATCGTATTTATTGGACGCACTTCTGACGTTAGAATATAAAACGGAAACTTGAGGCAATGAAGAAAATGAACCACTGCCCCTCGCGCTTTCCTAGATCGGAGGACGGGACGGAACAGGGCTTGCACGTTCTACATTATTACTGCGTTGCTTAAGTTCTTGAATTTCATCAGAATTGGCGTTGTACACGTACGATTTTCCGTTCAGGATCAACTTATCATAGCGCAATTTGAAAGGTTCAGAAGAGGCTTGGCTCTTACCGAATGCTATCAGCTTTCTTCGCGCGGTTCGTGTAGCAACTGAGAAATCTTCACTTATACTGATGTTTTTGTGCTTGAATTGGCTGCGCAGAGACAGTAGTTTTTCTTTGGTTTTGAAGCTTGCAAACTTCACAATAACAGGACGGGATTTATCAGGCATAAATGAACCAAGGCGGTGCACGTTGGATTGCGTCTGCAGGAAATGTGTCGGTAATACTACTGATTACTCTGGTTATATTTGATTCTGTTTCTTGCCAAGTTTCGATATTATCAGGGAGACCATGGAAAATTAAATTGTCGCGGCGCGATCGATCTTCCAATTCGTTTAAACGGGATTCAAAAAGGTTATTCCGAGCGCTAACTTCTTCAATTGTTTTTGTCATGCTAGAAACTTTCAAGCTGACATTATCAATGTTTTGCGACTTTTCCTCTAGTGCGTCTAGCCTTTTCATAATACCAGACACTTTTGATTCAAGACCCGCCGTGGTTGCTCAGTGGCTATGGTGTTGGGCTGCTGAGCACGAGGTCGCGGGATCGAATCCCGGCCACGGCGGCCGCATTTCGATGGGGGCTAAATGTGAAAACACCCGTGTACTTAGATTTAGGTGCACGTTAAAGAACCCCAGGTGGTCCAAATTTCCGGAGTCCCCCACTACGGCGTGCCTCATAATCAGAACTGGTTTTGGCACGTAAAACCCCATAATTTAATTTTTAACTTTTGATTCAAGCGATTTTTGTCCACTTTTTATGGCCTTAACATCAGCAGTAATCTCCGTCTGGAACTTTGACGTTTGTAAAGAACGCCAAAGCGGGAAGGTGGTTGCACTGTTGCACTGGTTCAAGCAGGTACGACGGCATGATGATGGTGGTATCACAACAGATACATCACTGCAGCTACTCTCTGACGACTACGCAATGATGACATAACAACGGCGGCATAATCATGATTGAATGAGGACAGCATGATTGCACTAGAATGACGTCGATGAAGGCTGCATGACGACAATGGGTTGAGGCTTCCGAATTGCTGATCGTGGGAAAAAGTGGGTTTCGTCCGAAAGGCGAACCATCGATTGCGATAGCAAATGCGTAGACAGCTATCCGAAGTAAGAATAGTAGTGATATTGGTTGCACAAGCATGGAAGCACTCGCTTATTATCAAAATTAACCAAGCACACTGTCAGCGCGCACAGGCAAACGTGCGCACACCACACTTTATGTCCGCGGACACTCGCTGTCAAAACGCTGGCGTGAGGAAGCGCGAAAGCAGCGAGCGAAGTGCTGTCTATCGCTTCAACACAAATTGAGCGGCGAGCACGCACAAAGGTATGAGCCGTCGTCACACCTACACTGAGCCCCCAGTGCAGATCACTGTCAAGATAGGGCGCGCGCGACCGCGCAGTGCGCAGGTGCTGTCGAAGTACAATGCCGCCCCCCTCCCTCTCCTCCCCCGGGGCCTTTCGCGCCAGGGAAGACGGCGCGCTTCCTCCCCGCTTTCCCCCCTGGCGCGCGCGAGATTGAACCGCCATTGTCGGCTCCCCTCATGCGCTTTCACTCGCACCTACAGCATGCGGCGCGCGGCGATGGTGTTATCGCCGTTGGACTTTATACGGAACATCACCGCGACGGCGACGGCAAAAATGTTCCTGGAGTCTCCATACAATTGCCGTTTGCAATAAAACGACAGCATGACGGCGGCGGCTTCACGACAATGATATGACAACCACTGTGGAACCACGAAGGTGCATCGACGACGGCATGAAGGAAATGCGAGGATGAAGTTACGACGATCACGACGATATCACAACGGATGCATGACGACGACTGTATGACGACGATTACATGGCAACGATATGAGGACAATGAGGTGACAACGAGCGCATGTCCGGAGGATTATGTCCCCCTTTTGCTTTGTCTTGCTGACAAATCTTGTATTTTTTGCAAGATAATGCAAGTGGCGGTAAAGAATGTCTCTATTTGCGGCTCTTCTACTTTTCTGTAGCTTTATAATATTGTGCGTACACAGTGATTGCGTCATCCTTCGGGATGGCAGGCGCACGTCCCCTGCACTTTCCCGTCGATGCAGTTGAGCAAACTGGGACTCGACCGGTTGGCGCCTTCATTGCCACGTCTGTCACCGACGTGGAGCTTCCAGATTCGGCTGATAACTCCACGGTGACTGAGATGGATTCCGACAGTAGCAGCTTTACGCTGTTGAGTCGTACCGCCTGAAAACGAAGTTGCACCGGACATCTGAGTCAGCTACAAAGACTGTTGCCAAACCTGGCGTGTTGCGCCGGGCACCAGCAGCTTGTGTGTTGCCTCCAGAGAATGTTGACAAACCTGGCGTGTTCTCGGTGGCCTTTATAGCCACAACGGAGACGGCTAATTTGAATACCATTAACAGACAGCAGCTGATCAGGTGGCTTCGGTACAAGTCCAAGAAGTCAGAATAAACGCATGGAAGAATGTCCTTACCGTAGATTTGAAATCTCATGCGTCAGTGGACAAGCTGAAAGAAATTGGAGTGCTAGGTGGTATGCCGGTGCGCCCCTATCTCTCATGGAAAACGGACTTCCACTGGAGGTTTTCCGGATGTAGACCCTGAAATAACTGACAGCGACCTGCGTTTGCTCATCAATTCTACGGCCCGGATAGTTGACATTAATCATTTCGGCCCCTCACTGTGTGTAAAAGTAGTTTTTGAAACCGACTCTATTCCATCCCACGTCAAGGTGGGATATATCTGCGGTATCCTGTCCGCCTGTATGTTCCCAGGCCTGGTAAATGGCAGAAATAGCGCCTGACCTATCGTTTCCTACTTTTCTGTCTAAGTCTTTGTTTTCCTGTTAGCGCAACCATGTATTCCTCAGATCTCAACCAACTCACCCAGCAACAAGTTCGACTCAAGTACAACAAGGTTGGCCATGTGAGTGCTGTTTGCAGAAATGACGTATCCTGCCGTCGACGCGGCGGCTCGCATCAGCATGACACTTGCACGACAGAGACCATCACGTGTGCAAACTGCTTGGATGCTCATGAGGCGACGGATAAAGACTCTTCTATTATGAAGAACGAGAGACTCATCCTGAAGATGTTTTGTAAAAGACAATACAAGTAACCAAGAAGCGACTGCATGTATTCGTCGCCGCAAACATCGTTCCCAACGCCGACGCCCGGAGTCACACACCACTAGTCTGGCTCAGCCACCGTCACAGCAACTTACAGCTCAGCTGTCTCAACAGCTTGAGCCACAGAATGATAAGGTGTCGCCTGCTGCAGCGCCCCATATTACCACGGTGGCTCAGAAAGATGGGGGTATATTATCCACCTCCTCTAATGTTGAATGGCCTGTTCTGTCAGCAAAGGCCGTCGAAGCAACACGCCCAAGATTACATGCTGATCCAGCTGACAATATGGACAAGCCAGAAGGCCAGCAGGTGAACACTCTTCTGAAACAACTTGAACATTCCATGCGCATGCTGCTTTCAGGCCTTTATACGCCAACAGCAAGGCTCGTTAATCAGTTTATGGACGCAATTAAAGGCGCCGGTTGTTCGTAATCGTATTTCTGCTACCAATTGATTATGTGGGCTGTGGCGCAGAGCTGATAAAAGGGCTGCCTTTGAGTCACAGAATAAGCCCATCGATTTGGTGATTGTTCGTGCGCATAAAGCACTGTGCTACGGAGGGCGGCAAGTTCAGACCCTGTCGATGTTGTGATGTGGCTGACCTGGAACTTCTTGCAGAATAATGATGACGGAATAACTACCGTACCAGTAGAGCTGGTCAGAGCCGAAGAGATGCAATTACAACTTTTACCGGGTTTTAACCGACGAGAAGAAACATTACTGTGTCGCCTGCGAATAGGAGTTCCTTTAATTGGAATGGCGGACAGTGCCAACTGCAGCACATGTGGTGTTGAGGAAACCACCAGACGTCGCTTATGTGACTGCCGCAGATACAAGATGAAAGGCGTGCCCGTCGGACAGCTTTGGGGCACTTAGACAACAGGCCTTTTACGGAGAAGATCTTGGGCCCGTGGCCTCATGCTTCTATGTGCGGGGGTACAAAGGCGCTGCTGCGTTTTTGAAGTGCATTGGCCTGTATGACTGCCTGTGACGAAACTCAGCGATGAACGCTTGACTGTGTAAATGTGCAGGGTTTCAACTTCTCTCTTTCTTCTCCTATTTCAATCCCTTTTCCCCTTCCCCAGTGCAGGGTAGACTACCGGGCTCAGCCTGGTTAACCTCCCTGCCTTTCCCTTATGACGTTTCTCTCTTGGGCGCAATTGAGCCGGTCTTGTCGGTACTGCAGTAATTCGTTATGGCGCTACCACACAGACTCTCCTCTGTGTCGATGCACATACGTCGCATTGCAGTGATGCAGTGGAATGCCTGAGGCCTGTCTAGTGACATCCGACAGCGCGTCCAGAAAAACCGCTTCCCTGCTAGTGATTGTGATATGTGAGCCCAACATGGTTTCTGCTTTCCGCCTTTCTGGAGATGTACTGCTGTGGTCTCTATAAGCCGACCAAACCACCAAGGTGATAGTGTGCATACGCCGAGATGTTTCACACTACAGCCATGTCCTCCAACCTCATAACACCAGCCACTACACTGCTTGACGTTAACGCTTGGCGGTTACATTCCACCCAGAGAACGAATGCATGACGATGGCTGTATGACGACGATGGCATGGCGACGATATAAAGACCATGGGATGACGATGGTCGGATGACGAAACGCTGGTGACGACGATGGAACGAACACGACGGTATCACAACGAGTGCATGGCGACGACTGTATGACGACGATGGCGTGGTTACTATGTAAGGTATGATGATTACTGTGGGATCACGATGGTGTTCGTCGTCGGCATAACAGTCGGAGGACCAAGTTTTAATGACGACGATAGAACGACGGTACCAGAACGAATGCATGACGATGGCATGGCGACGATGACGATGGTCGGATGATGAAACGTCGGTGACGACGATGGAATGAACACGACGGTATCACAACGAGTGCATGGGGACGACTGTATGACGGCGATGGCGTGGCTACTATGTAAGGTATGCCGATTACTGTGGGATCACGATGGTGTTCATCGTCGGCATGACAGTCGGAGGACCAAGTTTTAATGGCGACGATAGAACGACGGTACAAGAACGAATGCGTGACGATGGCGGTATGACGACGATGGCATGGCGACGATGTAAAGACCATGGGATGACGACGGTGAGATGATGAAACACTGGTGACGACGATGGAACAAACACGACGGTATCACAATTAACGAGTGCACGGCGACGACTGTATGGCGACGATGGCGTGGCTACTATGTAAGGTATGACGATTACTGTGGGATCACGATGGTGTTCGTCGTCGGCATGATAGTCGGATCACAAAGCTATAATGACGACGATAGAACGACGGTACCAGAACGAATGCATGACGATGGCTGTATGACGACGATGGCATGGCGACGATGACGACGGTCGGATGATGAAACGTCGGTGACGACGATGGAATGAACACGACGGTATCACAACGAGTGCATGGGGACGACTGTATGACGGCGATGGCGTGGGTACTATGTAAGGTGTGCCGATTACTGTGGGATCACGATGGTGTTCATCGTCGGCATGACAGTCGGAGGACCAAGTTTTAATGGCGACGATAGAACGACGGTACAAGAACGAATGCGTGACGATGGCGGTATGACGACGATTGCATGGCGACGATGTAAAGACCATGGGATGACGACGGTGAGATGATGAAACACTGGTGACGACGATGGAACAAACACGACGGTATCACAATTAACGAGTGCATGGCGACGACTGTATGGCGACGATGGCGTGGCTACTATGTAAGGTATGACGATTACTGTGGGATCACGATGGTGTTCGTCGTCGGCATGATAGTCGGATCACAAAGCTATAATGACGACGATAGAACGACGGTACCAGAACGAATGCATGACGATGGCTGTATGACGACGATGGCATGGCGACGATGACGACGGTCGGATGATGAAACGTCGGTGACGACGATGGAATGAACACGACGGTATCACAACGAGTACATGGGGACGACTGTATGACGGCGATGGCGTGGCTACTATGTAAGGTATGACGATTACTGTGGGATCACGATGGTGTTCGTCGTCGGCGTGACAGTCGGAGGACTAAGTTTTAATGACGACGATAGAACGACGGTACCAGAACGAATGCGTGACAATGGCTGTATGACGACGATGGCATGGCGACGATATAGAGACAATGGTAAGACGACGGTCGGATGATGAAACGTCGATGACGACGATGGAACAAACACGACGGTATCACAACGAGTGCATGGCGACGACTGTATGACGATGATGGCGTGGCTACTATGCAAGGTATGACGATAACTCGGGCATTACGATGGTGTTCGTCATCGGCATGAAAGTCGGAGGGCCAAGTTTTAATGGCGACGATGAAATGACAGTAACAGGATAAATGCATGGCGATGGCTGTATGACGACGATGGCATGGCGACGATATAAGCATAATGGGATGACGACGATAGAACGATAACATCACGACGATGGTATCACAACGAATGCATGGCGAGTGCGTCATGATTTTAGGGGGTGGGGCCGTTTTAAAGCCTAATAGCGGAATAAAAATGAAATTGATTTCATGATTACGAAAAGTTCACGCAGCTGTATTTCGATCAATTTACGCAAGTGACCGGTCGAATACAAGCAATTACTACAAAACTATTGCTAGTAGTAAGTACAAACAATACCAATGACTAACACTACATGAATAAACACAGGATTATCAAAAATTGAAAGGAAGCGCACATAAAGTAAAGTATAACAGGAAATCAAGGTATTGCTGGGTATAGTGCTTGCATTAAAGCAAGGGTCTGACGGAATCCCGTCTGCTCAGGGAGGTTCATAGTTAGTAGCACGCACATCAGTGGTAAAATATACTCAGTTCAAAGACGTTTCGGCTGTGGTGGAGCCGAAACGCCTTAGTTCTTGCATATTTTGTCCAAGTTTAATGCAAGTTTTATGTCAAGGATTCATCATAGTCATCAGCCTATGTTTATGTCCACTTCAGGACGACGGCCTCTTCCTGTAATTTCCAATTACCCCTGTCTTGCGCTAGCGGATTCCAACTTGCGCCTGCAAATTTCTTAACTTCATCAACCCAGCTAGTTTTCTGCCGTCGCCGGCTGCGCTTCCCTTCTCTTGGTATCCATTCTGTAACTCTAATGGTTCACCGGTTATTCATCCTACGTATTACATGGCCTGCCCAGCTCTATTTTTTCCGCTTAATGTCAACTAGAATATCGCGTATCCCCGTTTGTTTTCTGATCCATTCCTGTCTCTTAACGTTAGGCCTAACAATTTTTGTTCCATCGCTTTGTGCGGTCCTTAGCTTCTCGAGATTCTTTCACGAGAACTTAACGAGAACCTAACCTCCAAGGGACGTATGCTGAAACGCGCCATTTCGGCGATATTTCGCTTTTTGCCTTCAGATGCGGGCTGATTGGCTGGTTGAGCAAAATTGAATGACGTCTGGCTCAACCAGTCAATCAGCTCATCTCATTTTGCAAAACAGCCAATCAGCACGCATCTGAAGGCGAAAAGCGAAATATAGTCGAAGTGGAACGTTTCAGAATACGTCGCCAAGTTTCTGCCCCATATATTGGCACAGGTAGAATGCAATGATTCTACAATCATTTCAAAGGTGTACTGGACTGGACTGGACGGGACAAACTTTATTTGGGTCCTGCAGGACGCGCTTAGGGCGTAGTGGGCGTCTCCCACGTAGGGACCGACAGGGAATACCTGGCGGCCGCTTCGTGGGCCTGCTGGACGGCCCATTGCTGGTCGGCGAGAAGCGAGCTTCTGAGGGACTTCTCCCACTTGTCCGAGGTAGAGTCGGGATGAGCGTTTCTACACTCCAAGAGCATGTGTGCGAGTGTCGCCGTGTATCCGCACGAGGGGCACATGTCGCTGGGGTACGCGTCAGGATAGAGAACGTAGAGTTTGGCGGGGTTTGGGTACGTGTCTGTTTGTAATAAGCGTAGGGTTAGCGCTTGCGGTCTGTTAAGTTTGGGGTGTGGGAGCGGAAAGATGCGGCGTCCAAGGTAGAAGTGTTTGGTGATTTCATTATACGTAATGGGTGCATCCCGGTTGGTCTCTATCTCGGCGAGGTGGGGTTGCCCTGGGACGGCGCGGTCAGTAAGCGCACGCGCTGCGTCGTGGGCGATCTCGTTGAGGTTTGGCGGGGCACCCGGCACCCGTCCGAGATGGGCGGGGAACCAGATGACGGTGTGGTGCTTGAGGGTACTCTGATCCGCGCTGCGGAGGATACGTAACGCTTGGTCCGAGACGACACCGCGTTCGAAGGCTTTGATGGCCGGTCTGGAGTCGCTATAGATGACATTCCGTTTGCTGGCGAGCATAGCTAGGGCTATGGCTACTTGCTCCGCTATTTCGGGCTCTCGAGTGAGGATCGTGGTGGAGTTGAGGATCCGCTGCGAGGATGAGACCGCGACCGAGGCGAAGGCTCGGTTGTTGCGATAGGCAGCGGCGTCCACGAACGAGACATCGTTCCTTTTCATGTCTATGCGCCTGAGAAGGGCGGTCGCTCGCGCAAGGCGCCTGCCTCGGTTTAGGTCGGGATGCATATTTCGCGGAATGGGAGCGATCGTGATAAGGTCTCGGATCTCGCGGGGGACCGGCGTAAAATCTGGGAGTACAATCATTTAAAATGTAGTGAAGAAGAAGAACAGGGAGCAAGCAGTAGTGGGGCGCTCTCATAGATGTAGGGCGTGAGCGCAGATCACGAGCTCTTGGCGCCGAGACCGTTGCTCTCTTGCGACTGTACTGGTTTTTCGCCTGCCGCTTGCCGTTAGTAAATCTCTTTATCAAAGTGGTTTTATCAAAGTGGTGGAGGCGCTGGGTACCCTCTTCAAACCTGGAACTCCGAAGCCGGACGTTGCCCACCACTGACAATGATGTTTATTTGCATCAGTACATGACGCATCAGTACATGACGCGAGGGGCATGCAGAAAAAGCTGCCACATGGACAGCTTGACGAAGCCGCAGGCCCCCGCATTGGTGTTTGCGCGGCATTAGCAAACACAATGGCATCATTGTTTGCAAATGCCATTTGCACAAAAAGAAGCATCGCGAATCATGCAAAGCAAATGAAGAAAAAAATTGTGTCCTAACAACAGGGCATATTAAAAAGAAAAAAAAAAACATCTCCAACCAATAAGGACAAATAAGCAATGGTAGGCATAACGGTATCGCAACGGTTCGAAAAAAAAAACGAGGGCGAGAAAGATATAATCAAAACCACAAGCCGTAACAATAACATTTCTCATACAGACTAAACAAACGAAAGAACCAAGAATATAATATACACAATGGGACTAGTTAGTTTCGATGAGGGAAAAAAAATTGCGAAAGCCAGGGAAAAAAATTTAGTGCAGGCAGAAATAACTAAAGAGAGTTTTCAAAGAGGTATTTCCCAATCCATTGGTTTCATTGTGCATTTATTCAGTATCCTTGGCAGATTGTTACGAAGAGTTCGCACTGCTCCGACAAGGCTCCGACAAGACGCCACCCAGCAAGACGCAGCCCACGCTCCGTCGGTCATCGTGTCAAGCGTGCTGCGCCAGCGCGACCTCGCTTTCTTTAGCGGCACCGATGACCATGACGTAGAAGATTGGCTATCGTCGTTTGAAAGGGTGAGCGCGCACAACAAGTGGGACGACGCGACGAAACTACGCAACGTCCTCTTCTACCTAACAGACGTCGCGAACCTCTGGTTTCGCAACCATGAGTGGGACTTCGCCATTTGGACCACTTTCAAGACGAGCTTCGCGGAAGTGTTCGGTCGCCCCGCGGTGCGCAAGCTTCGCGCTGAACAGTGTCTACGCGGACGTGTGCAGCAGCAGGGTGAGAACTTCACGAGCTGTCATTGACTTGTGCAAGCGCGTGAATCCTTCTATGATTGAGCAAGACAGGATAAAGCACATCATGAAAGGCATAGACGACGACGGCTATCAGATGTTGCTCGCCAAGGACCCACGCACCGTGTCTGAACCCGTGACCTTGTGCCAGAGCTTAGACGAACTACGTAAGCAGCGCGTCCTAGCTCGGCGGCAAACGTCAACAGACGATTCCCTCGCTGCGTTGACCATCGGCGGCGACCACACGGCGACCACACAGATTAAGGAGCTTGTCGCTCGACAGCTTTCATTTTTTTCCGACCGCGCAAGTGTCTACGCCCTCTCTGACTCCAACCATCCGACAGGTGATACAGGAGCAGGTCACCGAGGCTTTGCCATCTGCCTTTCAGCCGACTGCTGTCACCGCGCCGCTATCATTTGTGGTGCCGTCTGCTGCTCCGCCGACTCCTGTTGCAGCGCCTCTGACGTATGCGGATGCCGTCATGAAGCCACGTCCTCAACCAGCACTGACCCCTCAACCACCAATTTGACCACCAGCGACGGCGCTTTTTGGGGGCGCAGCCACAGTACGCAAATCCTTGGCGCACTGCAGACAACCACCCGATCTGCTACGGTTGCGGAATTCCGGGTCTTGTTGCGCGCTTCTGTCGCCGACACTTCGCGGCGACCGCGGGCACACCGAGATATTCTGACTACTCCTTCCGACCTCCCTATCGCACGCAGCCAGAACGAGAGTCTGAAGCATACGCCCGTGATCCCCAGCCCACTTCCGATGCCGAACCTTTTGCTGCTCGTCGGTCCCCCTCACCGCGCCGCCGTTCTCTTTTGCCTATGCGTCGCCGGTCCAATACTGGCGAGGCGGAAAACTGACTACCGCAGCTTCTGAGACACGAGCTACGCCGTCGTCAACCTGTCTAAGTGCTCGCTTGTCCCCCGCCAATGTTATTGAAGTGTTTGTTGACGGTGTACGAACTCTTGCGCTTGTGGACACAGGCGCCGCTATTTCTGTAAAGAGCCATACGTTTTGCCGTTATATCCGTAAAGTGCTGACGCCACCTTCAGGGGTTTCTCTCCGTACTGCGAGCGCACAATATATTCAACCCGTTGCAGCATGTACGGCCAGGGTGCTCGTACAAGACGTGATCTACAGCGTTGAGTTCCTTGTGCTGGCCTCGTGTTCCCATGACCTGATCCTCGGGTAGGATTTTTTGTCCCGTAACCACGCTGTTATCGACTGCGCTCGTGCTAAGGTAGAGCTCGTTGTGTTTCCTGAGATGCCTTCCGCCCATGTGGCCGGTCCTGGGGATAGAAAGCTTGTCGCCACCGCCGATATTGACCTGCCACCTCAGAGTGCCGTCATTGTTCCCGTTTCCTGTGCCGCCCTTTCCGACGCCACCGTTCTGTTCACGCCATCTGACTTGTTTCGTCGCCGCCACAGTACGTCACTGCCTTTTGCCATCCTCGTGCTTCATCAGGACAATCCTGGACTACTTGTTTGCAACCCCAACTCCGGCCCTCTGACTTTGTACCGAAATGAAACGTTTGACCACGTTCAGCCTGTAGACGCTGCTGTTGTCGTACCTCTTGATCCCTCTGAGCCTGAGACTCAGCATCCGCTCAGCATCCGCTCAACACCCTCACCCCTCACCTTGCGTCCGACGCCGTGCTCTCGGATTCTTTTCACCGTTCCATCGACAGCGACCTCGATCCGTCTGCCCGGACGTAGCTTCTTGCCCTTCTACACGAGTTCCGCACTTCGTTTGACTTACCGCAAGCGTCACTAGGCCGAACTAATGCGGTTGTTCACACGATTGACACTGGGCCTCACGCTCCTATGCGACAGCGCCCCTACCGTGTGTCACCTGCGGAACGTCGTGTCATTACGGAGCAGGTTGACGACATGCTGCAGCGCGAAGTCATTACGCCTTGTTGCAGCCCCTGGTCCTCTCCTGTTGTACTGGTCAAAAAGAAATATGGCTCTATTAGATTCTAAAAAGGGCACAGATTCTCAGACTCTCCGGCACCACGGCGGGCAGACGACTCCTAACAGAGATGGGCGTCCCCCCAGCTAAAGTCAAAGACTCCTACCAGGGCCTTCCGAAAGAGCAGAAAGACCACATCGTCATATCCCCCGCCCCACGCAATATGCATCCCCAGCGCAACGTGGAAAGAAGGAAGGCCAGGGCCGTGGCGCTCCTACGCCGGGCGACAGAACTCCCTGGCGGCAGCTGCTTCGTTGACGCGGCCCAATATGGCAACAGCAAAAATTTCGCAGTAGTGTCCATCAACCACAAGGGTTCGACCGTTAACGCAGCTTCGGTACGAGGCACGTCGTCATGTGCGGCCGAGCAAGTGGCCATTGCCTTGGCCCTCCTGGACGAGAAACATGCCAACATCTTCAGCGACTCCAGGGCAGCCATCCGCGCCTTCAACGTTGGCGCCGTGTGTAAAGAAGCCTGTCGCATCCTCGACGGCAAAGGCATTTCTACCCACACTCTCACGTGGTTCCCCGCTCACATGGGATCCATCATGGGAGGCCCCACAAACCTCAACGAGCTGGCCCACTCCAAGGTGCGAGGTCTCGCTTTCCGCGACCATGGAGAACTCCCCGGCCGGCCAGGAGTGGTGAAGAACAGAGATCAACCGACAACATACAATGAAATTACGCAGCACTTTATCTCGGCAAGAGAGACTTTCCCCTTCCTCACAAGAAGTTAAATAGAGCGCAGGCATTGACCCTCAGATTATTGCAAACAGGCTCGTATCCCAGCCCGGCTTTATTACACAAGCTTTATCCCGACACTTATGCCAGTAGTTCTTGCAGGCACTGCAATGACTTCGCTAGCTTAGACCATATGCTCTGGTGTTGTTGCCCCTCGTTACGAGGCACGGAAGAAATAAATGAGGACAAGTGGCTCTCCGCTATCAAGAGCCTCCATGCCGGGGCGCAACTATGGGCTGTCCAGAGGGCCCACGATGCGGCGGTCGGGCATGGCTTGACTGTCCCAACGTGGGAGCGGCCCGCTGCGCGCTGAGCCGCGTACCTCAGGACGTTCATTAAAGTTTTACATCCATCCATCCATCTATTAGATTCTGTGTGACACTACCGACGCCTGAACAAGACTACTCGCAAAGACGTCTATCCTCTTCCTCGAATACACGACGCCCTCGATTGCCTTCAAGGTGCCAAATTTTTTTCTTCCCTCGACGTGCGATCGGGATATTGGCAGGTCCCTATTGCGGAGTGTTATCGTCCCAAGACGGCGTTCGTCACACCGGATGGCCTGTATGAATTTACCGTGATGCCTTTCGGACTTTGCAATGCGCCCGCAACATTCGAACGGATGATGGTCGGCATCTTACGCGGTCTGAAATGGAAGATATGTCTGTGCTATCTGGATGACGTTGTCGTGTTCTCAGCCGATTTCGCTACACATCTCTCTCGTTTACGCACAATTCTACGCTGCCTTACAAACGCACGCCTTCAACTCAACCTGAAGAAATGTCACTTTGGGGCTCGCCGGCTCACCATCCTCGGCCACGTCGTCTCCAAAGATGGCATTCTCGCTGACCCGGACAAACGACGTGCTGTTGCCGAGTTTCTGAAGCCTTCTACCCTCAAAGAACTTCGAAGCTTTGCCTCCTATTTTCGTCGCTTCGTCCGACATTTCGCCTCCATCATCGCACCGCTTACGAAGCTCCTCGCCGGTCCAGCGACCTTTCGCACTGGACACCGGCCTGCCACGACGCATTTGCGACACTGCGCCGCCTACTTACTTCGCCCCCCGTGCTACACCATTATGACCCTGCTGCGCCAACCTAAATACATACTGACGCCAGTGGTATCGGTCTTGGTGCAGTTCTCGCGCAACGGAAGCCCGGCTTCCCTAAGTATGTTGTGGCCTATGCAAGCCGCGCCCTCACCAAGGCGGAAGCGAATTATTCGGTCACCGAAAAAGAGTGCTTCGCGATTGTATGGGCATTAGGAAAATTTCGCCCCTATTTGTACGGCAGGCCTTTCGACGTTGTAACCGACCATCATGCACTCTGCTGGCTGGCTTTCCTCAAAAATACCTCTGGTCGTCTCGGTCGATGGTCTCTTCGTATTCAAGAATTCGACATTCGCGTCGTTTACCGATCCGGGCGCAAGCATTCTGACGCCGATGCGCTCTCTCGTTTACCCGTCAAATCCGAAGCAGGGCCCCCTTCAGCGGTCGACTTTTCCCTGGATGCTCTCACCATCACCGACATGCCTTCGGAACAGCGCAAGGACCCATGGATCGCGTCCCTCTTGAAAGTTCTCTGCGCCTCTTCACCCGCTAGCCAACCCCGTGCCCTTCGTCGTCAAGCCAAGCATTTCGCAATACGCAATGCACTTTTATACCGCCGCAACTACCTGGAGGACGGACGTAATGGATGCTGGTCATACCCAAGCACTTGCGAGCCGATTTGTGTGCATACTTCCATGCTGATCCGCAACATGCCCATGCTGGCGGGCTGAAAACGTATCAATGGCTCCGCCAATGCTACTACTGGCGTGGGATGTACACATTTGTCCGTAAATATATACGGTCTTGTTCCGCATGTCAACAATGGAAGACGTTTAACCATACACCCGGTCAGCTGCAGCTTTTACCATGTCCTGCCCGCACTTTTGAACGCATTGGAATCGATCTTTATGGACCGCTTCCGTGCTCTGTTGCTGGAAATCGCTGGATGATTGTCCCGGTGGACCATCTCACCCGACACGCAGAAACAGCTCCACTCCCTGCGGCTGGTGCTCGTGACGTCGCTTCCTTCATATTACGCCATTTCATGCTCCGTCATGGTGCCCCACGGGAACTGCTGAGTGACAGAGGCCATGTGTTTTTGTCCAACGTCCTACAAGAGCTGCTCCGCTCGTGTTGTATTGTTTATCGCACACCAACTGCCTACCACCCTCAAACGAATGGGCTCACGGAACGTTTAAACCGCACGCTCGGTGACATGCTGTCGATGTACATTGATTCTGATCATTCCAATTGGGACGTCGTTCTCCCATTCGTGACTTATGTGTATAACACCGCGACACAGTCTATGACGGGATTTTCACCATTTTTTGTATATGGCCGTGAACCATCCTCCACACTTGACACAATTTTACCGTACCCCCGGACGCCTCCGCATTCACTGCAATTTCTGACGTCGCCCAGCATGCAGAGGAGGGTCGTCAGCTGTCCCGCTCGTTCACGTCCGACAGCCAAGCCCTCCAGAAAGATCGCTGCGACACCGACGAGCATGTGCAGAGTTTTGCCGTTGGATCCGTCGTCTCGCTCCGAATACCTTTCAACTCTCCTGGCCTCACTCGCGAGTTTGCTGCCAAGTACCACGGGCCATACCGCGTCATCGAGCGCCGGTCTCCCGTCCCCTATGTCATTGAGCCGGTCAACCCCTCCTCGGACAAGCGCCGTCTCGGTCGCGACATGGTCCACGTCAGCCGCCTCAAGCCGCATCACGACCGTCTCATCCTTGCGTCCCCTTGAGTCGCCAGGATGGCTCCCCTTCGCTGCCGGGGTTATTGTAGTGAAGAATAAGAACAGGGAGCAAGCAGTAGTGAGCGCAGATCACGAGCTCTTGGCGCCGAGACCGTTGCTCTCATGCGACTGTACTGGTTTTTCGCCTGCCGCTTGCCGTCGGTAAATCTCCTTATCAAAAAGGTTAAATCATTCCCAACTTCAGCACCGGAAAATTCCATTCACAAATATTCACAGGGTCTCTTATGTTTATTTATTTATTAATGTTACCCTCAGGGTACAGAGTACGTTTCAGAGGGGGAAGGCAATTTACAACAATAAAAAAGAACCAAAGCACATTTCATACAAGATCGAATATAAAACAATAGAGGAAAAAGATTAATAATGGGAACAATCTTCTTACAATAACATAGTAAAACAATTGAAGAACAATTATATTATGGGAGAACGGAAACAGGATACAAAAATTAGTTAATGAACAACACAAAGGCTGTAATTAGGGAATCATCGTCGTCAAGGACCTTTTTAAATTGAAGGGTATCAGTGATGCTCGTTAGTGATGCGGGTAGGGAATTCCAATCGTTACAAGTTCTTGGAAAATATGACTGCGCACATGTTACTGTGTTGCAATGGGGCCCTGCTACTTTCTGTTGGTGATCAGAGTTATGGTGAGACGAAGTGAACTGAGCAAGCGTAGCTTCTTGCCTTGCTGCGATAGTTTTGTCATAGTGCAGGCTTCATTGTGCTTCTTGGACGAGAAGACATCTGAAGCGATGACAGCCGGCACGTCATCGCTTGCGTCGAGCATGCCTCTTCGCACTCTATCCCCCAGTGATATAGTGTAAGGCTCGCCACGTCGACATGGAGATGACCGGTTCCTGTTTCTCCAACAGTGACCCTATGGACTCCGACAACGACTACACCGTCGTGGAGGGCAAGCGACTGAAGAGGAAATACCGCAGGACAACCAAAGATGTGAGTGAGCAGCGCCCCAATGTGCCGCCTACACCGACTTACAGGATTGCTTTTGTACCTCTCGACTTGTCTAAGAATTTAAATTCTGTGCACAGACAGGTAGTCAACACCTACCTTGGTAATGTGGCTCCGAAAGGAATTAACGAAGTGCGCTTCAACACCAGAAAAAACGTAGTAACAGTGGAAGTAGCGACGCAAGCCGCCCTAGAAAAATTGAAAAGCGTGCGCATACTAGGACACATAGAAGTCCGGTCGTTCACTGTGCACAGTGGTCACACTAGGGCAGGCGTTATTTCTGATGTCGTGATTGCCATCAGCGACGAAGAGTTCCAAAGGCTTCTGTCTTCAACAGTGAAGGTCCTCGACTTTCATCGCTTCGGTCGCTCGACGAGCGTCAAGCTTCTTTTCGAGGGACACACGCTACCTGATCATGTCAAGGTGGGCTATATGAGGCACCCGGTGCGTCCTTATGTGCCCCGACCAATGCAGTGTCACAAGTGCCTGAAGCTAGGCCATGTCAGCGCTGTCTGCACAGGCCAGATGGCATGCCTCCGCTGTGGCAGCAGTCATGACATATCTTCATGCACAGTAAAAGAAATGAAGTGCTTGAATTGCGGTGGACCCCACGAGGCCAATTCCAAGGATTGCCCTAAACAGAAAAAGGAGATAAAAATACTGAATCAAATGAGCAAGACAAGTATGTCCCACAAAGACGCAGCAGCGTTAGTGAAAAGCCGGAGGAGACGATCACGTCGTCGACGTGGGCAAGCTGTAGGTGCAAACGAGAGCTCCTTGGCTCCAATTCCACAGGTCCAGCAGAAGGTAGTTCAATCGGCCTCGATCGATCTCTCCGAGCCATTGCTTCAAGCGAGCCTCACCAGCCCGGATTCGAATATATGGCCATGCTTGCCGCAGCGTAGACGGGCCTTAGACTGTCAGCGCGAGCAAGGACAATGCACTGAAAAATCACCGTTGGACTCTGTCATCAAAGCGATGCTGCGACAAATAATCGACGCCCTGCAGCTGCTACTGACTGGTTTAAATACGCCAGTGGCGCTAACAGCTGCAAAAATTATGCAAGCTATAGACAGTCTTCTGGCTACACTGTAGTAGCATCTACCTCTGCCCGCGAAGGTGACTGTGCTGTTCTGGGAAGTCATCGTGTTCACCACGATGGGACCTCATCATCGTGTTCACCATACCAGCATCATTCTTCC
Source organism: Dermacentor silvarum (assembly GCF_013339745.2). NCBI lineage: Eukaryota > Metazoa > Arthropoda > Arachnida > Ixodida > Ixodidae > Dermacentor > Dermacentor silvarum. Next base: position 173,944,286 of record NC_051161.1, on the reverse strand, counting down.
TCCTCACATCCTATCTCTGTTATTCCCCCAACCCCCTTCCCCAGCGTGGAGTAGCAGGCTAGAGGCACTTCACTCAGGCCGACCTCTCCACCTTTCTGCCATTAAAACGTCTCTCTCTCTCTAGAGTTATGGTAGAAAATCTTGTGGAACAGATAAATGCGGGTGTGCTTTCGGCGGGTAGCTTGCGGGATGAGGTTTTAAAATGTTTCATTCTGGGTGACGCTAGCTGAACAGTGATGGTTAGCCAAGATAAAACGAGCTGCACGATTCTGCACACTTTCCAATATGAGTGCTTGTGTGACCTGTCCACAGTCCTATACAGATGAAGCATATGCCATTTGGCGTCGCACATAGGTGATGTATAACTTTACTGATGATGGAGCAAGAAATTCCAATATGAGTGCTTGTGTGACCTGTCCACAGTCCTATACAGATGAAGCATATGCCATTTGGAGTCGCACATAGGTGATGTATAACTTTAGTGATGATGGAGAAAGAAAAAAAGTTTCTTCGAAGGTAACGCACAGTGTTTTGTTTGCGTTGGATGCTATAGGTTCTGTATGTAATTTCCAGGACGGAGTGTTTGTTATATGGACGCAGAGACACCGGTAGGATGTTACGCTTTCAAGGGGCTTACTGTGAAGAAACTAAGTTGGAAAAGTTGTATTTGAACGAGAAACGCTCATAGACACTTTTTAACGTTTAGTTCCATATTCCAAATATGACACCAATCAAGTCTGCTATAGAGATCGACCTGGAGCGAGTGAATATCGATATCGTTATTTTACGGTAAAGCACACAGATAAACAAATTCTAGAGCTAATAGCTGTAGGTAAGTCTTCTATATAAGTTAGCAATAGCAGGTGGCCCAGTACTGATCCATGAGAAACCCCAGAGCCAACTGGTGCAGAAGGGGAATTGGTGTCATTAGTGCTGACGAAATGAAGACGAGAAGTGTGAGGCTTAGGCTGGACACAGGAAGACTCACATAGTAGGGAACGCTTTAATGCTGGCTTAATGTTACATACACATCACACCGACTGAGCACTACAGCAGCAATGGCTTCACTGACTCGCCCATGGCGGGCAAACAAACAAAGGATGAGGCTGCCGGAAACGGAAGCAGGCAAGGCACGCGACGATGTCGGCGCGGCTACTTGCTGCGCAGGACACGTGGCGCCATCTGTAGCCGCCCAGACCAACTGGGCCAAGCACACATCACTCACAGAAGAAAGAAATCCACGAATCCAGTTAAGAACTGCAGGGTCAATTTTTAGAACACTTAGTTTGTATAAAAGCAGTGAATGGTTAACCTTATCAAACGCTTTAGCAAAGTCAAGAAATATGCAGTCAGTTGAAAAAGTGCAGTCCAAATTGCAGTGGAAGTCGTTAGTGAAGGAATGTAGTTGAGTATCACAAGCGAAAAACTTTCGGAAGCCATGCTGAGAGAAAATTAACAAGAGTACTAAATATTATAAGTTCCATTAATTTGCATGGTATCGATGTGAGATATATGGGTCGATAGTTAGATGGATTCTGTTTATCAACCGCTTTACGCGTATGTACATGTTATCGCTAAGGCGACTTGAAGGCGAAAGCTCAATTGCAGAAGCACTAAAGACTGACCCCCTTAATTCGCATAGTCATCCCCTTACTCATCCTCTTAATTGGCTTATACTCATCCTCTGAATTCATTTTCTCATAGAAGACGATGACGATGGTGACCTGGACACCATCAAAATTCTTGCGTTAGCGTTGGCATACAGGTAAGACACGATGCCATGTTGGTATAGAAAGTCACTGAGAAATCTGCGTCAATCCGAGCATTTTTGGACGTGTTTTTACTTTGCTTACTCATAGAAGATGATGGCGACGGTGAGCCGCACGCCATTAAAATTGTTTTGTGAGGTAAGACACGATGCCGGGTTGGTGTAGTAAGTCACTACACCAACCCGGCATCGTGTCTTGCGCCGTCGACCATTTTTGTACCATTCATGTAGTCGCGGCGTTTTCGCTCAAGTACTTTAAAGGTAGGCTGAATGATGAGAGATATCAGACCTTCATAAAAAATTTCATGTTACACTCCTGTAGCACGCGAAGGCGCAAGTCTGCTGCACACGTGGTAATGCATTAAGATAATTATGCGATCGGAGGGGTCAGACTTCTTACAAGACATTACGAGCCGCAGCGTGAAGTAAACGTATGGCGCTGTAGGCTGACCTCGTCAACGACACATGCGAGCACCTAATGCGCTACCTTAAGGTCATTTCTTCCTTTCTTTCGTTTCCTCATCAATATTCAGTCACTGCATCTTTGCTTGCTTACGCTGGTATGAGCCATTCCTGATGATGAACTTTTTGCATAATATTTATTGCGATTTGGACGCTCCAAGCGGATTTCTGCCATCGTCGTCGCCGTGAGGTTCTGTATAAAGTCCAAGGGCGATAAAATCGTCGCCGCGCGCGGTGTTCTGTATAGACGAGGCAACCTAAAGTTTGCCCGCGCGGCACCAGCGCCGCCCACTCCCCTGGCGGAAGGATGGAAGTGTCGAAGGTCGCCGCCGGGCCAGCGCGCGGCTGTGTTCTCTACGGCGCGAGCGACCGCGTGCGTTGTTTTCGTGACGGCGAGCGCGACCTCATCAACCAGGAAAGGTGGCACGCAATACTGCTGTGTTGTTGATTGCCACAAGAGCCTCGAAAAGTCGAAAGCCGCCCGTGAAGTTCTACAGAATTCCGGAGAGGTGGTACGAGGAGGACAGACGACAAGCGTGGATAACTGCAGTGCGCCGAGTCAAGTAAGTCACGTACTTTCGCATTCGCGTGCAATATCACGGCCGCTCGATAAAAACGCAATAGTAATGTGCCTGTATTTAGCGCATGGCCGTTTGTTTAGACGTGTCGCGTAGTTGAATCGTACAGTGAAATCCGCCGTGTTAGCTTAGCGGTAAATGCATACGTGTAGCGCCGCTAAGCTCGACGACGCGAGCTCGATTCCCGGCCACGGCGGCCGCATTTCGATGGGGCGAAATGCAAGAATACGGTTCTTGCCATGTACTTTGATTTTTGTGCACGTTAAAGAACCCCGGTGGTCAAATTTATTCCTGAGACCCTCCATTACAGCGTGCCTCATAATGATATTGTGCTTTTGGCACGTAAAACCTACGAATTTAATTGATTGTACTGTTCGTTCACTCGCGATCGGCAAAGACTGGCTCAAGATAATTATAACCTTTTTCCAAACGCTGCAACTTAAATTCCTAGTTGTACAGGCAACAAATAGGGCCACACGTGACTTGTATTTTGTGTGGTGGAATTCCGTATTTAATGCAAGCTGCGGTCATCGCATGCGTCGGTAAGCGGCAGATCGCAAAGCAGCTGCCCGAGACGCGCGCGTTATGTTTGTTGCTTGGCCATGCTTTCTGGGTTCACAATATCCAATCATGCTTTAAAGTAATTGCCACCTTGCACATTCTTCCTGCTTCACTCTTCCCGCCAAGAATCTTCGTTTCGTGTAGTAGCCGGCCATCGGTGTGAGCTTACTTTTGCTGCGGCGGGGCATTCGCCCGACGAGAAACTAGACTTGCTTTGGTGAGGCATGTATCGCCAATTCTTGCGCTCATGCTGCTGGTCCCAAGGTAATCGCTGGTTACCGTGACCTGGGTTCATTTCGCGGAGCAGTTTGTACGAGTGATTGCTCATGACCAGTGAAAAGATACCTTGCTCAATAATGCAATGAGTTGCCATGACTCTAGCATTGAATAAGACATGATGTACATTAAATATTTATACAGCATGATATAAGGCATTGGGCGCATATGTATTACTTACATCTTTAATTAATTTTATTGGCTTATTGGTGCCTAATGCATGTGTTCAAATTTCTGTTCCGACAGTGCTGATGCCACTCCCTGGGAGCCAAATTGAGAGCAGCCGTGTGTGCGCGCCCAGCGACCAACGAAACCAACCGCAATCGTCACCGTCTCTGCACATCTCTGCAAGCATGGATGACCGCTTTGTGACTGCACCATAGAGAAATAAAAGTGACTAAATGACTGAACTCGGTGTGTACCTCTAACTCGATGTCGTAAACTATCTTGTTGGACACCTCCGACACGCACTTGGCTTTCACTGTCACATCACCGCCCACAATTTTTCAACACCACACACGTGTGGAAGCAGACGCTCCCCTTTTTTGAGGTTGCCGCCACGAAAAAAACTGTTGGCGTTGGCAACCGTCTTGAAATCGCACTGCAGTATTTGCATCGCTGTTCAGCAAGCAGGCGATCTGCCGCCGTCGAAAACGGAGCGCCGTGAGCACGAGCAGCGAAGGAAAGCGCGGGCGAAACAATGTAAACAAAGCGGAGACTGCACCGCGGAGCGACCGCGCTGCTTGAAATTTCCACCTTGGGGGCACTGTCAGGAGGCGCAGCAGCGCCTTCAGGCGATTGTTTTCTCGTCTATATGCGAGGGAATGTGCGCGAGGGACGCGCGCTTTCACGGTGAGCGAACGCACGGCGGATAACAAACGCGACGTTTCCGTCGCGCGAAAGGCCATGGGGGGATGGAAACGAGGCAGGGGGGGGGGAGAGGGGGGGCGCCGTTGTGCTCCGGAACCTAAAGCCTCTCAAACTTCGTAAAGTAGCGACACGCTTTGAAGCATACCGCCTCCTCCTCGCGAGCCCTGTCCGGCGCCGACGCCGCGTCGCTATGGCCTCCCATGGGCCCTCGCGTCGGCTTCGTTTATTTACAGTCGTGCTCCATCTCCATTTTCGCTTGATAAGTGCCTAGCGAGCGGCGAGGAGCGCATGTTGGTGTCGTTGCTCTTCCGTGTTGTTTTGGCTTGCGAACGCCTCGAGCCACGTTTTGTGGCAAGTGCGACGTCGCTTCACGACAGTTTCCATCGCCATGACCTGCTGCGCCTTCGCATGCCAAAATAGTTTCAGCAAAGGAAAGAAGCTTAATCGTTTTGGAGGCTGAGTGAGAAAACGTAATTACGAAACTTCTAAGATTCAGCACAGTCTTTGTGACATTTGAGGCTCGAGCGTGAAAGCTCACCTTAGGAAAGCAACTCTGCCTTTTGTGGTAACTTACTAGACACCATACAAGAACTAACCGAAGCACACCTACAGGCACAATACTCTGCATAGCCAGTACCGGGAGGCATATACGTTCTCAACTCCAAATTCGCATCCCTGCTAATCATGACTCCCTAAAAGCCCTTCCTACGGAAACTCGTCAAGCGCTACGCATTCGACCGCTCCCCCGTAACATGCACCCCACCAACACCGCGAGCGACGGAAAGCCAGAGCAGCAGCCCTTCATAAACGGTACGGCGATGAACAGAACGCAATATGGGTAGATGCTGCATGCGATCAGCACGGAGCCACAGCGGTTGCTTACACACTGAACACACCTCCGTTAATAAAGGAACTATACCCCAGGGAACGGACCCAGAGGAAGAGATCGCTATAGCGCTCGGCAGCTCTAGTGCTACCTACATCCTGAGCGACTGAACTGCTGAATTATGCTAGGGGCAGAGTTCACCCTGCCACCTTCCACATACTGACCCCGAACTTCTCCCGCAGCGCTGAGCTCATCTGGGTGCCCGCGCACTCGGGAAACCCCGGCAATGAGGCCGCCGATTCTTTAGCCCGAGGTTCGAGAAACTGGGCACAGGCGGACCTCATGGGGGGTTTCTCGAGGGGTGTACCTTCGCTGAGCTCATCGCGAATGCTCGCGCCGACCAGGGAGATATACCCACCGCCCCACTTTTCCCTCACTACCAGGGAGCAACACCAGTGGCGCCGTCTGCAAACGCGGACCCTGCCTACCCCATCCCTCGTCTCCCTCTACCGACCCATCCCACCTTCCTGTCCTCTGTGCGATGCGCCGAAAGCAAACCTCACCCACATACTCCTGGCCTGTCCGGCTGCTCCTCCCCCTGGCGGGCCGACACCACTCCAAACCTGGGAGGACTGGGAGACCTCACCGCGCTCCAAGGATCCGGCAAGGCAGAAGATCGCCACCAGCCGGGCTGCCAGCGTCATGCACATGAACGTTTGAGTGCGGTGGGGTCGCGCGGGGACCCAGGGGGCATGGGAGGTCCCAAATGCCCTTTCAGAATAGTTTTTCTTCCTCCTCCTTCTTTAGAGCGAGTAGCTTTGTTTGCCTCTCTTGTTCGTGTTCGTCGTTGGCGGTCGCCCGGTGGATTTGCGATACAAAGGCACCGATGAAACGCGTGCGTGCTCTCCCGAAACCGAGTTACGGGGTGCTTTCGTCGCCGAACGACATCATCATTGGTCTTGGAGACGTGCTTGCTCATTCGCGTGAGCTTTAAATTGTGTGATGGTTACGATGCGGTGGTGGGGAGCACTCGCAAAGAAAACGTGCGATCGCCCGCTCGTTCACTGGCTGGTTTTGTCGTTTGCTCGTTTGTTTAGGCGTTCGCGCGCTCGTTTAGTGGTTCGCTTGCTTGTTGGTTTAACTATTAGTTCGTACAGCCACTATGTCTCTGAGACGCGATTGCTGTAGGACACTAAGGCTGGTGCGTCCGTGCCCTCAGCCAGCCTTTGAGCGTCATAGCTGATACGCACCGCAAATTCAAATGGTAGGGACGGCGTGGATTATTTAGGTTACTGAGGGTTAGCTGGAGGCCTGGATGTTGGCATTCGATCGTAAACGTGTTATTGAAAATGATGCGCAACAAGATCTTGCGACACGCGCTTGCCAAATGTAGCGCACGTGATACTTTCGGGGTGGCCATGGTAGTGTTAGCGCTCGTTCTTCTTCTTCTTTCTGGGGTTTTACGTGCCAAAACCAGTTCTGATTATGAGGCACGCCGTAGTGGAGGGCTCCGGATTAATTTTGACCACCTGGGGTTCTTTAACGTGCACTACAACGCAAGCACACGGGCGTTTTTGCATTTCGCCTCCATCGAAATGCGGCCGCCGCGGCCGGGATTCGATCCCACGATCTCGTGCTCAGCAGCGCAACGCCTTAGCTGACTAAGCCACCGCGGCGGGTATGTTAGCGCTCGTCTAGATACTTAAAAATTGTTATCAGAACAGGAAAAAGAAGCTGCTGGCACTGAATTTGTATGCATGCATATATATATATATATATATATATATATATATATATATATATATAGAAATCCTATGCTGTACACGAAGTTACTCGGAGCTAGAACGCCAACGCGAACGCTTAAAGTGCACCGCACTGCTATGCGTGCATTCACTCTGCGAAAGGTCGTCTGCTACGCCCAAGTGGTGTAGCCAGCGCCACGGTCGAGGAGGGAGTGCGAAAGAGAGGAGAATCGAGGAGGAGCAAAGGCGGACGAGGAGAGTGTCGCTACTTTACGAAGTTTCAGGGGATTTACCGGAATCAAGTGCGCATTTACCGACGCGGCGCAACGGGATCTGGCGATTCAATCTGGCGCACGAAAGGAGGAAAGTGGGAAGGCAGCGCGAGAGGGAGGGGTGCGGCTTCTACTCTGCCATCAACTGCGCACTTGTACATTGAGTGGCTGCGAGCGGTCGCGCGCAACGTATCTTGAAAGCGATCTGCACACGGCTCCTACCTTTGTATGCGCTGTGCTTTCGCCACCAGTTTCCGTTGAAGCGATAGATCGCACGAACATTCGCTCGCTGCTGTCGGCGCGCTTGCGCACGCCAGCGTTTTGACAGCGGCTGCCTGCGGTTGCCTGCGGTCATCGAGTGTGATCTATTCATGTTTGCTTGTACGCGCTGACACCAGGCCGGTTAATTAGGTTAGTAAGCGAATGGGTTCAAGTTTATACAGCCGATAAAACTACTATCCTTAATACGTATAGCTCTCTACTAATTGATGCTTCGCCTTTCGGGCGAAACTGCGACTTTTTTTTAGCCTCACTGAACTAGCCGCCGCGTTTTTCGGGTATGAGCCATTGCTGCTGATATTTTTTGTTTCACTCGTTTTTTTGCATCACTGGACCAGACGCCGCTTTTTTCTGGTATGAGCCATTGCAGCGAGCCACTTAGGGCTTTCGCCTTAAAACACACCAGGAAAAGACAGGGCTCTTTGAGACAACGATCCCAAATCATCTTTTGTAGAAGCCATTAAAAACAATAGGAAGGGCATTCTCGGCAACTTCAACGCTTGTACGCTCAACGCTCAACATGCCTGTTCATGTCAGCAAGCTCCTACAATATGGTATGCGGAGAAAAAGCACGCTGGCCTTTCCGTACAATGACTACCTACTAACTTGCTCAGCTTTCAGTCATTTTAGGTTCCTACAACCATGTTTCGCTTCCCCCTAAAACAGGGCCAGCATCAACTAGTTTGGCGGCGAGGAACCCACTGACATAACAACGCATGAAGCCTGGAAAGTGCGTACTTGTGAGCGACTAGACCGTAAACTGCACTTTCGTTTTAATTAGAGCTTTTGTAAACGCCCGTCATGACCAAAATAATGCAGTGGACCAGATGAAAGAATTACGCACTCGCCGCAAGAAAGCTTAAACGTGTAAAAATGAGAAATTGGACAATCTACCTTTGACGGGGGAAATGAAAAAGAACCCCATGGTATAAAACAAATCACTGCTTACTTAATGTGCACTCATTTGGCGTGGGGCGCGCTCAGCTCGATATTTTCATGGCGCTATAGGCAATGAAGCCATCAGAAATGGCTTTCAGTTCAGCTGCGGCTGCTTACTATGCAGCAATTTCTGCGACTTCGCCACGACGAACACTTGCGGTCTGCACTCAAGTACAAGGAACTTACTCGCATTCGCGTAGATATGCTTTGTCGGTTTTCTATATATGGTGCTATGAGGCAACGCTTATATTACGAGGTTGCATAAAATTGACAAAGCACAGTATTTGTTGCGGCTGCATTCATTAAGAATGTTTGCATCTTCGACTGCAGTGCGATGTTTTCTGGCATTTGTGATGCAGTGTGGCCGGGAACATTCTGGATGTCGCCGTCAAGAGGTACCACGCCATGGCGGCTTTCCAGCCCCTCATGAACGGTGAGGAAAGCGTCGTATTCTGTTTCTTGAACTGAGGTGCGATCCTGTGCGCATAGTCACATGGCCGATTGCTCACCCGCCGTGGTTGCTCAGTGGCTATGGTGTTGGGCTGCTGAGGTCGCGGGCTCGAATCCCGGCCACGGCGGCCGCATTTCGATGGGGGCGAAATGCGAAAACACCCGTGTACTTAGATTTAGGTGCACGTTAAAGAACCCCAGGTGGTCCAAGTTTCCGGAGTCCCCCACTACGGCGTGCCTCATAATCAGATCGTGGTTCTGGCACGTAAAACCCCATAATTTAATTTTAATTTTTTTTATTTATCGGGATTTCTCTATTCGGCGGAAAAATTAAACACGAGATGTATACCGTACTGGAAACGTCTGATTTTGATGTTCCTACTATTCTGTAAAACTACATAACTGATGGTTTGGCAATTACAAAAATTAAGAAGTTAGCTGATTACATTTAATTGACGAACTGAATGTCGGGGACTAAAATCGTGTATATCCTAAGCGCTGTGGGAATACCACCTAATTCCACAAAGCGTTGTCAGGTGGTATTCATGTCATTTCATGCATGCATGTTCCATGCCACGCATATTCTCTATTTATCTTGTTAAAACTACGACAACGACGGCACCAGGACCACGAGCACATCCCTATAGCTAGTGGCCCAAGGTAGTGGACAACTTGGGTCACTCGATCGACGTAAGAGGATGGATGGATGGATAGATCATCATCACCCTATATTTATGTCCACTGCAGGACCAAGGCCTCTCCCTGAAATCTCCAATTACCCCTGCCTAACATTTTTCGTTCCATCGCTCATAGTGCGGTCCTTGTTCTCGAGCTTCTTTGTTAACCTGCAAGTTTCTGACCATATGTTAGCACCGGTAGCATGCAATGATTGTACAATTTTCTTTTCAACGACAGTCGTAAGATCCCAGTAAGGATTTGCTAATGCCTGTTATGTGCACTCCAACCCAATTTTATTCTTCTGTAAATTTCTTTCCTGTGATCAGGGTCCCTTGTGAGTAATTGACTTAGATAAACGTACTACTTTACAGACTCTAGTGGCTGACTGGCCATCCTGAAATTTTGTTCCCTTGCAGGCTTTGATTAGATCGACTGTTATTCCATCTGCTCCAGCAGCTTTTACCCTGATCATATCTGGCAAGGCCCTTCTAGCTTCAGTTAGAAGTTATAGCTATAGGCCCTCCTAGTTATAGAAGGAGCCTCTATGTCCTGTTCATCACTTCGATTGAAAGTAGCTTGGCTGCTCTGGGTACTGTACAGGTGAGTATAGAATTCTTTCGCTACTTTTACTATGTCATCAATCGATTTGTAGATAGATGCAAAGTACCTAAGGTAAGCAAAGAACACTTGGCAATGCTATCTAGGTCATCGGCTCAAGTACCATTCCCTTTCAGGTTACTTTGGTGCGATTAGGGTTACTTTAGTGCGACACGCACATTTTGGGGACTGACGGTTTATCTATGTCTATTACCGTTTTCCCGCCAATCTGGTTCTCTAGACATAGGCTGAGTTCTCCCGCCAATATTGATTCTCTAGACATAGGCTGATTCTCTAGCCTATGTCTAGAGAATCAATATGTTGCTGTATGTTCAACTCGCTACAATTTGCGTTAAGAACTTTTTTGACACTGAAAAAGACCTGCAGACTTCAGTGACCCCTTCGGCCGAGTCTTTTATCAATGGTGTGTGAAATGCACGTCAATATTATGTTCTCAGCATCGCTTCTCTTTGCAGTAGGTCATGCTAGCGACTCATTAAAAAAACTTATAACAATTTACAACATTTATTGGGGATGGAAACATCGCAACGTGCATGCAGAGGTCATAAATACATATAATTAACTTAGTAACAGAAGTGAGGCCAAGCCGGATTCACTCAATCACAATCAATAGCAGTCATGCGCAGCAGAGCTTGTACTAGGACTCAGAAAAAAAAAGACGAGGCTGCAGTTTTGCCGGAAAGGCGAAGCAGTATTAATGATAGCGAAGCATAAGCCAATTACACGAAAAAGATTCTTCCCGTATACATCTGTGTAAGAGCCGCACCCCTAACTTGAAAGCAACTATTTTTTTAAAATCCAACCGAGAAGCAATCGCGTTCAGCGCGATTCCGATCGCGCTTCACTGCGAATTTTCCCGCGCAGCGTACTTTCGCGCGTCGCAAGTATATAAAAAAAGTCGATTATAACTTAAGAAGACAGGAGAGGCGCCCAGCCCTGATCACTGAAGCGCAGCAGCCTATTGCTACCATGACTGAAGAAATAGTCCCGCTGACGCGACTCGGCCCAGCTCGAAGCGCGGGCTGCCGTGTCCTCCGTCGGCGGGGTCACCGGCCGTGCGGCTCATGACGTCAGTCTAGAGTGCACCCCCATTGATGGATGCTCGTGTGCATCCGCCTTTGAGGGGCATATGCCACTGTCTTCTAAAGTTTTACACTACTATAGAGGGCGAGAGGAGGCGATCGCGGAGGTTTACGGCGTATTTCATACTCGTGGTTGGAAAAATGAGATAAAATGGCCCGGTCGGTTGCTTGTAAGGCTCGTCAAAATTGCGGCAAAAAAGTGCGGTCTTCAGACGAGTCTGTGCGTTTGTTATATCACCTATATAAATTGTAGTAACATTTACTCACTGATTAAAATAACAAACATCGTGCAATGCACCCACCATGTAAGCCTGTAAGTATCTCGCTGGAAGACCACGAGCAGTCGCTATCACAACGCTGACATTATGATGAACGCCGGCAGCGGGGGCGAATGATTCGTACAGGCGTGCGACACACCACGACTCCGAAAATTAGATTCATCATCGTCATCTGCATATTTTTATGTCCACTACAGGACGGCTTCTGTCAGCGATCCCCAATTACCCCTGTCTCTTAACTTAGGGTATGCGATCTGCAACACTTGGGGCGTGGAAAAACCGCCTAAGAAGGTAGCGCGCATGACAGCTAGCAGCCATCCCTGCTCACCCTAGATCATTGCACCCCCCAATGATTACCAACGATTGGATACGGCACGCGGGTCGCATAAGCGTCAACCGCACACAGTAATTTGCAGCTGCGGCAGGGCTAGATGAGAAGACTCCTGCCCACGCACGTATTTGTTCACGTGACCTCCAGCCAACCTGAATATTGAGCGCGAATATTACGGCTCAGCGTTACGGGCTTTTTCTCGCACCCGCAGTGTATGGGCCGCTTAGTCATATGACTTTTGGACTTTATACGGAATATCACGGCGACGAAGACAGCGAAAATTTGCCCGGAGTGTCGATACAATTGCTGTCGCAATAAAACGAGAAATAGAAAACAGGCGTCGAGCTCGCTTCCACCGCGCCTGCGGACGTTGCAATGTGCACCGGCTACAAACACAGCATGAGCACCAACGACAAAACCAATAGTGGGCACCTTGCTTATCCGTACTTCGCCAGAACCCGTCTGACTCTGAAAAGGAAGCGTATTTTCCACCGTATAATCACCTGCGGAAACATAACACTTTATCGCGCACGGAGACAGCGCACGTGAAGGGACCAGCCATCTCGGATGACCCAAGCTTGAACTCGGCGCAGATAAAACTCCAAAATGAAGCGCGTGACCCACATATGTATGGCACATGCAGGAAAAGTAGAAGTTGAGGACCCGTGTGTTCTAGCCGTTAGGAGAAAGAAGACTCCACGCCGCTATCAAGAAGGTTCATCAGCTCACGCGTTTCCATCAGCGAGTGACATGTACCGCCAGAGTTTCCAGGAAGTACTTGACACAGTGCTGTCTTCGTTAAACAACAGTTATCCACCTGATATGTGGCAGCATAAGTCCCACATTGAGCAGCTTGCCATAGGGAAGGAAGACGAAGCATATATAACAGTTCTACGCTGATGACCTTGAACCAGAACGCCTGATTTTGCACAGAGATATGCTGATTGACATTTTAAGCCAGCAAAGGTCGGCTTCATTGCGCACATTTGGGGACGTCATGCGCATGTTTACGGGGGGCAAGGGCAAACACCCGCGAAACCATTTGCTGGAAATGGCCAAGACAGGCAGGCAGGCAGGCAGGCAGGCAGGCAGGCAGTGAACTTTATTTTAGGTCCTGAGGAGCGACTCCGAGAACCCCTTTACGGGGGAGGAGCCACCGCGGGCCGCTCCCACGTTGGGACGGGCAGGCCGTGCCTGACCGCCGCGTCGTGGGCCCTCTGGACAGCCCGTATCTGAGCGGTGAGGTCGGAGCTCTTGAACGCCTCCACCCACTCTTCTTCCGTGGTGAGATTATCGTGGTCCTGTAACGAGGGACACCGCCAGAGCATGTGTTCTAAAGTGCAGAAGGGATCGCCGCAATCCGGACAATCGGGCTCGAACGAGTCCGCGTACCTGCTGACCCTGGCTAGACTGGGATAGGACCAGGTCTGCAGCATGCGAAGGGTGAAAGACTGAGGCCTTGAAAGCTTGGCGTGGGGCGGGGGATAGACCCTCCTGCCGAGCTGATAGTGCTTTGAAATTTCGTTAAACGTGTGGAGCGAGTCCTTGTGGAACCCCGCGTCCGCGCCCTCGAGCGGCGTTTCCCCGGCGCGGTGGGTGAGTTCGCGCGCGCGGGCGTGGGCCAGCTCGTTGGCGTTGGGAACGACGGTGGAGACCTGCGGTCCCATGTGGGCCGGGAACCAAGTGATGACGTGGGGGGAGACGCTCCTGCCGCAAAGCAGGGAGGCCGCTTCCCTCGAGACCGAACCCGTGGCGAAGGCCCTGACCGCCGCCCGGGAATCCGTGTAGATCTTCGGCCTGCTCCCGTCCCGGAGGGCGAGGGCCACCGCGACCTGCTCCGCCATTGCCGGAGACGAGCCCGGCACCGACGCGGCGTTAAGGAGGTTGCCTCTGTGATCTACCACGGCCGCCACGAATCGGTCGGATGAACCGTATTGGGCGGCGTCGACGAACGCTACCGATCACGGATCGCCACCGACGGATCTGAGAAGTGCGGCCGCCCGGGCCCTGCGTCTGCCTACATTGTGTTGCGGGTGCACGTTGCGCGGGAACAGCGAGACCGTGATGGCCTCCCGCGTATCCGCCTCGAGCGCGCACCGCCTCTCCCTGACGGCAGTGGGATTGCAGCCCAGCGTCTCCAAGATCCGCCTCCCCGCAGGCGAGGAAGAGAGCCTGACGACCTGGGCCGTCTGCTGTATCTCAACAAGCTCGTCGAGAGTGTTGTGGACTCCCAGCTGCATGAGCTTCTCCGTGCTGGCGGCCATGGGGATGCCGAGCACCTTTTTGATGCTCTTGCGCATCAGCGCTTCGAGCTTTGCCCTCTCGTATTTGTGCCAGCGATGCACGGAGGCCACGTACATGATGTGGCTCATTAGGAAGGCGTGGTACAACCTGAGGAGGTTGTCCTCCCCCAGCCCTCCGCGACTGTTGGAGACCCTAGTGATGAGCCTGAGCATGTTATCCGTTTTGGTGGCGATACGAGCGATCGTCTGTCCATTACAACCATTTGCCTCGATGAGCATACCGAGTACGAGGATGACCTCCACCTTGGGAATGACCTGACCTGCCCGATGGCCGTGCGAATGGAGATGTCAACCTTTTCCAGTGGCACCTGACCCTTGGGGATGCGCCCCCTCCTGGTCGGTCGATACAAAAGGAGTTCGGACTTGGACGGGGAGAGCCGGAGCCTCGTGCCCGCCAAGAAATCCTCCGTGCAGCTCAGGGCCGCCTGTAGGGATTCCTCGACTCTGCCTTGACTGCCGCCATCGCACCACACCGTGATGTCGTCGGCGTAAAGAGCGTGATTAACGCCGTCCACTTCGGACAGACAGGCTGAGAGACCGCGCATGGCTACATTGAAGAGAAGTGGCGAGATGACCGACCCCTGAGGGGTGCCCCTTGCCCCCAGCTCGAAGGGATCAGACTTTTACCTCGCCCACCTTGAGAGTGGCGCGCCTGCCCCGAAGGAACGAACTGACGAACCCGTTAAACTTGGATCCAAGGTCCATCTCCGTAACGGAATCAAGGATGTGCCTATGGGAAATTTTATCGAAGGCCTTTTCAAGATCCAGTGCTAGGATACCCCTGACGTCACTGGTGTCCCTATCGATGATCTGGTGTTTAATGAGTTTCATGACGTCCCGAGATGACAGGGACGGACGAAAGCCCACCATGTTGTATGGGAAGAGTTCGCGTTCCTCAATGTACCTAGATATCAGGCTGTGAATGACGTGTTCCGCGGCCTTTCCCACGCACGAAGTGAGCGAGATTGATCGCAGGTTGTTTTTTCCGGGAGTTCGACCTGGTTTTGGAATCAGAACTACCGACGTGAGCTTCCAATCGTCCGGGACGTGACCCGAATCCCACACGCGATTGATCTCGTCCGTTAACGTGGAGATGGCATTTTCGTCTAAATTGTGAAGAAGCCTGTTCGAAATTCCGTCCGGCCCCGGGGCTGATCGGCCGTTCAGCGTAAAAAGCACTTCCCTAACCTCGTTTTTAGAGAAATGAGCGTCCAGGTCCTCCCGCTGGAGACCCCGGTAGCGGGGATAGTCCGCGTCGCCCGAGGGACCTGTGGGTAGGTATCTGTCGGCCAACGATTGGATAATGTCCAGCACGGTGGAGCCTGCCCGTGTGGCTTCGCGCAGAATCCTGTCCATAGCTAGTCTCTGGTTGGACTTTGGGGCCGATTCGTCTAGGAGCTGCTTCAGGAGGTTCCATTTGCCTCCCGTGCGCATTTGCCCATCGACCGAATTACAAATTTCGTCCCACTGTTGAATAGCGAGCGTGCGACAATGTTCCTCAATGGTGCGATTTAGTACTGCTATCCTCTTACGGAGTCTACGATTGAGCCGTTGCCCCTTCCACCTGACCAGGAGAGCAGCCTTGGCCTCGAGGAGGTGAGCGAGACGGCTGTCCATCCTGTCCACCTTGAGGTCCGTGCGGATCGTCTTGGTGGCGGACTCGACGTCCCTTTTCAATTTCAACAACCATTCTGTAAAGTCTGTGGGATCCACCATCTTGCCCTCCCTGATTTTACGAAAGAGGTCCCAATCCATGACCTTAAATTCGCGGGGGGGGGGGGCTGCTCGACACCTGGAAGGAGGTAGCCAGGATGAAGTGATCGCTACCCAAGTTCTCGTGCAGGTTATTCCATGAGGCCGGTCCCACCCCCTCGACGAAGGTGAGGTCAGGTGTGGAGTCCCTGGTGATCGAAGTGCCCGTTCTGGTGGGGAAGGCCGGGTCCGTCAAGAGTACAAATGCGTGATCGGCTGCCGTTTGCCAGAAGTCGCTCCCCTTCGCGGTCGACGACAGGTAGCCCCACTCGCGGTGCGGGGCGTTGAAGTCGCCCGCGACAACCAGCGGGGAGCCCGCCGCCAGCCCCGCGGCCTTCGCCACGAGGGACGCAAAACGGTGTCTTTGGTCCCTGGGGGAACTGTATATGTTAAGAATAAAGATGCTGGATTTTAGCCACGCGTTGGGAATGATTTCGATTAGTGAATGCTCGACCTTGCTGTGATCCATGCGCATGGAGTGTACGACAAAAGAACATCGCTTGGACACGAGGAAGCAAATTCCCCTCCTGCCTGCTCCAAAGACGGGGTGGGATCTGTAACCCTGCAGCGAAACTGTTTCCCTAACAGTTTCCTGTAATAAATGACGTGCGGCTTACGCTCACGTGAACAAACTAACTGCTGCAGGACTGCCTTTTTCGGCAGGAACCCAGCGCAGTTCCACTGCCAGATTAGGAGTTCCTTATCCAGACCCGCCATGTTTGGAGCTTTTGCTTGGCCTTCCTAAAAAAAATTCGTTGGCCATACCGGTCTCATCGACCACATATGAGAGGTCCTTTTCTTGCCTTCGGCGACTGAAAATGTACTTGCGGTCGACGACTGGACAAGCCCGTTTGAACCATCTGGCAATTTTTTCGTGGCCACAAAGTACTCTCCCGCAAAATCAATTTCATTAAGATTGCCGACGACTTCATTTTCAGAGTAAGTGCCCGAACGAAAACTTCTTCAACAATGGTGAAATCATCGCATCAGACAACGAACTGATGTCTTCAATAGGAGAGAGAAAGGCACCAACTTACAAGTCAAAGCAAACCACCTGGCTTAGAAAACAACGCAAAAAGTTATACAAAGGAACGAAAATGGGGTCCATAACAGCGCAAGCAGAGTGAAGGCATTTGGGCTCCCTAGTCTATCTGTGCATTTTCCTTATTAATTTTTATTCGTTGTATGCTGCATTTGCCTCTCAATAACACAATCCACGTTGTTCCTATATTTGCTATCGAGTCCTGTCGCGCTTTTGAGATATCACTGTCTTATTTAATTATTTATTTATTTATTATGTTTTTTATTTGGGCACCTGATAATTTTTACTCTATAATCCTTTGTTCTGCCTCAGGAAAATAAACGAAACTAGTGGCATAAGGCATGCTTTGGCCAGTAATGAAACTATTGCGTTATGGAATCACAATATACTTGTGCTAATAATTTTAGTCATAAGTTGTGTTCAGAAATTGTTATATATCGTTTAATTTTTATATGTTATGTCTGATCTTCTCAATAACTGGCCTTTCGTCAGCAAACGGTTGCTTGGTTGTATCTGTTGCATTAAAACTATACAAGGCGTTACAAAGCTTTTTTTCATAGAAGTGTACTTGTGCGACTTAATACGCACAAAACAACATATGTCTCCCTAATTTATGTTCAACTGAATCCTCTTGTCGCATGGCTCAACCAAGAAACGTCAGTCTCTTGGCGGTGCAAGGGGACTCTGGCTGTAAAACTGAATTGTCTCCTACTCTGAGGTCTTGCAAATACTCATATAAATTAAGCCTTCACTTCAGTGAACAATCTTCCGAGGTCACGCGAAGTTTCCAGTGTAACTGTTAGTAAAGGTTATATATATATATATATATATATATATATATATATATATCACCTGTTACCCATCCATATAAGCATACATTTGTGGGGTTCGGAAAGCTGGTCAAGCTCCAACTTTCCGCCTATGGCTTCATTGATTCAGTGCTGATCGCAACAACGCCTACATTCAACGGGTGATGCCGGAAGAAGGAACGATAGGGAGGGCGACCAGACGGGCTTGTCACCCTATGCAGGATTAACGGATGAAAAGAAAGAAAGAATAGGGAGGAAGGAAGATACCATCAATGTGAACACGGGCAGTTGCCCATCACTTCACGCCTATAATCGCTCACTGTGGCCAGCCGGTTTCATGAACCGTGCCGGCGTCGCTTTGTAAGCCTGCGATGCGTGGGGCTAGGGTCCAAAAACCTTTGTCTCTGGAAATGGTCTGCTATCTGCCGTATTTTCCCGTCTATAACTCGCACCTGTGTATAAGTCGCACTCCCCTCCAGACGGCTGTTTTTCCAAAAAAAAGAAAGACGTATGTAAGTAGCACCGGAGTATAAGACGCACCAGTTCGTTCGGTAGGCGATTTGAAAAAAAAATACGGTGACATTTCAATTTGTGAACCCGGGTCACGCGCAAGCGTATGGTTTCCATCCTTATTTTATTTATTTGTTTATTTTTTATTTAGTCATACTGTTGACCCTCTGCTGAGGGTCGTTACAGGGAGGGTACATGAATAATTAAGGTTCTCAACAGAAGCACACGTTATACAATGGTCAACTTACAAATGACAGCATATTAATCGAAATGACTATCAAAAGAAGTTTGAAAATCGCATATGAGTATATCATTTTTCTGCACAGCGGCTTCTGGTAAGTTGGTGTCAGGAAAAAAAAAAGAAAAACGACACAAATCAGTACGGTTTCTTATTGGTTGCACCAGGAGGGAGTTAGTTGTTCGTAGGAATCCATTATTAAACTGGGGCGTTATCTATATTCCTTTCTTTATTTTTACTTTCACATGCATTATCTGAAAGAAAGTTTTAGTCGACACGTCTGCCTTCTTAATTCTAATGATTCCAAATCACATACTCTTAACGTGTCCGTAACCGAGTCTGTGCGCCTATATTTCGAGCATATAAAATGTAAAAAGAGTCGCAGAATACGCTCCAGTTTATTCGTAAGAATATTTTGATGCGGACTCCAAACTGTACTAGCATATTCTAGGATTTAATTGCAATAGCATTGATACAGAAACCCAGCGCGCTTCGCGTGGCCACAGCATCCAATTCGATTTTGACGGCAGTTTCTCCGAGAAAAATAACGTACATAAGTCACACCGTTCTATAAGACGCACCGATGAAAAATTCAGAAAAAAACCACGACTTATACACCGCAAAATACGCTGATCAGTTTAACACACGCCGAATAATTTGTTTTTCCGAGTGTGAAAGAAGCCCGCGAATACACGCAGAATAGCCGCGCGACTGGCCGCTCGAGGCACTTTTCGTGCATCTGCTGCTTCTTTCGCGCTCGGAAAAACACTTTTATGTAGCACGTATTCAGCAACAGAAAGCTCTATCGGTAGTCTTTCATGTTGCTCTACAACTTACTCATTGACACTTTGATAATTAGGAGAGTACTTCTCGAGTTGGAAAATTAATTACAATTGCCTAATTAAATCTCAGTAACAAAAAATTACTGGTGGCTCCTCCACTGTACTGGAAACAATACGCACTAGGCTTGCTTCGCGTAACGCCGTTCCTCTTTTTTAAAATCATGCTGCGTGATAGCTGGGACATATTGCCACATGGTGTGGCACAGCGAGGGGACTGGAGAAGAAGAGAACGAGGTTCGTCTCGGCATCGCGCATCGACGCTTACGCTTGCCTGGATCCTTATTCAACGTGTATTCTACAACAGGGTATACGCGATAATTTGGTGGAGCTTGCTGACTATGCTCAACTTATGCAGGAGACCCCACTGGGCAGCAAGAGCTTCGCCCCACAATTGGAGCTGACTCCAGTTCACCGCACAAGCCGGCGAATCCGAGGCCTTGCCCCAGAACTTGGAAACCCCCAGGAACAAGTGATGACTGCGACCACTGCGAATTCTACGGAAAGGGTGACACCGACTTATCTAACGGTGCTGAACCCCCAAGTGCCGACGGCTTTTCATGGCGACACATTTGAAGACGTGGAAGACTGGCTGGTGGAGTTCGAGCGTGTGGCTGCGCGAGTGGGACAACAACGCCAAACTCAGGCACGTCTACTTCACCCTCCAGGATAGTGCTCGCACATGGTTCATGAACCGCGAAAGTGTCCTGTCATCCTGACACGAGTTCCAGCGCAGGCTACTGGAGACTTACTCCAGCCCCGATCGCCGGGAAAAAGCGGAGCGAGCCCTTCAATCACGCGTTCAGAAGCCCAATGAGAGCGTCACGGTGTACGTGGAGGACATGACGCGTCTCTTTCAGCGTGCCGACACGAGCATGTCCGAAGAGAAGAAGGTGCGTCATCTGATGAGAGGCGTAAGGGAGCAGCTCTTTGCCGGTCTTGTCCGGAATACGCCCAAGACTGCTGCGGAGTTCCTCATCGAAGCCACCGCGATGGAGAAGACGCTTCAGCAACGGTCGACCATGTACAACCGGCAAGTCAATGGCGCCTGCACTCCGGATACGCCGGTAGGCTTCGGGTGCGACGTCGCCTTGCTCTGCGTGCTGATTCGCTCCGTGGTTCGCGACGAGCTGCAGAAGCACCGCGGTACGTCACCACCTCCAGTCAGCTCCCTCGCCAGCGTCGTACGCAACGAAGTACAGCAGGCACTGCAGGCGTCTATTTCCAGCAGTGAAGCATCACCTCTGCCAAGCGAGTCCCAAGACTTACGCAGAAACATTGCTGAGTCCCGGTCAAGCTTTCGCACCTACTTATGGTGCGTCGCCAGTCGCGTTGCAGGCAGCGCAAGTTGCTCCGACAACCCCGCTACCGTACTTCGACGACCGCCGAATACCCGCGAGGAAATCAGAGGTTTGGCGAGCACCCGATCGATGACCGCTGTGCTACCACTGCGGCGAAGCGGGTCATGTGTATCGGGAGTGCCCCTACCGACGACTCGGACTGCGGGGTTTTAACACGAAAGTGTTTTATGCCGGGGTCCACCAAGACTTCACTGACGTATTTCCGTCACGGATGTGACGTTCTTACAATGTACACGAACATAATACAAAGAAAGAAACCAGAAGAAAAAGTTCCACAAACATGCAAAATTTGGGAATCGAACCCACGACCTCTCGGTCCGCGACGATAGATCGCCGAGCGTTTAACCCAATGCGCCACAAACGCATTTGCAGAGAGCTACACAGACGCGCCTTATATATCTAACACTCCTCCGTGTACCCGCGCTCTTGCTCGGGGCGGTGCCGCCGCCTACGAGCAGAAAAGAGAAGTACTGCATTATGACACTAACGCGCCCCGACAGTGAACGCTTCGGTGGTCTCAGCACTACGACGCCTCGATGCCAGCATTCGAAGGGACGCTGGCATCAAGAAGCACTACCAACGCCACCTAGGTGGCGTTCACCGTACTCAGCACAGCGGAGCGTGGCCTCCGCAATTAGCTCTGAAAATGTTTCTGAAGTTGATCGCGGAGGCTGCAATTACGACGCGCTGTACGCGCTGATTTGACTCGGTGACGATTCAGTTACGTGCTTTGTCTTGCGCGTTGTATTAGTGTGTCAGTTACGTGCTTCGTCTTTTGCGTTGTGCTAGCGTGTGCAGCGAAGTGCAGCTTCCATATGCACGACG
Organism: Dermacentor silvarum; assembly: GCF_013339745.2. Taxonomy (NCBI): domain Eukaryota; kingdom Metazoa; phylum Arthropoda; class Arachnida; order Ixodida; family Ixodidae; genus Dermacentor; species Dermacentor silvarum. Next base: position 173,922,597 of record NC_051161.1, on the reverse strand, counting down.
GTTGCTCATGGTCATCGACGTTGGTAGTCGTGATGGAGGAGACGTGCCACCAGGCGTCAGCGTGGGTGCATCAACGCCTAAGGGCGCTTTAGCCACAAAACACCAATAGACATTATATATCAATGTGCAATAAACATTACACTACTTCTGTGAAGACACGTTTCACTTTCGTGTTCTATACCGATTCCTATATAAGAGGGATCAGCCACATTTTTTTCTGTCGATTCGCCTCGACCTAGGTTCGGCCAAAGGCCTCCCGACATCGCAGAATTCCTCGACCAGCAGCGCAGGCCGGACACATTGCAGCAGCAGTCACACCCACCCTCACCGCGGCGATATTTCCCTGCTCGTGATACCACCTCGAGGACGACGCAAGGGAGATCACCAAGTCCACGCCGGGAAAACTGACGTCAGCGACCTTCCGAGGCGGGGCCGCTGATACTCGACGCGCTGAAGACCTCGTATCGTCCCGACGACCGCATAACAACGAAAACACGATGACGCCAGAACCAGTTCCCGTGAACAAGATTTCACTGGACATACCTCTGTTGATCGACGGCAGAAAGATGAGTGCACTTGTAGATACCGGCGCCGATTACTCTATTATTAGTGGAAAACTGGCGAGCGTTCTGAAAAAATGTCACAGTTTCGCCCTAAGGGCGAAGCAATGAATGCGATAGCAACACAGCAATGTCATACGAAGTAAGGTGAGCGACCTTGGTAGCAATATGAATTGTAGTAAACATGAGCAGATTAAGTAAGCAGGTGTGCTGCGGCGTAAGTAGACCGACATGAAGAGAGACTCGATGACCACGAGAAGGCACGTGTGAAACGGTGGTGTTGATGAGAAGCGCTTCCCGTGGGCAGCGCGTGCGAAGGGACACACCTGTAGCGCTGCACTGCCGATCCGGGCAGCATTACATGTGTAGCGTGCGTTGGAAAATGTGGCCCGACTATTACTAACTGAATGAACAAGCGTGGTGTGAGCGCGCACAAACCAACCTGAATAGATCACACTGAATGACTGCAGACAACGACTGTCAAAACGCTGGCAGCAAGCCCATACGCTGCAGCGGGCGAAGGTACGTGCGGTCTATCGCTTCAACAGAAACTGAGCGGCGAATGCACAGTGCATAAAAGTCAGAGCCGTGTGGAGACAAGAGACGGTGCGGTCGAGCGACGAGCGCGGTTTTTGGCAGAGTAGAAGTGCGCCCCCCCGCCCCCCCCCCGCTCCCTCCGGCGCTGGCTTCCCGCTTCCTTGCTTGCGCGTGGGAGAGATAAGAGACTGTGCGGGCGAGCGACGAGCGCGGTTGTTGGCAGAGAAGTGCCCCCCCCCCCCCGCTCCCTCCGGCGCTGGCTTTCCGCTTCCTTGCTTGCGCGTGGGAGATTGAGTGCGTTCGCTCTCCGTGATAGCGCGGGTCCCCGCACTCTTCCGCTCGGGCATACGGCGCGCGGCGAAGATTTTATCTATACGGAACCTCACGGCGACGGCAACGGCGACGGCAACGGCGATGGCGACGGCGACGCCGACGGCAGAAATCCGGTTGAAGTGTCCATATAATTGCTATCGCAATAAAAAGTTACGTTGCCCTGGAATGGGGCACCAGTTCGTACGGCAGGTGGCCACGTCGTCACACCGCTTGGCTTATGCACCGCCAGAGTAGAAATTCGCGGTGCTGCTTTCCTCGCCACTTGTCTGGTTCTACGCGAGTGTTCCCGTGATGTAATTCTTGGGATGGACTTTCTCCTGGAATATGGCGCCATTATTGACCTCCGCGAGCGCTGCATCACTTTCTCGACACAAAGGGCAACAACACAGACCGATGTCATTGGACTCAGATCCGCACTTCGCGTTTCGGACGACAGGATCACGATACCGCCGCGTGCGAGTGTTATGGTTCCGGTCAAGTCCGACGAGCTACAAGACGGTGAAGCCATTGTAGCAGGCAACATTTCTATGTTGCTGACCTAAGGTATTTGTGTAGCGCGAAGCCTTGTGGAACTTTGTGATAGCCAGACAGCGGTCCTCGTTACCAACTTTACTTTTGAGCATCGGCACATTTTTCGTGGCACTGCCGTCGCCTACGCGGAACCATCAACGTAGATCGTCGAGTGTTTTGCTGCTGAAGTGGACACAGACGACGGTTCGCTAAGAGACGTCGATGTGAACTCTGAGCTTATGGATGACCAAAAGAACGCACTGCAGGAACTCTTGAATGAATTCCGCGCGTACTTCGCTCGGTCTACTAAGGTGGACCAAACGCCAATCACGCAGCACCGATTAACCACGTCCGACGACGCACGCCCCATCAAACAACAGCCTTATCGTGTCTCGCCGAAAGAACGTGAGGCAATTCAAGCCAAAGTCAAGGAGATGCTAGATGATGGTGTCATGCAGCCTTCGCGCAGTGCGTGGTGCTCCTCGGTCGTTCTGGTCAAGAAAAAAGACGGAACGCTTCGTTTCTGTGTTGATTATCGACGCCTGAACGATGTTACCAAGAAGGACGTGTACCCACTACCGCGTATCGATGACTCTTTAGACAGGATGCGGCGAGCTAAATATTTTTCGTCTCTCGATCTCAAGAGCGGATACTGGCAAATTGAGGTAGATGAACGAGACCGCGAAAAAACTGCTTTCGTCACTCCAGATGGCCTTTACGAATTCAGAGTACCTCTTTTCGGTCTCTGTTCGGCGCCAGCAACTTTCCAGCGAATGATGGACACCGTTCTCGCTGGTCTGAAGTGGCAAAGCTGCCTCATCTACCTCGACGACGAGGTTGTTTTTTCGGCGATATTTGACGACCACCTGAAAAGACTGGGGCAAGTTCTCGAAGCCATCCGATCGGCTAACCCCACCCTTAAGCCTCAGAAGTGTCATTTTGGCTACAAGGAGCTGATGTTTCTGGGACACGTGGTCAGAGCGGAAGGCGTGAGCCCCGATCCCGCGAAAACTGCCGCTGTAGCCACGTTTCCAACACCGACCGACAAGAAGGGTGTCTGACGCTTCCTGGGCCTTTGCGCATACTACCGGCGTTTCATGGAAAATTTTTCGAAGATGGCGGATCCGCTGACTGAGAACACGTGCACAATCTGAGATTGTGCACGTGGTGCGGTTGGAACCGTACCATAGCCCCTAATATCCGACGTTTTCAGCCACTTAGGTTAGATTTGGTTGTTTGTCGTCCCTCAGTGCCTTGTGACTATATCGCACACCAAAGTGATTGTGAATACAGCCTATGTGTTCGTCCTAGGCCATCTCGGCGCTCTCACGTTAAGCCTGCGTATGTTTTCCTTCTTTTTCTTTTTGGAAGAGGGGGTAATGCCACATGGTGTGGCACAGCAAGGGGACTTGAGAAGAAGAGAACGAGGTTCGTCTCGGCATCGCGCATCGACGCTTACCGTTGCCTGGATTCTCATTCAGCGTGTATTCTAAAACAGGGTATACGCGACAATATATTAGCTTTAATAACAGTTACACTGGGAACTTTGTGTGACCTCGAAAGATGGTTCACTGAAGTGACGAGCTCATGTGAGTATTTGCAAGACCTCAGTATAGGAGACAATTAAGTTTTACAACCTGAGTCCCCTCCCACCGCCAAGAGACTGGCGTCTCTTGGTTGAGCCATGCGACAAGCGGATTCAGTTAAACACGTTAGGGAGATACATGTGTCTTGTGCGTATTAAGTCGCACAAGTACACATCTATGAAAAAGCAATGTAACGCTTTGTCAAAGATTTAATACAAACGATACAATCAAGAAATATTTTCCTGATGAAAGGTCAGTTATTGAGACGATAATGCATAACATATAGAAAGATTAAACGATATATAACAATTTCTGAACGCAACTTATGACTAGAATTATTAGCCTTAGTCTAATGTGATTCCACAACGCCATAGTTTCATTACATGACAAAGCATTCCTTATTCCACTGGTTTCGTTTATTTTCCGGAGGCAGAACAAATGATTATAGAGTAAAAATGATCAGGTGCCCAAATAAATAAACATATTAATATAAATAAGACAGCGGTATCTCAAAAGTGCGAAAGTACTCGATAGCAAATAAAGGAACAACGTGCATTGTGTTATTGAGAGGTAAATGGAGCATACGACGAATAAAAATTAATAGGGAAAATGCACAGATAGACTAGGGAGTTTTACAGATAGCGCAACCACGCGTCTTTTCTTACCCAATGCCCTCATTTGCTTGCGCTGTTATGGACCCCATTTTCGTTCCTTTGTATACCTTTTTGCGTTGTTTTCTAAGCCAGGTGGTTTGCTTTGACTTGTAAGTTGGTGCCTTTCTCTCTTCTATTAAAGACATCAGTTCGTTGTCTGATGCGATGATTTCACCATCCTTGAAAAAGTGTTCGTTCGGGCACTTGATCTCGAAATGAAGTCGTCGGCAATCTTATTCAAGTTGATTTTCCGGGAGAGTTCTTTGTGGGCCTGCAAAATTGCCAGATGGTTCAAACGGGCTTGTCCAGTCGTCGACCGCAAGTACATTTTCAGTCGCCGAAGGCAAGAAAAGGACCTCTCGGATGTGGGCGACGAGACCGGTGTGGCCAACGCAATTTTTTAGGCTTCGCCATTTCCGGCAAAAAGTTTCGCAGGTGTTCGCCCTTGCCCCCCGTAAACATTTGCACGACGTCCCCAAATGTGTGCAATAATGCCGACCTTTGCTGGCTTAAAATGTAAATCAGCATATCTCTGTGCAAAATCAGGCGTCCTGGTTCAAGGTCGTCACCGCGTAGAGCTATGTTATATATGCTTCGTCTTCCTTCCCTATGGCAAGCTGCTCAATGTGGGACGTATGCTGCCACATATCAGGTGGATACCTGTTGTTTAACGAAGACAGCACTGTGTCAAGTACTTCACAGAAACTCTGGCGGTACATGTCACTCACTGATGGAAACACGTGAGCTGAGGAACCTTCTTGATAGCGGCGCGGAGTCTTCTTTCGCCTAGCGGCTGGAACACACGGGTCCTCAACTTCTACTTTTCCTGCATCTGCCATACATATGTGGGGTCACGCGCTTCATTTTGGAGTTAATCTGCGCCGAGTTCAAGCTTGGGTCATCCGAGATGGATGGTCCCTTCGCGTGCGCTGTCTCCCCGCGCGCCTAGTGTTATGTTTCCTCTGGTGCTTATACTCACTTACCACGAAATCACCTCATACTATGGAAAAGGCAGAATCAAATACCCGCTCCCGCATGCCGAACTCGAACGCGGGCAGGCGGCCGCGTTTCGAATGCTACAAACGGACTCGTATCTGTCACGAGGCCTACTAAGTCACTACAACTCAGACATCCCGGCAAATTGCCCAGACTCCCCAGAACTTTATTGCTCACTCTCGCACATGCTATGGCAATGTAGGGCCCTCTCTCCAGTGAGCCCGAATGGGAAGAAGCACTGAAAAGTCCGGATCTCACACTCCAACTCAAGGCCGTTCAGAGGGCCCAAGAACTGGCGGAGCGTGACCACGTTCCCGTCCCGACTTAGTCGTCGCCTACGGTTTCGGCCAGATGAGCTCCTCGCGTGGAATCTCCAACGGCTTAAAACTCCTCAGGACCTGAATAAAGTTCTTGACTGACTGACTGGTGCTTATACGGTGGAAAATAGGCTTCCTTTTCAGCGTCAGACGCGTTCTGGAGAGGTACCGATAAGCGAGGTGCCCACTATTGGTTTTGTCGTTGGTGATCGTGCTGTGTTTGTAGCCTGTGCACATTGCAACGTCCGAAGCCGCGGTAGAAGCGAGCTCGACGTCTGTTTTTAACACGAAGGTGTTTTATGCCGGGGTCCACCAAGACTTCACTGACGTATTTCCGTCACGGATGTGACGTTCTTACAATGTACACGAACATAATACAAAGAAAGAAACCAGAAGAAAAAGTTCCACAAACATGCAAAATTTGGGAATCGAACCCACGACCTCTCGGTCCGCGACGATAGATCGCCGAGCGTTTAACCCATTGCGCCACAAACGCATTTGCAGAGAGCTACACAGACGCGCCTTATATATCTAACGCTCCTCCGTGTACCCGCGCTCTTGCTCGGTGCCGCCGCCTACGAGCAGAAAAGAGAAGTACTGCATTATGACACTAACGCGCACCGACAGTGAACGCTTCGGTGGTCTCAGCACTACGACGCCTCGATGCCAGCATTCGAAGGGACGCTGGCATCAAGAAGCACTACCAACGCCACCTAGGTGGCGTTCACCGTACTCAGCACAGCGGAGCGTGGCCTCCGCAATTAGCTCTGAAAATGTTTCTGAAGTTGATCGCGGAGGCTGCAATTACGACGCGCTGTACGCGCTGATTTGACTCGGTGACGATTCAGTTACGTGCTTTGTCTTGCGCGTTGTATTAGTGTGTCAGTTACGTGCTTCGTCTTTTGCGTTGTGCTAGCGTGTGCAGCGAAGTGCAGCTTCCATATGCACGACGGTTGCTCATGGTCATCGACGTTGGTAGTCGTGATGGAGGAGACGTGCCACCAGGCGTCAGCGTGGGTGCATCAACGCCTAAGGGCGCTTTAGCCACAAAACACCAATAGACATTATATATCAATGTGCAATAAACATTACACTACTTCTGTGAAGACACGTTTCACTTTCGTGTTCTATACCGATTCCTATATAAGAGGGATCAACCACATTTTTTTATTTCTCCTTTCATTGCGACAGCAATTGTACCAACACTCCAGGCAAATTGACATTCCCGTGACTTTACCTATAAATTCCAAAAGTCATATTAGTGAGCGACCCATACACTATGGGTGCGAGAAAAAGCCCTTAACGCCGAGCCACAACACTTGATGGACATTATCTTCCCACGCGCTCAATATTCGGGTTAATTGGAAGTCACGTGATCAAATGCTCGCATGGGGAGGAGAGCACGCGTCTTCCCATCTGGCCCTGCCCCAGCAGCAAATTACTGTGTGCGGTTAACGCTTACGCGACCCGCGTGCCGTATCCAATCGTTGGTAATCATTGGGTGGTGCAATGATCAAGGGGGAGCAGGGATGGTGGCTAACTTCATGCATGCTGTCTTCCTTCTTATGCTGTTTTTCCGCGCCCCAAGTCTTGTAGATCGCATAACCTAAGTTAAGAGACAGGGGTAATTGGAGATTGCTGACCGAAGCCATCCTGTAGTGGACATAAAAATATGCACATGATGATGGTGAATCGAATTTTCGGAGTGACGGTGAATCGTATGGCTGTACGAACCGTTCGTCCCGGCTGCCGGCGTTCATCATAATGCTAGCGTTGTGACTGATAGTGACTGATCGTGGTCATCCAGTGGGATATTTACAGGTTTACATGGTCCGTGCATTGCACGATGTTTGTTATTTTAATGAGTGAGTAAATGTTACTACAATTCATATAGGCGATATAACCGTCGTACAGACTCGTGTGAGGGCCGCAATTTTTTGCCGCAATTTTGACGAGCCTTACAAGGGACCGGGACATTTTATCTCATTTTTCGAAATACGAGTATGAAATCCGCCGTAAACATCCGCGATTGCCTCCTCTCGCCATCTATACTCGTGTACAACTTTAGAAGGCAGTGGCATTTGCCCCTCAAAGGTGGATGCACACGAGCATGCATCCACCAATGGGCGCTGTTACGTCTCAACCTGGACCAGCTTATACCTTGGACGTTTCCCACGAGGCAGCCCCTTTCATCAGCGTCGCCCAGACGGCGACAGCGCCCGACACGGACGGGACGGGCAGACAAGCGTCCCAAATCGATAGTGCACATCCTCTGGGTGTTGCCCCGAGGCAGCGCCTTTCAACGGCGTCGCCCCGACGGCGCTACCGCCCGACACCGACCATGACGAGTTGACTAGATTGAGGCGAGAGGCCAACTTCGAGAAATTACTACCGTGGGAACGACAAGGATCTCTGTTTCATAGATGACCACACAGTGGCAGCAAATGCGAGGATGCAACAGTAGAGGCGGAGTTCGGTGAACAATACAACCCCTCTGATTGGCCGCACCAAGGTCAGCAGATTCCCCAGTGGAGTCTCTAGGGAAGACGATGGGATTAAAAGCGGACTCCGGTGGTGCATTGCGGAGGTGTTGACGTGACCTCATGCGAACTCAGACGTTGAATATGCGCCTGATGGAGTGGACTGCCGTGCCAGGAGCCAGTGTGCATACTGTCCATTAAACCTTTTCCTTTATTTCCTACTACTGGATGTATTCATCGATGGGCTTGGTGGATTCTTGGCCTAAACGCCACCTCGAGCCGCAACAACGCGCACTCTAGACTGACGTCATGAGCCGGACGGCCGGTGACCCCGCCGACGGAGGACATGGCAGCCCGCGCTTCGAGCTGGGCATAGTCGCGTTAGAGGGTGTATTTCTTTAGTCGCAGTGTAAATCGGCTGCTGCGCTTCAGTGGTCAGGGCGGGGCGCCTCTCCTGTCTTGTTAAGTGATAACCGACTTTTTTTTATAGTTGCCACGCGCGAAAGGACGCTTCGCGAGAAAATTTGCAGTGGAGCGCGATCGGAATCGCGCTGAACGCGATTGCTTCTTGGTTGGATTAAAAAATATATATATTTGCCTTCAAGTTGGGGGTGCGGCTTTTACGCGAATTTATACTGGGAGAATCTTTTTCATGTAATTGTCTTAAGCTTCGCTTTCGCCTGTCCGGCAAAACTGAAGCCTCTTTTTTTTCTGAGTCCTAGTAGAAGCTCTGCTGCGCATGACTGCTATTTATTGATTTCGAGTGAACCCGCCTTGGCCTCACTTCGTTTACTAACTTATATATATATATATATATATATATATATATATATATATATATATATATATATATTGAAAGGGGGATTTATTGAAACTCGTCCGAGGGATCGCAAGTGGCTTTTTTAGGCACAGTCCTAGCTGTTGGCCTCCGTAGCTCGAGCTCGGGTCTCGCGCCGAAGCGATGGCAATGCCCACGGCGCCTACATGCATATTCCCCGCTACAATTGCCCCCGCTGCAAAGGTGAGCCATCCTGGCGACCTAAGGTGATGACGCGACGAGGGGGTCGTGGTACGGCTTCAGGCGGCTGATGTGAACCGTCTCGTGGCCACGGCGGCGCTTGTCCGAAGATGGTGTCACCGGTTCGACCACGTAGTTGACAGGCGATGTACATTCGACGATCTGGTACGGACCCTGATATTTTGGAGCAAGCTTTGGGCTAAGGCCTGGAGATTGGAATGGCAGCCGAAGCCAAACGTGAGAATCCACGGCGAAGGACTGTGTTGGCTGATCGTGGTCGCGGCGATCTTTTTGGATGGCTTGGATATCCGACGTGAATGAGCGAGCCAGTTGACGGCACTCTTCAGCATGTCGAGCAACTTCTGAAAGCGGGGTGAATTCAGAGGCGTCCGGGTGATACGGAAGTACGGTGTCAAGGGTAGATGATGGTTCACGTCCATAAAGAAGAAAAAAATGTGGTTGATCCCTCTTATATAGGAATCGGTATAGAACACGAAAGTGAAACGTGTCTTCACAGAAGTAGTGTAATGTTTATTGCACATTGATATATAATGTCTATTGGTGTTTTGTGGCTAAAGCGCCCTTAGGCGTTGATGCACCCACGCTGACGCCTGGTGGCACGTCTCCTCCATCACGACTACCAACGTCGATGACCATGAGCAACCGTCGTGCATATGGAAGCTGCACTACGCTGCACACGCTAGCACAACGCGAAAGACGAAGCACGTAACTGACACACTAATACAACGCGCAAGACAAAGCACGTAACTGAATCGTCACCGAGTCAAATCAGCGCGTACAGCGCGTCGTAATTGCAGCCTCCGCGATCAACTTCAGAAACATTTTCAGAGCTAATTGCGGAGGCCACGCTCCGCTGTGCTGAGTACGGTGAACGCCACCTAGGTGGCGTTGGTAGTGCTTCTTGATGCCAGCGTCCCTTCGAATGCTGGCATCGAGGCGTCGTAGTGCTGAGACCACCGAAGCGTTCACTGTCGGTGCGCGTTAGTGTCATAATGCAGTACTTCTCTTTTCTGCTCGTAGGCGGCGGCACCGCCCCGAGCAAGAGCGCGGGTACACGGAGGAGTGTTAGATATATAAGGCGCGTCTGTGTAGCTGTCTGCAAATGCGTTTGTGGCGCAATGGGTTAAACGCTCGGCGATCTATCGTCGCGGACCGGGAGGTCGTGGGTTCGATTCCCAAATTTTGCATGTTTGTGGAACTTTTTCTTCTGGTTTCTTTCTTTGTATTATGTTCGTGTACATTGTAAGAACGTCACATCCGTGACGGAAATACGTCAGTGAAGTCTTGGTGGACCCCGGCATAAAACACTTTCGTGTTAAAAAAGTCACAGCATATCCACGGGGTGAATGATGATGAGTGGGCGAAGCTCCGGAGGGAATCATAGGATCTCCCGCTTAAGGGGGACGCTAGCACAAACGCGTTAGAAACGTGCAGTACTCTCTAGTAAGGGGGAGCGGCCACAGCGTCTTACGCAGCCATTTACACATGCCGGAACGTGCACCGCGTTTGCCGACGCCATCACATGACTGCTGAGAGAGTATACCCCCCGTATTCATAAACGCTCCTCGACTTGAACTTGACTTGCCACCGCTTTGGGCAGCGCGTTCAAAACGCGTCGAAGGTAAGGCGGAGAGGCCACAGCGTCTTACACCAGCTTCTTACACGGGCCGTAACGCGCTAGCACAAACGCGTTAGAAACGCGCTAGAAACGCGGCCTTTCGTTAATGTTGGGTATTTATTGCCATCGTGGTGCGTGTGTCCATGTCCGCTTCGTGGCGTAGTGGGCTAACGCCACGCGCTCGGAAGCGAGGGGTCCCTGGTTCGATTCCGCGCTACGGACACAACTTCAGAATTTTTTTTTCTCATTTTTCTCAGACTGGTTACACACTATTACTACGACGACGGGGACGGAATGGGTGCCGCTATAAGGAGCTTCGCCCCTAAAAATGGTGAGAAAGAAGCCTGTGGTAGCCTGAGTGGCGGCATTGTACGCGTAAGTCACAAAAGGGAGGACGTCGTCCCAATTGGAATGATCCGACGCAACGTACATTGTGAGCATGCCACCAAGAGTGCGGTTGAACCGTTCCATTAGACCGTTAGTCTGTGCGTGATACGCCGTAGTGGTGCGGTGAATAGTGCGGCACGCTGCCAGTAGCTCATTAATAACGTCCGACAAGAAGACGCGGCCTGGGTCGCTGAGCAGCTCTCGCGGTGCGCCGTGCCGTAAGATGAAATGCCGTAAGAGGAACGCTGCGACATCGCGAGCAGCAGCCGAAGCAAGTGCAGCAGTTTCGGCGTATCTTGTTAGGTGGTCTACTGCGACAATTATCCAACCATTTCCGTTAGCAGTGCATGGAAGGGGCCCATAAAGGTCGATCCCGACTCGGTCAAAAGGACGTGCAGGACACGGTAAAGGTTGCAGTGGGCCTGTCGTATGAGGAGTTGTCTTGCGTCGCTGACAGGCTGCACATGACCGAATGTATTTGCGCACATAAGAATACATGCCTCTACAGTAGTACCGCTGGCGGAGCCGTCGTACGTTTTCAGGACGCCAGCATGTGCTTGTTGTGGGTCGGCGTGGAAATAAGTGCACATGTCGGAACGCAAATGGCGAGGGATGACGAGCAGCCATTTGCGATCGTCTGGCTGATAGTTCCGGCGGTAGAAGATGGCGTTCCGAAGCACAAAATGGGTGGCTTGGCGGCGAAGGGCTCGAGGGCATGTATCCGTTGAAGAAGTAGTTAGAATGTCAATGAGAGACGCAATCCACGGATCCTTTCTCTGTTCAGAAGGCATGTCAGAAGCAGTAAGCGCAGCAACCGGGCAGTCCGTGGATGCGGGTTGCGTGTCGTCGGATCGCATGGGTGACCGGGAGAGGGCATCCGCGTCAGAATGTTGACGCCCGGAGCGATAGATGACGCGAATGTCAAATTCCTGGAGTCGAAGAGCCCAACGTCCAAGACGCCCCGACGGGTCTTTCAGTGACGCAAGCCAGCACAGCGCGTGGTGGTCTGTCACAACGTCAAAAGGATGGCCATACAAGTAAGGGCGAAATTTGCTTAAAGCCCAAACTATAGCCAAACACTCTTTTTATGTTACAGAATATTTGGTTTCTGCCTTTGTGAGGGCACGACTAGCGTAGGCAACCACATATTCCGGGAAGCCAGGCTTGCGTTGCGCAAGGACGGCTCCAAGACCAACGCCGCTGGCGTCCGTGTGAACTTCGGTCGGAGCACTCGGGTCGTAGTGACGGAGAATGGGCGGTGAGGTAAGTAGACGACGCAGAGTGATGAAGGCTTGTTCACATGCCGGAGTCCAATCACGAAGGTCACCAGGCCCAGCCAGGAGCTTCGTCAGAGGTGCGATGATGCAGGCGAAATTGCGCACAAAGCGACGAAAATAAGAGCAGAGACCGACAAAACTTCTGAGCTCTTTCACTGTAGTCGGCCGCGGAAATTCTGCGACAGCACGAAGCTTGTCAGGGTCGGGGCGGACGCCGTCTTTGGAAACGACGTGACCAAGTATGGTCAACTGGCGGGCTGCGAAGCGGCACTTTTTCAAGTTAAGTTGAAGGCCGGCGGTGGCGAGGCAAGTCAGAATCTGGCGTAGACGAGTGAGTTGAGTGGTGAAATCAGGGGAGAAAACTACTACGTCGTCTAAATAACACAAACACGTCTTCCATTTGAGGTCTCGCAAAAGATTGTCCATCACTCTTTCGAATGTCGCAGCTGCATTGCATAGGCCGAATGGCATCACCGTAAATTCATACAGGCCGTCAGGCGTAATGAAAGCTGTCTTCGAGCGGTCGGACTCATCCATCGGGACTTGCCAATAACCCGATCGCAAGTCCAAAGAAGAAAAGAATTCGGCACCATGTAGACAATCCAGGGCATCATCTATATGCGGTAGAGGGTAGACATCTTTTCGTGTAATCTTGTTAAGGCGACGATAGTCCACACAGAAACGAATCGAGCCATCTTTTCTCTTAACTAGTACCACGGGAGACGACCAAGGACTACATGAAGGTCTGATAACGCCACGTTCAAGCATGTCCGCAACTTGCTCAGTAATGACACGACGCTCGGTGGATGACACGCGGTACGGGCGCTGGCGTAATGGTGCGTGTCGCCCCGTATCAATGTGGTGAGAAACGGTACTTGTGCGCCCTAGTGACGCTTGGTTCAAGTCAAAAGAGGCGCGAAAGTCAGTTAAAAGGGTAAATAGGTGCTCACGTTGTGTCGGGTCGAGGTCATCGGCAATAGAGCGACAAAAAAACATCTGGTGAGATCCGGTCAGATGGCACATGGGGCGTCAGTGCTGTTACGTTAGTTGTAGCCTGGTCGTCGGCCGCAGGGAAAGACACAATAACGTCATCGTCCACAGTCTGGATGGTGCCAATAGTCTCGCCACAGCGCAAAGCCAAAACGTGCGAATTTGGGTTAGAAACCAGTATTTCCGCAGCACCATGGTGAACCGTGAGGAGGGCGAAAGGCAACAATATAGGGTGGCGGCGACTGAAGACGGCAGCGGGTTTGAACAAGACCGTCGCGTCGGCAAGCGATGTACATGAAAGAGGGACAAATACAGCACTGTGTGGAGGAAGGTCAGTATCTGAAGCTACACAGATCCTGCTAACATCAGGAACCTGCAAGTCGTGAGATGGCAAATGGCACAGAACGGAGAACTGAACCTCAGCACGTGCACAGTCAATGACGGCATGATGGCGCGACAGAAAATCCCAGCCGAGAATTACATCGTGGGAGCAACAGGTTAGCACAAAGAATTCAATAGAGTACAAAATGTCTCGAATCAGCACCCTGGCAGTGCACATAGCGACGGGCTGAACTTGTTGAGCGTGGCTGTTCGAAGCGATATTACCGAAGGCATCATGGTCACTTTACGTAATAAACGACAAAGCTTTTCGCTAATCACGGATATGGCGGCACCTGTATCGACGAGCGCAAAAGATTTGATGCCATCCACTGACACTTCAATAACGTTAGCGGGGGAGAAGCGAGGACTTCGATTTTCCGACGACGACGCAGTTCGTGCCTCAGGAACTGCAGAAATCAGTTTTCCGCCTCAGTACTGGCACTGGGCCGACGACGCATAGGTGAGAGGGAGTGGCCGCGAGGGAAAGGCGAGCGACGAGCACCAAAGGGCTGGTACTCCGGAGCTGGGACATCATCAGCAACGTAGACTTCCGGTGGCGGCTGTTGTGGCATACGAAATGGTCGGAATCCGTAGAGCACTGCACGGGCCGATTTTTGCGGCCCGGGCCCGGCCCGGGCCCGTTTTTACATTGGGCGGCCCGCCCGAGCCCGATCAAAACTTTTATGGCGAGACCCGGGCCCGGTCTGGGCCCGGAAATAATCTACGTTACCCGCCCGGCCCGGCCCGCCACCCCTTTACCTTAAGCCCGAGCCCGGCCCGAGCCCGGCTCGAAACCGGCCCGAACCTGGCCCGAGACCGTAAAATACATGTTTTTCAGAGTTGAGAAGCCCCACAATAACTCGCAGAAAGCCCGAGCCCGGCCCGGGCCCGCGTCAAAAAACCCGAGCCCGGCCCGGGCCCGGGTCAAAAAGCACACGCCGTGCCCGAGCCCGGTCCGAGCCCGTGAAAAAACTGCTCTACCCGGCCCGGGCTTTCGGGTAAGCCCGAGCCCGTGCAGTGCTGTAGTTGGGTGCTCGCGTGGTGCCCATGAAGGCCGGGAAACGCCGGCGGCAGAAGCGCGCTACATGTCCCGGGGTGCCGCAGGCGTAGCATATGGGGCGGTTATCAGCAGTGCGCCAAGGATTTGTATCCTGCTGTTGTGCACCGAAGAAGTGAGCCGCCGGCTGCCGAGGCAAAGGCGCAGGAGAGAACAGCGGCGGGCGAGGCGCTGAAGGCGGAGGAGAGAACACCGGTAGGCGAGGAGCCCGTGCAGCCGCCTCAGCATACGTCAGAGGTGCGGCCACGGGAGCCGGCTGAGACGAAGATGGAAGAGCTTCGGTCACTTGCTCTTGATTCATCTGCCGGATCGCTGGAGCCAAAGAGTGAGAAGGCTTTTCCGTGGTCGGCAAAATGGAGAACTGTCGCGCAACCTCCTCCCGCACAAATTCTTTTATCTGTGTCAGCAAAGTTGTCTGGTTGTCGCCAATAACCAATGCTACTAGCGAATCTTCCGTGGGTGGTGGGCGTCGAGCTAAGATGCGTTGTTTCCGTAGTTCGTCAAAACTTTGGCACAAGTTGATGACGTCAGCCACAGTACGCAGATCCTTCGCTAACAACATTTGAAAGGCGTCCTCATCAATGCCTTTCATAATGTGTTTTATCTTGTCCTGTTCAGCCATTGACAAATTCACCCGCCTACACAGGTCAATGACAACTTCGATATAGCTGGTGAACGTTTCACCGGGAAGTTGCGCGCGCCCACGTAGGCGTTGTTCAGCGCGAAGCTTGCGCACAGCGGGACGCCCGAACACTTCTGCAAAACTGGTCTTGAATGCAATCCATGTGGTGAAATCGTGTTCGTGGTTTCGGAACCAGAGGTTCGCAACGCCGGTAAGGTAAAACAACACGTTATGCAACTTGGTGGCGTCGTCCCACTTATTGTGCCGGCTTAGCAGCTCGTACGATGACAACCAATCCTCCACGTCATGATCATCGGTGCCGCTAAAGACGGCAGGATCACGCTGGCGCAACACACCAGAAACGATGACCGCTGGAGGCTGAGGTGTATCTTCCTGGGCGGTGTCGTCAGGTATGGTCGTAGCAGTGGGTAGCGTCCGGCTTCGGAGTTCCAGTTTTCGAGGTTACCCAGCACCTCCAGCAAATGAAAGCGGGATTTATTGAAACTCGTCCGAGGGATTGCAAGTGGCTGTTTAGGCACAGTCCTATAGCTGTTGGCCTCCGTAGCTCGAGCTCGGGTCTCGCGCCGAAGCGATGGCAATGCCCACGGCGCCTACACTACAATATATATATTATATATATATATATATATATATATATATATTGTAATGAAGAAAAAGACGCACCTAAGCTCGGGCGCTCGGACTGCGGGCGCGCACAGAGAGAGGAAGACGACGAGGCAGATAATAGAACAGCTGGCCCAGGAACGGGTGCTGTCTCTGTGTCTCTCATTCAGTTACAATGGCGCAGTCTACAATGAACCTGCCTTAAGGCGTTTCCACCTTAAGTGTTCCTCGCTCGGGTCCTCGGCGTGCCGAGTCCCTCCATCCCAGGAACGCCGTCCACGCTTCCTTCGGTATGGAGCCCGCCACCCTACCACCGTCGCAAGTCCCCACTGCACCATCCGGGGATGGCGTCGAAGCCTCCTCGGCGGCTCTCGGACTGGGATATACCGATGCCCTCGTCCACGCCATCGCCGAGCTGACACAACAGCTCCAGCATATGACGACCACCTTCGCATCCGTCAGCGGTTGCGTCCTGCATGGGAACGCCGTCCACGTTTCCCTGCAGCCGGCGTTCGTGGACATACCGACGTTTCGCGGGTTTCAAGACGACGTCATCCTTTGGGTTCGAAACATCAATGCCCTGGGTGATCGTCATGCCTGGCCTGATCACACAAGATGGCTGGTTGCCGCGAAACGACTCTGCGGTGCCGCCAAGGCATGGGACAACTACGCAGGCATTAAACTTGGGTCGTGGCCTGAATCGCTTGTTTCGGCCCGCTCACCTATGCCTGCGTCGAGCCCGGCCAGCAGTGCTCTACGGCCGGATCTCCTCAGGAGCACCACTTTGACGCACCAGTCGTGCCCAGTAACGCCTTTCCAGGGAGGCCCGCAGGATGCCCCGCCGCTGAAGCCGGCTCCCCGAGTGTCGTCACGGGCCCCATCGCAGATGGTGGGATGCGCACGGCGACTACCGCTCCCGCTTCGAGTCACCACCGAGCGGCAGATCCCAAACCAGCATCATTGGCTCCACCACAACCTCTGAACACGCAGCAAGTCACCGCTGCTACTTTCACGCGGCAGTCTACGCCGGCTGAGCTGCTGCGACGAAAACTGTGCATAGCTCAGAATCCGCAGCATCTTGCCGCTGTAGCTGCACCCGAGAAGGTTTTGGCAGATTACCCCGCCACCTGCCCCGCTGTAGACCCATAACGAGAGCCATTTGTCCCACCATGGCTCCTCGACTCCGCGGCGGCTTCCGACACCGTACCATCGCTTTCAGAGACCAAGACCACTTTCGATCCAAAGCATTCAGTGCAGCGGCTCTGAAACACTTCAACGCAGGGGCGCATGGAGGCGGAGACGCTACCACTCCGAGAGCCCGACCGCTCCACGGATCATGGCAGGGAGATGCTTTCTGACTCGTCGGAGCCACATCTCTGCATGTCCATGCAGCCGTTGGCCGAGTTGGGGGGCATTATCATCAAAGACCTGCCCGCACGTGATAGACGCACAAGACGCGCGGGACCGCGGACGAGACGCACGAAAGACCAGTCGCACATTGGCCGTGGTTTTTCCTCGGTCGCGGCTGATTCGAGCGCAACGGCGGGCGTCGATCAGTTTGCGGTAGCGTTGCGAGGGGGCACGCCACGGCTGAGCAGAGTGGCTGCTCATCGTGCAGGATCTCCAGCCCTACGTGCCCAACTGCGACAGGATGGTCGTCGACGAGACGTGCGACCAGAGCGCCACAGTCAGTGCCGGCCCCCCGAGGAGCTGGTTGCGTTCTGGCCGGTCTCAACGACGACTACTTCCGACGATTACTATTGTCACGAGCCTCGAGAAGTAGCTCGGAAGGTTTAATAAACGTAGAGCAGCTGGCTCTTGGAAGACGCGACCATCGGGGCTGGCTCGAGCAGAGAAGGAGCGCGCGGTCTTCTTTCTTCTCTTGGGCTCGACCCACTCTTGCCCTCGACCCACTACCTACAGGTGGCAATATCCCCCCTTCCGAACAAAAGCATCGCCTCGATGCTAAAAAAGAAAAAAAAATAGGCGTAGAAGACAAAGAAGAGGAAGGCAGGCAAAGCGAAAGTACACAAAAAAAATGTAGCCGTCACGCCGGCACAGTCAATGAACGAAGAAGCAAGCTCCCAAAGATAAATGAAAAGTAGAAACAAAGAAGGGAATGAGAGAAAAAAAATGAAAACAAAAAAATTACGGACGCGCAATGTACGGCTTCATGCGCACAACATGAACTATGTCTGAGGTCGGTTGTCTTTGTGTCCTACTCCGTGTCTGCGATGTTGTGTCCCGAACAACTTCGTAGTTTACGTCACTGACGCGGCGGAGCACTTTATACGGACCGAAATACCGGCTCAGAAGCTTTTCACAGAGACCACGACGGCGAACGGGGGTCCACACCCAAACTTGGTCTCCGGGGTTGTAGGACACGTCCCTGTGGCGGATGTTGTAGCGTCGTGCGTCTGCCTGCTGCTGCTGGCCGATATGCAGCCGCGCGAGCTGCCGAGCTTCCTCAGCACGCTCTGCAAATTCCTCGGCGTCAGTTGTCAATTGGTCAGCTTCTTGACACGGCAGCATAGCGTCCAGCATCGTCTGGACTTCGCGACCGTAGAGAAGGCGAAAGGGCGTGAAGCGCGTCGTCTCTTGCACGGCAGTGTTATACGCGAAGGTCACGTAAGGCAAGATCCGATCCCATGTTTAAGTTGAACGTCGATGTACATTGCGAGCATGTCTGTGACAGTCTTATTCAGTCGCTCGGTAAGTCCGTTGGTCTGCGGATGGTACGCGGTCGTCTTGCGATGCCTGGTGTTGCTCAATTCAAAAACTTCGTCCATAAGCTGCGCTGTGAAAGCTGTCCCTCTGTCGGTTATTACAGTGGAGGGAGCACCGTGACGCAAGACGATGTGGCGCATGAAGAACTGCGCTACCTCTGAGGCCGTGGCTCGTGGGATTGCCTGCGTCTCAGCATAGCGTGTTAAATAATCAGTCGCGACGATCACCCATTTGTTACCGTCGGCCGAGAGAGGAAACGGTCCGAGAATGTCCATGCCGACTTGGTCGAAAGGCGTGTGAGGTGCTTCAATTGGCTGAAGTAAGCCAGCCGGTTTAACGGATGGTGTCTTGCGGCGCTGGCATTCACGGCAGCCTTTAACGTACTGTTTGACGCTTGCTGAAAGCCCGGGCCAATAGTACATTTCGCTTACTCTAGCGAGTGTTCGTGAAAAGCCTAAATGACCAGATGTCGGTTCGTCATGGCAAGCGAAGAGGACTGTCGTCGCGCATGTCCCTTGGAACCACCAGGAAGGTAAGCACGGCTGGTCGAACGAGGCATTCTTCTTATAGAGCACGTTGTCTCGCAGACAGAAGGACGTCAACGAGCGGGACAGATGGCGTGGTATGGTTGTGTCGCGGCCCTCTAAATGATCGATGATCGGTCTAATCTCAGCGTCGTCACGCTGCCGTCTGCTCAAGTCCGACGAACTAATGGCGCCCAGGAAGCCGTCATCATCCTCTGTTTCCTGACTGGCAGGATCAATGGGTGCGCGGGACAGCGTGTCAGCGTCTTCATGCTTACGGCCAGACTTATAAACGATGGTGATGTCAAATTCCTGTAGCCGCAAGCTCCACCGTGCCAGTCGTCCTGAAGGGTCGCGCATGCTTGCCAACCAACAGAGGGCATGGTGGTCCGTCACTACTTTGAAGGGACGACCATAGAGATAGGGGCGAAACTTGATGATCGCCCACACGACCGCGAGGCACTCTTTCTCCGTAGTCGAATAATTTGCCTCGGCACGGGACAGGGAGCGGCATGGCATACGCTATAACTCTTTCCACTCCATCTTGAAGCTGGACGAGCACTGCGCCAAGGCCAATGCTGCTGGCGTCGGTATGCACCTCAGTATCAGCATCATCGTCAAAATGTGCAAGAACGGGTGCTGACTGCAGGCGCTGTCGTAATTCAGCAAAAGCCGCCTGTTGCTCATTATGCCACACAAATGGCGTATCGTCCCTCGTAAGGCGTGTCAGGGGTTCCGCTATCTTCGAAAAGCCTTTAATAAACCGGCGATAGTAGGCGCACAAACCCAGGAAGCGCCGGACGGCCTTCTTATCGGCAGGAGCTGGAAACGCGGCCACAGCGGCAAGCTTGTCGGGATCGGGCCGGACCCCTTTGGCGCTTACTACATGCCCGAGGAACTTGAGCTCTTCGTAACCAAAGTGACACTTTTCGGGCTTAAGTGTGAGGTCTGCCGATCTGATGGCTTCTAGCACACTCCGTAGGCGGTGAAGATGCTGCTCGAACGTTTCAGAGAAGATGACCACATCATCCAGGTACACAAGACAGGTCTGCCACTTCAGTCCAGTAAGGACAGTGTCCATCATTCGCTGGAAAGTAGCCGGGGCTGAACACAAGCCAAAAGGAAGCACTCGAAATTCATAGAGCCCATCTGGAGTCACAAAGGCTGTTTTCTCGCGGTCGCGTTCGTCTACCTCGATTTGCCAGTACCCGCTTTTTAAATCGAGAGAAGAAAAATACTGGGCACGCCGTAGTCTATCTAACGAGTTGTCGATATGCGGCAGCGGGTACACGTCGTTTTTAGTCACGTTGTTGAGCTTGCGGTAGTCGACACAGAAGCGTAGCGTTCCGTCTTTCTTTTTGACAAGAACGACCGGAGACGACCACGGGCTGTTAGAAGGTTCGATGACGCCATCGTCAAGCATCTCGCGGACTTGCGTACGTATGGCTTCGCGTTCTTTTGCCGACACGCGGTAAGGCTGCTGGTGTATCGGGCGTGCGTCTTCGTACGTGATGATCCTGTGTTTAGTGATCGAAGTCTGGCGTACCTTGGAAGAATGTGCGAAGCAGGTCCTGAATTCAAGCAAAAGCTTGCGCAGTGCTGTCTGGCTATCGGTGGACAGTTCAGAATTGATGTCGAGATGGCTCAGAGACGTGTCTACTGTCTCCACTACTTCTGACGTGAAGCAGTTGTTAACGTTTGCTACTGCGTCAGCAAACGCTAACGAAGTGCCGCGGAACAGGTGTCGGTGCTCGTAGCTAAAGTTGGTAACAAGCAATTGCGAATGACCAGCACGAATCTGTATAACACTTCGAGGCACACACACACCTTGCTTCAGTAGGTGTTCCAAGTTACTTTCGGCCACCGCTTCGCCATCGCGTAAGCCACAGCATGTAACGTCGACGAGGACACTGGCTCGTGGAGGAAGCGTGACACTGTCTGCCGAAACACGAAGTACGTCGTCGCGCCGTTGGCCGTCTTGCACGTCGATTGCTCGTGCGGCAGAGAAAGTGATACGACGCTCTTGCAGATCGATAATCGCGCCGTACTCCTGCAGGAAGTCAACCCCAAGAATAACGTCGCGTGAGCATTCGCGTAAGACAAGGCAGCTCGCAACGAATGTAGATCCTTGAATCTCAACTCTAGTCGTGCAGGCGCCCAGCGGAGTAACGACGTGGCCGCCAGCCGTCCGAATCTGCGAGTTATGCCAGAGCGTGATCACTTTCTTCAGCTGCGTTGCTATTTTCCTGCTTAGTATGGTGTAGTCTGCGCCGGTGTCCACTAAAGCACTCACGGCATAACCGTCAATGGTCACTGGTATATCTAGCGAAAGCCGGTCGTCTCGTTCAGCTGCAGGTGATGGCGGATCGGTATGTTTCCGTAACTGCGTCCGTCGGAGGTCTTCAGCGCTTCGACCGTCAGCGACCTCGCCCCCAAAGATCCCCTCAGTTAGTTTTCCCGGCGGGGACTGGTCGACCGCTGGGGAGAATAGCGCTGGGGCGGAGGTGAAAATCGTCTGGGAGACGGCGATCGCGACTGCCGCCTGGCAGGCGGTGGCAAGCGCTGCTGAGAGAGGTAGTCCTCAATGTCCCGGGGTCGCTGGCCGTATCGGGGTGGCGGCGAGTATGCGGAAAAGCCGCGAATCCCAAGGCGCCGGTATGGGCACTGGCGGTACAGGTGGTCAGCTTCACCGCAGTGGAAGCACAGAGGCCGATGATCGGGTGTGCGCCAAACATCCGACTTCCGAGGGGGCGGGCGTCTGTCGTCGACGTAGCGAACCGCTTGCTCCGAATGGTGGGCAAATGGAGCGGCATGAACAACCGGAGGCGGTGTATACCCAGCGTCGTAGTACGACATCGGCTGCGCCGACTGAATTGACACCGTAGGAGGAGCACGAACGAACCGCGGCGGAGAGGGAGAAGGGCGCTTCAGGACTTCCGCGTAGGTCGCACGCGGATATTCAACAGGTACTGCCGCAGCGTTAGCAGGAGGCAAGGTGTCACGGAGCGCCTGGTGCACTTCGTCCTTGATAATGCTCGCTATGGAGCTTACCGTAGGGTCCGGTGTTACGGCGGCCTTTTGCAACTCTTCACGCACGAGAGAGCGGATGAGTTCTCGCAGACAGTCACCGTTGCTTCCTATGGCCGTGAAAATGTCAGCAGCAGACATGCTGTTCGCTTGCCGCTCATACATGTTCGAGCGATGCAGAAGCATCTTTTCCATAGTCACGGCCTCGGACAAGAACTCCGCGACCGTCTGCGGAGGGCTCCGTACGAGGCCAGCGAAGAGTTGCTCCTTGACCCCGCGCATCAGATGACGTAACTTCTTCTCCTCCGTCATTCTTGGATCGGCCCGTCGGAAGAGGCGTGTCATGTCTTCGACGTAAGTGGTCACAGTTTCGTTTGGCAACTGGACGCGGGCGTGAATCGCACGTTCCGCTCGTTCGTGGCGATCAGGACTGGTGTATGTCTCCAAAAGCTGACGACAAAACTCGCGCCACGACGTCAGTTGCCCCTCGCGGTTCTGAAACCACGTACGCGCGCCATCCTCCAGGTAGAAGTAGACGTGTCGGAGTTTCTCCGTGTCGTTCCATTCGTTCACGGAGGCCACGCGCTCGTATTCGACCATCCAGTCTTCGACGTCTTCGAACACTGTGCCATGAAACGTCTTCGGGATCCGTGGGCTCTCAAGTGTGTAACGGTTCGACATCGTGCTTCCCGTACCGGTTGGGGCGGTTTGAAGAGAAGCGCTGGTCATACCGGTTGATGTGGTGGGAACTGTAGCGTTGACGACTTCTGGAGACAGTCCCCTGATCCTGCGGCTGGCCCGATGCACGGGAGTGTCGACAGGCACTGGATTCGTAGCGCGGATCCTTGGAGGGGTCTGCAACATCCGTGAAGACGCTTACCTAGCACCTCCACCAGTTTGTCACGAGCCTCGAGAAGTAGCCCGGAAGGTTTAATAAACGTAGAGCAGCTGGCTCTTGGAAGATGCGACCATCGGGGCTGGCTCGAGCAGAGAAGGAGCGCGCGGTCTTCTTTCTTCTCTTGGGCTCGACCCACTCTTGCCCTCGACCCACTACCTACAGGTGGCACTATGCAGCGATTTTCCAGCATCAGCGCGCCCTCACAACCGCCAGAGCTGTCTTCAGCAGCGTGGTCGAGTGTAATGAAGAAAAAGACGCACCTAGGCTGGGGCGCTCGGACTGCGGGCGCGCACAGAGAGAGGAAGACGACGAGGCAGGTAATAGAACAGCTGGCCCAGGAACGGGTGCTGTCTCTGTCTCTGTTCATTACAATATATATATATATATATATATATATATATATATATATATTTAAAGGGGGATTTATTGAGACTCGTCCGAGGGATCGCAAGTAGCTTTGTAGGCACAGTCCTAGCTGTTGGCATCCGTAGCTCGAGCTCGGGTCTCGCGCCGAAGCGATGGCAATGCCCACGGCGCCTACATGCATATTCCCCACTACAATTGCCCCCGCTGCAAAGGTGAGCCATCCTGGCGACCTAAGGTGATGACACGATGAGGGGGTCGTGGTACGGCTTCAGGCGGCTGATGTGAACCGTCTCGCGGCCGCGGCGGCGCTTGTCCGAAGACGGTGTCACCGGTTCGACCACGTAGTTGACAGGCGATGTACATTCGACGATCCGGTACGGACCCTGATATTTTGGAGCAAGCTTTGGGCTAAGGCCTGGAGATTGGAATGGCAGCCGAAGCCAAACGTGAGAATCCACGGCGAAGGACTGTGTTGGCTGATCGTGGTCGCGGCGATCTTTTTGGATGCCTTGGGTATCCGATGTGAATGAGCGAGCCAGTTGACGGCACTCTTCAGCATGCCGACCAACTTCTGAAAGCGGGGTGAATTCAGAGGCGTCCGGGTGATACGGAAGTACGGTGTCAAGGGTAGAGGATGGTTCACGTCCATAAAGAAGAAAAAATGGTGAGAAGCCTGTGGTAGCCTGAGTGGCGGTATTGTACGCGTAAGTCACAAAAGGGAGGACGTCGTCCCAATTGGAATTATCCGACGCAACGTACATTGTGAGCATGTCACCAAGAGTGCGGTTGAACCGTTCCGTTAGACCGTTAGTCTGTGGGTGATACGCCGTAGTGGTGCGGTGAATAGTGCGACACGCTGCCAGTAGCTCATTAATAACGTCCTACAAGAAGACGCGGCCTCGGTCGCTGAGCAGCTCTCGCGGTGCGCCGTGCCGTAAAATGAAATGCCGTAAGAGGAACGCTGCGACATCGCGAGCAGCAGCCGAAGCAAGAGCAGCAGTTTCGGCGTATCTTGTTAGGTGGTCTACTGCGACAATTATCCAACGATTGCCGTGAGCAGTGCATGGAAGGGGCCCATAAAGGTCGATACCGACTCGGTCAAAAGGACGTGCAGGACACGGTAAAGGTTGCAGTGGGCCTGTCGTATGAGGAGTTGTCTTGCGTCGCTGACAGGCTGCACATGACCGAATGTATTTGCGCACATAAGAATACATGCCTCTCCAGTAGTACCGCTGGCGGAGCCGCTCGTACGTTTTCAGGACGCCAGCATGTGCTTGTTGTGGGTCGGCGTGGAAATAAGTGCATATGTCGGAACGCAAATGGCGAGGGATGACGAGCAGCCATTTGCGACCGTCTGGCTGATAGTTCCGGCGGTAGAAGATGGCGTTCCGCAGCACAAAATGGGTGGATTGGCGGCGAAGGGCTCGAGGGCATGTATCCGTTGAAGAAGTAGTTAGAATGTCAATGAGAGACGCAATCCACGGATCCTTTCTCTGTTCAGAAGCCATGTCAGAAACAGTAAGCGCAGCAACCGGGCAGTCCGTGGATGCGGGTTGCGTGTCGTCGGATCGCACGGGTGACCGGGAGAGGGCATCCGCGTCAGAATGTTGACGCCCGGAGCGATAGATGACGCGAATGTCAAATTCCTGGAGTCGAAGAGCGCAACGTCCAAGACGCCCCGACGGGTCTTTCAGTGACGCAAGCCAGCACAGCGCGTGGTGGTCTGTCACAACGGCAAAGGGATGGCCATACAAGTAAGGGCGAAATTTGCTTAAAGCCCAAACTATAGCCAAACAATCTTTTTCTGTTACAGAGTAATTGGTTTCTGCCTTTGTGAGGGCACGACAAGCGTAGGCAACCACATATTCCGGGAAGCCAGGCTTGCGTAGCGCAAGGACGGCTCCAAGACCAACGCCGCTGGCGTCCGTGTGAACTTCGGTCGGAGCACTCGGGTCGTAGTGACGGAGAATGGGCGGTGAGGTAAGTAGACGACGCAGAGTGATGAAGGCTTGTTCACATGCCGGAGTCCAATCACGAAGGTCACCAGGCCCAGCCAGGAGCTTCGTCAGAGGTGCGATGATGCAGGCGAAATTGCGCACAAAGCGACGAAAATAAGAGCAGAGACCGACAAAACTTCTGAGCTCTTTCACTGTAGTCGGCCGCGGAAATTCTGCGACAGCACGAAGCTTGTCAGGGTCGGGGCGGACGCCGTCTTTGGAAACGACGTGACCAAGTATGGTCAACTGGCGGGCTGCGAAGCGGCACTTTTTCAAGTTAAGTTGAAGGCCGGCGGTGGCAAGGCAAGTCAGAATCTGGCGTAGACGAGTGAGTTGAGTGGTGAAATCAGGGGAGAAAACTACTACGCCGTCTAAGTAGCACAAACACGTCTTCGATTTGAGGTCTCGCAAAAGATTGTCCATCATTCTTTCGAATGTCGCAGGTGCATTGCATAGGCCGAATGGCATCACTGTTAATTCATACAGGCCGTCAGGCGTAATGAAAGCTGTCTTCGAGCGGTCGGACTCATCCATCGGGACTTGCCAATAACCCGATCGCAAGTCCAAAGAAGGAAAAAATTCGGCACCATGTAGACAATCCAGGGTGTCATCTATACGCCGTAGAGGGTAGACATCTTTTCGTGTAATCTTGTTAAGGCGACGATAGTCCACACAGAAACGAATCGAGCCATCTTTTTTCTTAACCAGTACCACGGGAGACGACCAAGGACTACATGAAGGTCTGATAACGCCAGGTTCAAGCATGTCCAAAACTTGCTCAGTAATGACACGACGCTCGGTGGATGACACGCGGTACGGTCGCTGGCGTAATGGTGCGTGTCGCCCCGTATCAATATGGTGAGAAACGGTACTTGTGCGGCCTAATGACGCTTGGTTCAAGTCAAAAGAGGCGTGAAAGTCAGTTAAAAGGGTAAGTAGGTGCTCACGTTGTGTCGGGTCGAGGTCATCGGCAATAGAGCGACAAAAAACATCTGGTGAGATCCGGTCAGATGGGACATGGGGCGTCAGTGCTGTTACGTTAGTTGTAGCCTGGTCGTCGGCAGCAGGGAAAGACACAATAACGTCATCGTCCACAGTCTGGATGGTGCCAATAGTCTCGCCACAGCGCAAAGCCAAAACGTGCGAATTTGGGTTAGAAACCAGTATTTCCGCAGCACCATGGTGAACCGTGAGGAGGGCGAAAGGCAACGATATAGGGTGGCGGCGACTGAAGACGGCAGCGGGTTTGAACAAGACCGTCGCGTCGGCAAGCGATGTGCATGAAAGAGGGACAAATACAGCACTGTGTGGAGGAAGGTCAGTATC
Organism: Dermacentor silvarum; assembly: GCF_013339745.2. Taxonomy (NCBI): domain Eukaryota; kingdom Metazoa; phylum Arthropoda; class Arachnida; order Ixodida; family Ixodidae; genus Dermacentor; species Dermacentor silvarum. The sequence goes on along the minus strand of NC_051161.1, from coordinate 173,895,765 downwards.
TGAAGCTACACAGATCCTGCTAACATCAGGAACTTGCAAGTCGTGAGTTGGCAAATCGCACAGAATGGAGAACTGAACCTCAGCACGTGCACAGTCAATGACGGCATGATGGCGCGACAGAAAATCCCAGCCGAGAATTACATCGTGGGAGCAACAGGTTAGCAGAAAGAATTCAATAGAGTACAAAATGTCTCGAATCAGCACCCTGGCAGTGCACATAGCGACGGGCTGAACTTGTTGAGCGGTGGCTGTTCGAAGCGATATTACCGATGGCATCATGGTCACTTTACGTAATAAACGGCAAAGCTTTTCGCTAATCACGGATATGGCGGCACCTGTATCGACGAGCGCAAAAGATTTGATGCCATCCACTGACACTTCAATAACGTTAGCGGGGGAGAAGCGAGGACTTCGATTTTCCGACGACGACGCAGTTCGTGCCTCAGGAACTGCGGAAATCAGTTTTCCGCCTCAGTACTGGCGCGGGGCCGACGACGCATAGGTGAGAGGGAGCGGCGGCGAGGGGAAGGCGAGCGACCAGAAAAAAGGCTGGTACTCCGGAGCTGGTACGTCATCAGCAACGTAGACTTCCGGTGGCGGCTGTTGTGGCATACGAAATGGTCGGAATCCTTAGTTGGGGGCTCGCGTGGTGCCCATGAAGGCCGGGAAACGCCGGCGGCAGAAGCGCGCTACATGTCCCGGGGTGCCGCAGGCGTAGCATATGGGGCGGTTATCAGCAGTGCGCCAAGGATTTGTATCCTGATGTTGTGCACCGAAGAAGTGAGCCGCCGGCTGCCGAGGCAAAGGCGCAGGAGAGAACAGCGGCGGGCGAGGCTCTGAAGGCGGAGGAGAGAACACCGGTAGGCGAGGAGCCCGTGCAGCCGCCTCAGCATACGTCAGAGGTGCGGCCACGGGAGCCGGCTGAGACGAAGATGGAAGAGCTTCGGTCACTTGCTCTTGAATCATCGGCCGGATCGCTGGAGCCAAAGAGTGAGAAGGCTTCTCCGTGGTCGGCAAAATGGAGAACTGTCGCGCAACCTCCTCCCGCACAAATTCTTTTATCTGAGTCAGCAAAGTTGTCTGGTTGTCGCCAATAACCAATGCTACTAGCGAATCTTCCGTGGGTGGTGGGCGTCGAGCTAAGATGCGTTGTTTCCGTAGCTCGTCAAAACTTTGGCACAAGTTGATGACGTCAGCCACAGTACGCAGATCCTTCGCTAACAACATTTGAAAGGCGTCCTCATCAATGCCTTTCATAATGTGTTTTATCTTGTCCTGTTCAGCCATTGGCGAATTCACCCGCCTACACAGGTCAATGACATCTTCGATATAGCTGGTGAACGTTTCACCGTGAAGTTGCGCGCGCCCACGTAGGCGTTGTTCAGCGCGAAGCTTGCGCACAGCGGGACGCCCGAACACTTCTGCAAAACTGGTCTTGAATGCAGTCCATGTGGTGAAATCGTGTTCGTGGTTTCGGAACCAGAGGTTCGAGACGCCGGTAAGGTAAAACAACACGTTATGCAACTTGCTGGCGTCGTCCCACTTATTGTGCCGGCTTACCAGCTCGTACGATGACAACCAATCCTCCACGTCATGATCATCGGTGCCGCTAAAGACGGCAGGATCACGCTGGCGCAACACACCAGAAACGATGACCGCTGGAGGCTGAGGTGTATCTTCCTGGGCGGTGTCGTCAGGCATGGTCGTAGCAGTGGGGAGCGTCCGGCTTCGGAGTTCCAGTTTTCGAGGTTACCCAGCACCTCCACCAAATGAAAGGGGGATTTATTGAGACTCGTCCGAGGGATCGCAAGTAGCTTTGTAGGCATAGTCCTAGCTGTTGGCATCCGTAGCTCGAGCTCGGGTCTCGCGCCGAAGCAATGGCAATGCCCACGGCGCCTACATGCATATTCCCCACTACAATATATATATATATATATATATATATATATATATATTGTAGCGAAGAGAGACGCTAGTGGGTCCGGCTCTAGTGGGCCCAGACGCTAGTGGGTTCAGCGCTTTTGCTCGCAACGGCGCTCGTGCTTGAAAGCTGTGTCTCGTTTGACTGTCGACGCTGCGCTGTTCCGATCTCTAATAAACCCTTCACAATTAGTGGAGCATGCTGCGCCCTCAAAACCTACACCCTTGAACTTCGATCCCGCACCGTACCTTCGACCATGTCTGAAGAAGCCTCCCAACAAGTGCCTCCCCCTGCACCGGCACCGTGCTCTGGTGTGCCTCGCCACAGGGACCCTGCTATCTTCACAGGCGCTGATGACACCGGCGTTGAAGATTGGCTAACAACCTACGAGCGGGTAAGCGCCCACAATAAATGGGACGAAGCCGCTAAGCTCAGCAACGTGCTCTTCTACATCGCGGGTGTGGCCAGCTTATGGTACAACAACCATGAAACGGATTTTCCGACGTGGTCCAACTTCAAGACGTCTTTTGTGGGCGTTTTTGGTCACCCTGCTGTTCGTAAGCTGCGCGCCGAACAGCGTTTGCGGGAACGAGCTCAGCAAGTCGGTGAATCCTTCACAAGCTACATCGAAGACATCCTGGACTTATGCAGGAAAGTCAACGCGACCATGTCGGAGTCCGATAAGATCAGGAATGTTATGAAAGGCATAGAATGCGATGCCTTCAACATGCTGCTTGGCAAAAATCCTCGCACGGTGGCAGAGATAATTACACTGTGCCAAAGTTACGAGGAGCTACGCAGGCAGCGGTCATTGACCCGTCGCCCTACATTGCGCGAAGAACACCTCGCTGGCATGACGGCCATTTCTGAGCAGTCAGCGTTGATGGCAGAAATGAAGGCGTTCGTGCGCGAGGAAATCGCACGCCAGCTCTCCTTGATGCCCTTTGCACAAGCGCAACCCGTACAAGAGCCCACGTCGAGTTTTGAGCCCCCGCTCCGCCGCGCCATTGCGCAGGATCTCAACGAGGTTTTGCCTGAGCGCCACCAACATGTTCCTGCGGCCGCACCTCTCCACTACGCTGAAGTCGTCGCCAGGCCCTAACAGGTCCCTCCGGCTGCACCACTCAGCTACGCGGAAGTCTTCGCCAGGCCCCACCCCTTCCCTCAAAGTGGGCCTCTCCCTTACGCCGACGTCTTGGCTCTGTGTGAGTGATTTTAAAAGTGTAGTGAAGAAGAAGAACAGGGAGCAAGCAGTAGTGGGGCGCTCTCATAGATGTAGGGCATGAGCGCAGATCACGAGCTCTTGGCGTTGAGACCGTTGCTCTCTGGCGACTGAACTGGTTTTTCGCCTGCCGCTTGCCGTCAGTAAATCTCCTTATCAAAGTGGTGGAGGCGCTGGGTACCCCCTTCAAACCTGGAACTCCGAAGCCGGACGTTGCCCACCACTGCTCCGACAATGCCTGATGACGCCACCCAGCAAGACGCGGCCCAAGCTCCATCGGTCATCGTGTCAAGCGCGCTGCGTCAGCGCGATCCCGCTTTCTTTAGCGGCACCGATGACTATGATGTAGAAGATTGGCTAACGTCGTTTGAAAGGGTGAGCGCGCACAACAAGTGGGACGACGCTACAAAACTACGCAGCGTCCTGTTCTACCTAACACACGTCGCAAACCTCTGGTTTCGTAACCATGAGTCAGACTTCGCCAATTGGACGGCTTTCAAGACGAGCTTCGCGGAAGTGTTCGGTCGCCCCGCAGTGCGCACGCTTCGCGCTGAACAGCGTCTACGCGGACGTGCGCAGCAGCAGGGCGAGAACTTCACGAGCTATATTGAAGACGTCATTGACTTGTGCAGGCGCGTGAATCCTTCTATGATTGAGCAAGACAGGATAAAGCACATCATGAAAGGCATAGACGACGACGCCTTTCAGATGTTGCTGGCCAAGGACCCACGCACCGTGTCTGAACTCGTGACCTTGTGCCAGAGCTTCGACGAACTACGTAAGCAGCGCGTCCTAGCTCGGCGGCAGACGTCAACAGACGATTCCCTCGCTGCGTTGACCATCGGCGGCGACCACACGGCGCTCCTGTCACAGATTAAGGAGCTTGTGCGTGAGGAAGTTGCTCGACAGCTTTCATTTTTTCCGACCACGCAAGTGCCTACGCCTAGGCTGACTCCAACCATCCGACAAGTGATACAGGAGCAGGTCACCGAGGCTTTGCCGTCTGCCTTTCAGCCGACTGGTGTCACCGCGCCGCTATCATTTGTGGTGCCGTCTGCTGCTCCTCCGGCTCCTGTTGCCGCGCCTCTGACGTATGCGGATGCCGTCATGAAGCCACGTCCTCAACCAGCACTAACCCCTCAACCACCAATTCGACCACCAGCGACGGTGCTTTTCGGGGCGCAGCCACAGTACGCAAATCCTTGGCGCACTGCAGACAACCGCCCGATCTGCTATGCTTGCGGAATTCCGGGTCATGTTGCGCGATTCTGTCGCCGACGCTTCGCGGCGACCACGAATACGCCGAGATATCCAGACTACTCCTTCCGACCTCCGTATCGCACGCAGCCAGAACGAGAGCCTGAAACATGCGCCCGTGATCACCAGCCCACTTCCGATGCCCAACCTTTTGCTGCTCGTCGGTCCCCCTCACCGCGCCGCCGTTCTCTTTCGCCTATGCGTCGTCGGTACAACACTGGTGAGGCGGAAAACTGACTACCGCAGCTTCTGAGGCACGAGCTGCGCCGTCGTCAACCTGTCTAAGTCCTCGCTTGCCCCCCGCCAATGTTATTGAAGTGTTTGTTGACGGTGTACGAACTCTTGCGCTTGTGGACACCGGCGCCGCTATTTCTGTAATGAGCCATACGTTTTGCCGTTCTATCCGTAAAGTGACGACGCCACCTTCAGGATTTTCTCTCCGTACTGCGAGCGCACAATATATTCAACCCGTTGCAGCATGTACGGCCAGGGTGCTCATACAAGACGTGATCTACAGTGTTGAGTTCCTTGTGCTGGCCTCGTGTTCCCATGACCTGATCCTCGGGTGGGATTTTTTGTCCCGTAACCACGCTGTTATCGACTGCGCTCGTGCTCAGGTAGAGTTCGCTGTGTTTCCCGAGACGCCTTCCACCCATGTGGCCGGTCCTGGGGATAGAAAGCTTGTCGTCACCGCCGATATTGACCTGCCACCTCAGAGTGCCGTCATTGTTCCCGTTTCCTGTGCCGCCCTTTCCGACGCCACCGTTCTGTTCACGCCATCTGACTTGTTTCTTCGCCGCCACAATACGTCACTGCCTTTTGCCATCCTCGCGCTTCATCAGGAGAATACCGGACTACTTGTTTGCAACCCCAATTCAGGCCCTCTGACTTTGCACCGAAATGAAACGCTTGGCCACGTTCAGCCTGTAGACGCTGCTGTTATTGTACCCCTTGACCCCTCTGTGCCTGAGACTCAGCATCCGCTGAACGCCCTGACCCCTCACCTTGCGTCCGACGCCGTGCTCTCGGAATCTTTTCACCGTTCCATCGACAGCGACCTCGATCCGGCTGCACGGACGCAGCTTCTTGCCCTTCTACACGAGTTCCGCACTTCGTTTGACTTACCGCAAGCGTCCCTAGGCCGAACTAATGCGGTTGTTCACACGATTGACACTGGGCCTCACGCTCCTTTGCGACAGCGCCCCTACCGTGTGTCACCTGCGGAACGTCGTGTCATTACGGAGCAGGTTGACGACATGCTTCAGCGCGGAGTCATTACGCCTTCTTGCAGCCCCTGGTCCTCTCCTGTTGTACTGGTCAAAAAGAAAGATGGCTCTATTAGATTCTGTGTGGACTACAGACGCCTCAACAAGATTACTCGCAAAGACGTCTATCCTCTTCCTCGAATAGACGACGCCCTCGATTGCCTTCAAGGTGCCGAATTTTTTTCTTCCCTCGACTTGCGATCGGGATATTGGCAGGTCCCTATGGCGGCGTGTGATCGTCCGAAGACGGCGTTCGTCACACCGGATGGCCTGTATGAATTTACCGTGATGCCTTTCGGACTTTGTAATGCCCCCGCAACATTCGAACGGATGATGGACGGCATTTTACGCGGTCTGAAATGGAAGATATGTCTGTGCTATCTGGATGACGTCGTCGTGTTCTCTCCCGATTTCGCTACACATCTCTCTCGTTTACGCACCATTCTCCGCTGCCTTACAAACGCACGCCTTCAACTCAACCTGAAGAAATGTCACTTTGGGGCTCGCCGGCTAACCATCCTCGGCCACGTCGTCTCCAAAGATGGCATTCTCCCTGACCCGGAAAAACTACGTGCTGTTGCCGAGTTTCCGAAGCCTTCTACCCTCAAAGAACTTCGAAGCTTTGTCGGCTTGGCCTCCTATTTTCGTCGCTTCGTCCGAAATTTCGCCTCCATCATCGCACCGCTTACGCGGCTCCTCGCCGGCCCCAGCGACCTTTCCCACTGGACACCGGCCTGCGACGACGCATTTGCGACACTGCGCCGCCTACTTACTTCGCCCCCCGTGCTACGCCATTATGACCCTGCTGCGCCAACCGAAATACATACTGACGCCAGTGGTATCGGTCTTGGTGCAGTTCTCGCGCAACGCAAGCCCGGCTTCCCTGAGTATGTTGTGGCCTATGCAAGCCGCGCCCTCACCAAGGCGGAAGCGAATTATTCGGTCACCGAAAAAGAGTGCCTCGCGATTGTATGGGCGTTAGGAAAATTCCGCCCCTATTTGTACGGCAGGCCTTTCGACGTTGTAACCGACCATCATGCCCTCTGCTGGCTGGCTTCCCTCAAAGATCCCTCTGGTCGTCTCGGTCGATGGGCTCTTCGTATTCAAGAATTCGACATTCGCGTCGTTTACCGATCCGGGCGCAAGCATTCTGACGCCGATGCGCTCTCTCGTTCACCCGTCAAATCCGAAGCAGGGCCTCCTTCAGCGGTAGACTTTTCCCTGGACGCTCTGACCATCACCGACATGCCTTCGGAACAGCGCAAGGACCCATGGATCGCGTCCCTCTTGAAAGTTCTCTGCGCCTCTTCACCCGCTAGCCAACCCCGTGCCCTTCGTCGACAAGCCAAGCATTTCGCAATACGCGATTCACTTTTGTACCGCCGCAACTACCTGGAGGACGGACGTAAATGGCTGCTGGTCATACCCAAGCACTTGCGAGCCGATGTGTGTGCATACTTCCATGCTGATCCGCAACATGCCCATGCTGGCGGGCTGAAAACGTATCAACGGCTCCGCCAATGCTACTACTGGCGTGGGATGTACACATTTGTCCGTAAATATATACGGTCTTGTTCCGCATGTCAACAACGAAAGACGTTTAACCATACACCCGGTCAGCTGCAGCCTTTACCATGTCCTGCCCGCCCTTTTGAACGCATTGGAATCGACCTTTATGGACCGCTTCCATGCTCTGTTGCTGGCAATCGCTGGATAATTGTCGCGGTGGACCATCTGACGCGCTACGCAGAAACCGCTCCACTCCCTGCGGCTGGTGCTCGTGACGTCGCTTCCTTCATATTGCGCCATTTCATACTCCGTCATGGAGCCCCTCGGGAACTGCTGAGCGACAGAGGCCGTGTGTTTTTGTCCAACGTGATACAAGAGCTGCTCCGCTCTTGTCGTATTCTTCATCGCACATCAACAGCCTACCATCCTCAAACGAATGGGCTCACAGAACGTTTCAACCGCACGCTCGGTGACATGCTGTCGATGTACATTGATTCTGATCATTCCAATTGGGACGTCGTTCTCCCCTTTGTGACTTATGCGTATAACACCGCGACGCAGTCTACGACGGGCTTTTCACCATTCTTTCTTTTATATGGCCGTGAACCATCCTCCACGCTTGACACAATTTTACCGTACCGCCCGGACGCCTCCGAATTCAGTGCAATTTCTGACGTCGCCCAGCATGCCGAGGAGTGTCGTCAGCTGGCCCGCTCGTTCACGTCCGACAGCCAAGCCCTCCAGAAAGATCGCCGCGACACCGATGAGCATGTGCTGAGTTTTGCCGTTGGATCCCTCGTCTGGCTCCGCATACCTTTCCACTCTCCTGGCCTCACCCCCAAGTTTGCTGCCAAGTACCACGGGCCATACCGCATCATCGAGCGCAGGTCTCCCGTCACTTATGTCATTGAGCCGGTCAACCCCTCCTCGGACAAGCGCCGTCTCGGTCGCGACACGGTCCACGTCAGCCGCCTCAAGCCGCATCACGACCCTCTCATCCTTGCGTCCCCTTGAGTCGCCAGGATGGCTCCCCTTCGCCGCCGGGGTTATTGTAGTGAAGAAGAAGAACAGGGAGCAAGCAGTAGTGGGGCGCTCTCATAGATGTAGGGCATGAGCGCAGATCACGAGCTCTTGGCGTTGAGACCGTTGCTCTCTGGCGACTGAACTGGTTTTTCGCCTGCCGCTTGCCGTCAGTAAATCTCCTTATCAAAAGGAAGAGAAGAGAAAAGTACAACGCCGTAACTGCCTCTCGGGGGAGGGCACCTCAACAGCGCTGTACAGGGAAGGGGGTGAGGGACATATAGTGACAGGCTAGTGAGAAAGTGGGGTAGAGGGGAGAAGAGAGAAAAAAAAAAAAAAAAAACGAGCAGCAAGGCCAGGAGGTGAAGGCGGCTCGACTCACGGCCGAGAGCGCAGGTCGGCATTCTCCAAGAAAACAAGTAACGACGCGAAGGCGTGTCTGGCAATGGAGGGGTGTGTGGCTGGGAACAGGAGTTGCCGTGTGGTATCCGCGGGCAACCCGAGGCGATGGTATGCCGCGACAAGTGCGTCGCGCTCCGATGCACGCGCGGGGCACTGGAGGAGGGCGTGCTCAACCGTCTCGACGTCGGCGCACTCCCCACAGGACGGCGAGCCCTCACCCGTCAGCCGATGCAACCTTTCGGCCGTCCGGGCGCAGCCGATGCGGAGTCGCAGGATGAGAGCGCGGTCTCGCCGGCTCAGGCCTCTGCGGGGCAGCAACCTGGGGGGAATGCCGCCGGCGACGCGAGGGTCGGGGTGCTGCGTCCTCACATAGCCGGCCACGGAGTGGCGGGCGACGTCAAACCGCGTCACGAACCGCGACAACGGGACCGACGAGGAATGGGCCTCCTTTGCGAGCCGGTCTGCTTCCTCGTTTCCCTGCAGGCCAATGTGAGAAGGCACCCACTGGAGCACGAGGTCGCATCCCCGCTCGCAAACGCCGTCAAGCTTGCACCGGAGCCGGCGAGCGAGCGTGGGGCCGTGATCTTCTCCGGCCAGAATGGAGAGCGCCGCTCGTGAGTCCGTCAGGACGGCCGCTCGCTGAACAGGAAGCTGGAGCAGCAGCTCGGCAGCCAGGTCAATGGCGGCCAGCTCGGCATGCGTCGACGACACAGCACACAGGACACGGCACTGGAACTGCGCCGAGAGCTCGGGGGCAACGCACGCCGCCGAAGCCGCGCCGTCCCGGAGCACAGAGCCGTCAGTGTACACCAGCACGCGGCCGGCGAGCTGCTCCTCGATCACCGCGGCCGTCTCCTGTCGCAGGGCGCAGGCGGCGGTGTTGCGCTTTCCCCGGACCCCAGGCACGGTGATGCGAATGTCTAGACGGCGGCGGCGATGCGGAGGGGGCGGCAGCCACGCACACGACGGTCCCGCGCCGACAAGGCTGGCGAACTCGACGACGCGGCGCCCCATGCCGGAGTTGGGCAGGGAACGAAACCGGTCAATCAGCTGCTGCCCGTGTGACGAACGATGCAGTCGCTCAACGTGGCCCAGCGCCCTCCCCACGGCGCGCAGGGAGATAGGGGTCTCGCCAGCCTCGGCGAGTGTGGCGCCCACTGGTGACGTGTGTGGGAGGCACAGGAGTTGTCGAACAACGGCTCGGTGATCCATGTCCAGTGCCTCCCACTTCGCTGGGCTGAGGTCAGCGAGCGGCAGGCCGTACAGTAATCTCGCCGAGGCCACCGAATTGTAGAGTCGCAGTGCCAAGGTGGGGGAGCAGCCCTGACCGCGGGCCAAGAGGGTGCGCGCGGCACTCGCCACCCGTTTGGTTCCCTTGCGCAGGGCAGCCACTGCCGGCTGCCACTTGAGCCGGTGGTCCACGATGAGGCCGAGATAGCGCACTTTCATCCGCCACGGGAGGCTCTCACCGCGAAGGGAGAAACACGGCGCCGATCGGTGGGCCCCGTAGCGTGGATGGACGAGCATCGCCTCGGTCTTTGCCGCCGACATTGTGAGGCCGATGCCGCGCACGTACTCGTCGACTGCGTCGAGTGCCGACTGTACACACCCGCGCACAACACTGCCCCTGGCGGTGGGACCACTGGCGAACAGCGCGATGTCGTCCGCGTACACCGCGACACGGACCTCGTACTCCGGCAGCTGAGGGATGTAGTCGCCGATGCGCGCGAGCGCGAGATTGAAGAGGAAGGGGCTCAGTACACTGCCCTGCGGCACACCAGTCGAGACGGCGCACGGCTGACTGAGCGCTCCCCCCACGCGCACACGCATCGTACGGCCACTGAGGAAGGCCCCCACATATGCGAGCAACCTCCCGGAGACCCCCATGGCACACAGAGCGTCGAGAATCGTGGCGTGCGGCAGCTGATCGAAGGCGCTCATGACGTCGAGGAGGACGAGGTAGCTAGCGTCACCGCGGTGCTTGGCCTCCTCGAGCGTCGTGACGACGTCAGCCAGGGAGTCGGCAGAGGCACGGAGACGGCGGAACCCGCTCTGCTCGGCAGCCAGGATGTCGAGAACCGCTGCGATCCACTCGAGGCGCCGAAGAGCCATGGCCTCGAGGACCTTGCCCGCGGCAGACGTCAGCGACACCGGTCGATACGAGGCAGGGTCGCGCGGTGGCTTGCCGTTCTTGAGCAACGGCACTACCACCGCCTCGCTCCACTCCCTCGGGATGACGCCCGATCTCCAGACGGCGTTGTAAGCGTCCAGCAGGTGGTGGAGCTGTTCGCTGTCGAAATTCCGCAGCATCTGGTAAGTGACGCCGTCGGAGCCGGGTGCCGAGCGACGCCTCCGTGACGCCAGCACCGTGCGCAGCTCGCCGATGGTGAAATCAGCCGTGCACAGTGCGGAGATCTCTTCCAGGGTGCCAGCCGCCGGGAAATAGCGCTGGGGGGCCATGAGCTCGCGCCGGGGGTGGTGGTGCGGCTGGAGGATCCCCGTTGGTCTGGTCGAAGCCGCGGTTGGAGGGCAGAAGGTGGCCGCGAGCAGCTCGGCGAGCTGCGCGTTGGTGATGCCGCGTGCCACCGCGATGGAGAGTGCGGGGCAGCGCGGCACACGGGGCCGGAGGACCGCACCCAGGATGCGCCACGGGCGCGAGCGCGCGCGCGGGTCGTCAAGCGAGCAGCACAGGCTGGACCAGCTCGCACTGCGGCGCTGCCGTGCATGGCGGCGGCAGACGGCGTCCAAGCGGTTGTAAACAGTCCAGTGCTCCCGCTTGTCGGTGCGCACGGCTTTGCGCTGTGCCCTTCGGCGCGCAGCTCGCAGGTTTAACTGCTTGATGTCCGGCACGGGTGTTCCAGCCGGCACCACACAGCGAGTCGTGGCCGCGCGCGCACACTCGACGATGTGCCGAAAAAGGCCGCACTCCGAGACTGGCACTGCAGCACACAGTTCCCGGAAACGCGGCCAATTCACAACACTGTAGGACCTCGTCGGGAGGTCGGCGGTGGCGCGAGGCACGAGGAAGATGGGGAAGTGGTCCGACCCCCCCGTGTCGGGGTTGCGGCGCCAGGCGTAGTGGCACCGGTCCGACACCAGCGTGAGGTCGATTGCACTCCCCGCACAGCCACTGCGCACGAAGGTCACCGCTCCGGTGTTGGCGATGAGTAGGCCAGAACGGAGCACACTGTCCAACAAGCCGCGGCCACTGCAGTCGATGTGGTTGGAGCCCCATGCCGTGTGGTGCGAGTTAAAATCCCCGCACACCACGAGGTCCCCCCCAACACGGTCAGACAGGCGGCACACGAACTCAGTGTCCCAGCGCCTACCAGACCGCACGTAGACGCTGGCAACACATGTGTCGGTGGCGCCGACGCGCACGGTCACAGCCACGCACTCCACATTCGCGCAAGGCAGGTCGCACACGTTCACCTCGGCCTGGGCGAGACCAGCGCGCACGTAAAGAGAGGCACGCGATCGGCCGGCCGGGTGGGAGGGGTCAACACACGGGCTGGCCGTGCATGACGCCTGCTGGCAGCTAGTGGCACTGTGGTACGCCACAAAGCCCGGCAGGTTGAGCTCCCCCGCGCGCACGTACGTTTCTTGCAGAGCAAGAACGTCGCACCCGTCGATGAGAGCCCCACCCGCGAGCTCGGGATGACGGCAGCGCATCGAACGCACGTTCCACTGAACGATGCGCGGCCGTTGTTCCCTGGGCGTACTAGCCATGCTGAACCAGGGCGTCATGCATTGCCAATGCCGCCACACACATGTGACGCGCTGGCGAGTCGGCGGGGGCCAGCTCGAGGAGGGAACGAAGTGCCGAGGCAAGCGCCGTCAGCACGAGCACGCTTGTATCCGGCGCCGTCGCTCCGGGGGGCTGCACCGGGTTGTTGTCGGTGACGGGCGGTTCACCCACGCAGCCGCTGATGCTGCTGTCCGCTTGTGTGCCGCCGGTGAGGGCCGCAGAGTAGGAGAGCCCCGGCTGCCGGCGCGATGAAAGTGGCCTTGACTCCGTGGCCCGCTGGCCGGCGGGTCGTTGCTTGGAGGAATCAATCACTGCTGTGCCGCTGCTCCGCGCGAGCTCCAGCGCTTGTTTACGCGTGATGCGCGGCTTGGAGCTCGCGAGAGTGGCAGCGAGCCTCCTCTCAAGCTGCCACTGGGGACAGCGCGGTTCCGTGGCGGCGTGCGGGCCCCCGCAGTGAAGACAGCGACGCCTGTCCACCGTGCAGGAGTTCGTTGGATGTCCGCCGGCGCACTGCAGGCAGCGAGGGTCGCGCGAACACGTCACCGTGGCGTGGCCGAAGAGGCCGCAACGGCCGCACTGAAGCGGGCGCGGCAGGCGTGGTCGCACGGCGCGCCGCCGTCGAAACAGCAGGACCTCCTCGGGGACGACGTCGCCGGCAAACCGCAGCGTCACGACGTCACCGCTCCTGGCGATGGCGACCACCGGCACCGAAGACTCGAGGCCCTCGAAGATGGTAGCCCCATCGAAGGTGGGGTCCACGTCAAACAGTGTGCCTGTGCACGTGTTCAATATGAGGGCTTTTGCCCTCACGCGCACATCACATATGACGCGGACCGCTAGCAGAGCCGTTAGGTCCTCGCCCGGGAGCGTGTCGACGGCCACGACGTTCCTCCGAAGGTTGGGGCGGACCCGATGCGCACCAGGAACTCCGGACAGGAACGCCGCAATGGCGTCACCCGATGCCGCCAGGAAGTGCGACCTCCGGGCCACTGGTCTGTAGAGTACTGTTGTAAAGAGGTTTATTGGGCGAGTCCAACAAACAGGCGGTAGCTCGGAACAGCACGCAGGGAGAACAAGATGGTGGTGTTCGAACGCCGATCTCGTGCCTTTTTCTCGTGATGATGATCGCTCAGCCCACGATGTCATTCTCTTCATTATAATTGCCCCCGTCGAGAAAGGTGGAGCCATCCTGGCGATCTAACAGGTGGGGACAAGAGGGTCGAAGTACAGCTTGAGGCGGTCTACGTGAACAACATCACGTCCACGTCGACGACGGTCGCCGGGCGGCGTAAGAGGTTCGATGACGTAGTTTACGGGGGAGCTACGCTCGACGACGCGGTAGGGACCATGATAATTGGAGAGCAGTTTGGATGACAAGCCAGGAGCGCAGGGCGGTACATGAAGCCAGACAAGTGCTCCAGGAGCGAATGTTGCGACAGGAGGGTGGTCATCATCGCGGGCGTTTTTCTGGCGTTGTTGGTCAGCCGTAGTAAAGCGCTTGGCCAGTTGGCGGCAATCTTCAGCGCAACGGGCGGCTTCCGACACGGGCGTGCACTCTGAGGCATCTGGTGCGTATGGCAGCAACGTGTCGATAGTGTGCGACGGCTGGCGACCGTACAGAAGGAAGAAGGGGGAAAACCCGGTTGTGACTTGCGTAGCGGTGTTATAGGCGTATGTCGCAAATGGAAGAACCAGGTCCCAGTTTGTTTGATCAGATGCAACATGTGTCGCAAGCATGTCGCCCAGTGTCCGATTAAACCGCTCAGTCAGACCGTTCGTCTGAGGGTGGTAGGCAGTACACGTCCGATGTACAATATTGCACTGGTGGAGAAGTGCTTGAATTACATCGGAAAGAAATACGCGGCCACGGTCACTGAGGAGTTCACGAGGAGGACCGTGTCGCAGCACAAAACGATTGAGGATGAAAGAGGCGACGTCCTGTGCTGTCGCCGTGGGAAGAGCAGCGGTTTCCGCGTATCGTGTAAGGTGGTCGACAGCAACGATAGCCCATCGGTTTCCCGCTGTGGTCAAAGGTAAAGGTCCATAGAGGTCAATTCCAACGCGGTCGAATGGGCCGTCTGGGCACGGAAGGGGCTGTAATGAGCCTGCGGCAGGATGCGGTGGTTTTTTTCGTCGCTGACACTCGTGGCAGCCGCGAATGAACTTGCGGACAAAGCGAAACATTCCGCGCCAGTAGTACCTTTTGCGTAAGCGTTCATAGGTCTTGAAGACACCGCCGTGAGCACACTGAGGGTCGGAGTGAAAGGACGCGCAGATTGTAGAGCGCAGCGTTCGGGGGATCACTAGGAGCCACTTCCTACCATCTGGCGAGTAGTTCCGCCGGTACAAGAGGCCATCACGAATGCTGAAGTGCGAAGCTTGGCGTCGCAGTGTTCGAGTGGACGAAAGGGTGGGTGCCTCGGATAAAGCGTCAAGAAGTGAAGCGATCCATGGATCGCGGCGCTGTGCAGAGGACACGGTGGCGACGTCAAGAGCTGACAGTGGGTGGTCTATAGTGGATATGGACGCAGTTTCGGTGGATAGTGGTGACCGCGACAGTGCATCAGCACCGGCATGCTTGCGTCCGGAACGATATATAACGCGGATATCAAACTCTTGAAGTCGAAGAGCCCAGCGGGCAAGGCGACCTGACGGATCCTTCAGCGAAGACAACCAACATAATGCATGATGATCCGTAACTACATCAAACGTGCGGCCATATAAGTATGGGCGGAACTTGACAAGCGCCCAAACTATTGCCAAGCATTCTTTCTCGGTGACGCTATAGTTTGACTCAGCCTTGGTGAGCGTTCTGCTGGCGTATGCGACGACATACTCTGGGAACCCAGGCTTTCGTTGTGCGAGAACAGCACCCAGGCCGACACCGCTGGCGTCTGTGTGAACCTCAGTTGCGGCCTTAGGATCGTAGTGGCGCAGTATAGGTGGTGACGTCAGGAGACGGCGGAGGGTGGAGAAGGCTTGGTCACACTCAGAAGACCACGACGAAAGACTGGTGGCGCTGCCTAACAGTTGGGTCAAAGGCGCAATTATAGAGGCGAAGTTGCGCACAAACCGGCGAAAGTAGGAGCACAACCCTACGAAGCTTCTTAACTGCTTTAGAGTCGTCGGTTTGGGAAAGTCGGTGACGGCACGTAGTTTAGCCGGGTCTGGAAGTACACCGTCCTTTGATACGACGTGACCGAGAATTGTAAGTTTTCGCGCGGCAAAACGGCACTTCTTGAGATTGAGTTGGAGCTGAGCGTTCTTCAGACAAGTCAGGACATGGTTGAGGCGTTCGAGATGGGTTGCGAAATCTGGCGCAAAGACAACAATGTCGTCGAGGTAGCAGAGACATATGTGCCACTTCAAACCCCGCAGAACCGAGTCCATCATGCGCTCGAAGGTGGCAGGCGCATTGCAAAGGCCGAAGGGCATGACATTAAATTCATATAGACCGTCAGGCGTGACGAAGGCCGTCTTTGAACGGTCGGCCTCTGCTAAAGGTACCTGCCAATACCCGGAACGCAAATCTAACGATGAAAAAAACTCGGCACCTTGTAAGCAATCAAGGGCATCGTCAATTCTGGGTAAAGGGTACACGTCTTTCCGAGTGACCTTGTTTAGGCGCCGGTAATCCACGCAGAAGCGAATCGAGCCATCTTTTTTTTTAACGAGAACCACAGGGGATGCCCACGGACTTTGTGAAGGGCGAATAACTTCGCGTTTAAGCATATCGTCAACCTGGGCGGTAATAACTTGACGTTCTGCGGTGGAGACACGGTACGGACGTTGTCGCACTGGCGAGTTGGAGCCGGTGTCGATGTAGTGAACAATGGTAGAAGTTCGGCCAAGGGCACGTTGGGCAACATCGAAAGACTCGCGGAACTGGTAGAGCAGCTGGAGAAGGGCAGAGCGTTCAAATGGCGACAGTCCGTCTGCGATCGACGAATTGAATAGGTCGGCAGCTGGTACATCAGAAGGGTTAAGAGCACTGACGGCGGCGAGGTCGCGTCGAGCGGAATCTTGCTGCACGGGAAAAATTTGGCTGATATCAATGGGTTGCACGCATCCAAGGGATTCACTTTTAAGCAGTTGGATGGGATACGGAAGAGGATTTGTGAGGCAGAGAGCGCTTGTTCCGTTCGAAATAGACAGGGTCGAATAAGGCAGAAGAAGTGGCTTCCGACTTAGAAAGAGGCGTGATGGTTCAAAGAATGCAGCTTCGTCACATATGCTGTTGCAGAACACGGGGAGCAAAACAGTTGATGTCGGCGGAATTTCTGTGTCCTCTGTGATGACGAGCTTGTGGGCGGCTTGAGTGTGGTTGTAGGGCGGGTCACACAACGGGAAGAGCTCAAGTTCAGATCTGGCACAATCAATAACGGCGTGATTACACGATAGAAAGTCCCAGCCAAGTATGATGTCGTGCGAGCAGGATGAAAGGACGATAAACTCAACAATATAGAGTTCTTTAGCGATGATAAGTCGAGCAGTGCAGGCGGCTATAGGGCGAACAGGGTCTCCATTCGCTGTACGTAAGGGCATCATCTCAAGAGGTGTAGTCACTTTTCGAAGCTTGCGGCAAAGTTTGGCATCTATAACAGAAACGGCAGCACCGGTATCGACAAGAGCATACGCATGGGTGCCTTCAACAAAAACTTCGACAATATTCGACGGCAAAGTTCGAGGACTTGAGCATTTCGACAGCGCAGTTCTTGCCTCTTGAACTGCGGAGGCTAGTTTCCCTCATTTTCAGGGCCTGGTCGACGACGCATGGGCGACAAGGAGCGGCGACGGGGTGAAGGTGAGCGACGAGACGTGGGTTGCGGATAGTCACGTGAAGACATGCTTGTTTGGGGATCCGGACTTTCATAACGAGAGCGGGGACGATCCATGTAGTTCGGTGAACGGGCGTCTGAGTAACCTGGGGCGCGACGACGGCAGTGTCGGGCGATATGACCAGGGCCGCCGCATGCAAAACAGATCGGCCGGTTGTCGTGCGTTCGCCAGGGATTTGCAGTGATGGGAGCAGCCCATGTCATGGACGGCTGAGTCGGGGCTGCAGCATACGACACACCATGGAACGGCGAGCGCTGTTGTAGCTGCTGCCGCTTTACTACCTCAGCGTAACTAAGAGGCGCGGCGACAGGGTGCTGCTGAATGGGCACCGGCGTGGCCTCGGAAATCTGTTCCTGAATGACGTGTCGAAGCACGGGAGCCAACGGGATTGGTTGCTGCAGTTGCTGCTGCTGTGGGAGCTCCTGACGCTGAGCAAACGGCAGGAGAGACAACTGACGGGCCACTTCCTCACGCACAAAGTCTTTCATTTGTGCGAGAAGGTATGACTGGTCAGGCACGACGTCCAGTGCAGCGAGTGGTTGGTTGTACGTCTGAGATGAACGTCGAGTGAGAGCTCGCTGCCTTCTCAATTCGTCATAGCTCTGGCACAGGGTTACCACTTCAGACACAGTGCCAGGAGACTTCGCAAGAAGCATTTGAAAGACATCGTCGTCGACGCCCTTCATAATGTGCTGTATTTTGGCACTTTCGCTCATTGAGGCATCGACGCGCCTGCACAGATCGATTATGTCCTCAATATAGGCGGTAAAGGTTTCATTGGGTTCCTGTGCCCGTGTGCG
Source organism: Dermacentor silvarum (assembly GCF_013339745.2). NCBI lineage: Eukaryota > Metazoa > Arthropoda > Arachnida > Ixodida > Ixodidae > Dermacentor > Dermacentor silvarum. Next base: position 173,877,782 of record NC_051161.1, on the reverse strand, counting down.
CAGCCGTTGTTCGGCGCGTAACTTCCGCACGGCAGGGCGACCGAAAACGGCAGATATTGCCTCCCTGAAAGCGGACCAGTTCTCAAATTCAGATTCGTGGTTCGTATACCACAGCTTCGCCACGCCAGCCAGGTAAAAGTTCGCGGTACTCAACTTAGCAGCGTCATCCCACTTGTTGGGTCCACTAACTTTTTCGTAGGACGACAGCCAGTCCTCGACGTCCTGGTCTTCGGTACCCGAAAATACCGGGGGGTCTCGCTGGCGAACCGGGCCGGGGCAAACGGCGGCCGGGAGAGGTGGCGGCGGTTGGGTAGCGTCAGCTGGCATGGTCGAGTGCAACGTGCGTGATCGGAGTTCCAGGGCGCCGGCGATTTGCGTACCCAGCACGATCCACCAAATGTAAAGAGGTTTATTGGGCGAGTCCAACAAACAGGCGGTAGCTCGGAACAGCACGCAGGGAGAACAAGATGGTGGTGTTCGAACGCCGATCTCGTGCCTTTTTCTCGTGATGATGATCGCTCAGCCCACGATGTCATTCTCTTCATTATACTGTGTACTCGCGGGGCGGGAGGTCGTCATCAGTGACTTGCGGTTGGAGAGGGGCCACGAAAGGGACGAAACGTAGCCGCTTTTCCCTTCTCGGCCCTGTAGGGTGGTCGCCCTGTACCCCGCCACAGGCAGGAGGTTCGGAGGGCTTCGGGTGGTCCGCCAAATCATCGGCAGATGCGATGGGCTGCTCTCGATTGCGAAGGGTGCCCTTGTTCTTTCCCTTCTTTTTCTTCTTTTTCTCCTGGCTGGCTGCGCCGCTGAGAGGGGAGAGGCGAGGCTCGGGGAGAGAGGGGGCGCTTGGAGAGGAGGCCTGGTTCTCATGCGTATCCCTGCTCTCCTGCGGGCCGCTGCCCCCGGGGCTGTCGTCTGATACCAGAGCCGGAGAAGCGAGCGGCGGCTGAGGGGTGATGGGGGCGGCTTGCGAGGGGGAGACCTCCTGCGCGAGGGAGGTCGGCGCGGGCGCGGCATGGCCGTGGGGAGGGAGATGAACTCTTTCTCTCTCCTCCTTGGACGGCTCCGAGGGGGAAGATGCCGGGGCTGGCGGGCTGCTTTTTGCCCGCTCCGTCTCCGCGCTTGCCTGCCCGTCGACAGCAGCCGCGGGCTTCTCCGAATCGGTGGAGTCACTCTGCTCATGGCCGACGCTTGGTAACACGTGGGGGGCAGGGGGAGACGAAGGCGGGCGGGTGTCATGGCGTTGGGGGAGACCGGTGGAACGTGGTTCCCCTTCGGTGGTGGATGGCTGCTCCTTGTCGACAGCAGCATCATCAGACGATGTGGCGTCGCTCTCGCTCTCGGGGGACAGGGTGAAAGCCGCCGGTGAACTTGTCGCGGTGTCGTCCGCATGGATAGGCGAGTCGGTAGGAGACCTGAGGTATGAGGCTGTGTCCGAGTCGGTACAGCCAGTCGCTGAGGAAGCGCTCGCAGAGCTAGTGGGTGATGACGGCGACGAGGAAACGGCGTCGTCATCTTCGGCGGGGCTTTCGAGCTCGGCCTTTTTTGGCGCGCGTCTCGCTACCCTGCGAGCACCACGGGCTTTCCTGGCGGCGCCCTTGAAGGAGGTGGGCGAAAGCCGCTTCGGGGTCCCCTCGTGGTTGCCCTGGTGGGGGTTGAACATCCGCGCTGCCTCCTTCAGCAGGAGGTCCAGGGCGCGCGAGCGGGCATGTGGGGGGCCAGGCCGGAGCTCGGCCATCCCCTCAAGGAAGTCACCCATCTCCGGGTGAACTCAGGCGGGAGAATTAATGCACTTGCCCATGCCTGCTCCCCTGGGAGCCCTAAAAAGGGCTACGCTCGAGAGCGCGGTCGTGGGAGAAGGCGGACAAGTGCAGGTGAGCGGGCCGAAAAAACAACAAAAGCGGGAGCTGCAGGTGGGTCGACCTCTCCCTTCGGCTGTCAGTGGCGCTCTCGTCTTGGCTCTGCCCCGACAATAGCTCTGCCCCGACAATAGCCCGCCATGCCACCATATAACCAGCCGCCCCGCACAGCGCGCCCTCCTACATGGATGGCGCCCACCACAGCGAATCGGTTGCGTACGTCTGACAACCGGCCTATCTGTTTTGCGTGCGGCTACGCGGCCACGTCGTTGACGTTGCCTCACTTGCGGTCCAGCTTGTAACCGAAGATGGTCAGGAAGCGCTTGAACGAGTTGGCCATGTCGGCCAGGGTATCGGCGGATATACCTCGCGCAGCGAGGACTAGGACGAGGGCTGCTGAAGTTTTGACGAAGAAAAGCCGGTAGGGCGCGCTTTCAACGCGCTCGTGGCATGTTTTCCTCGGCGCAACAATTATACTCTCTAATCGTCGTTTTATGAGTCTGCAGCAACCTGACGAGCTTGCTGCGGCGCCGGCGGTTGCGGTTGTTGCTGGCGTCCCACCAGGCTGGAACAGGAGGCCAGACTTCACGTGACGGCGCGCAGATGACCAGAGGAGTGGTCAGAGGAGTTTCTTTCATTGTCTCCATGGAGCTGCACATGAACCGCAGGTTGTCAATGTCCGTCTTGCTCTCGATGTAGGTGCCACGATGGCGTCCGCTGGTATGTTGGCGCGGCGGTACATGGTAGGTCATGTCAAGACCGGTGGAGTTTAAAACTTTTTGTCGTTTTTGGATGAAGTTTTCAAGCTTGTAGTCTTTAGGCACATCTTGCGGTGGTGGACTGTACGGTGTAGTCGGCGGGAAATAGCGCGGTCGGTCGATGAATCTGAGCCCTCTGGCGGGAGACGTCGGCGCTTTCACGTATGATGGGGTCACTGACGCTGTGCATGTGCTGGTCTCGGGGCTACGGTTTCGAGATTTGATTTGCCGGTGATGGTCTCCACGTTGCGGTGGCGGTCGAGTGATGAGCAAGAGCGATGTCGATTCGGTTCGCTGTTTTGTATTTGATCACCTTGCCCGAGGCTGAACAGCTTGCGCGTTTCGTTTTTGGATCGCTTTTCAAGCAGCCTTTCGTTCTCGGTTGTGGTCGTGATCTGAGGACCCGCATCGGTGATCCCCTTGTCGTTGTTGAGGAAGAGCTGACGAGGTACCACCGCGTCGGTCTGGAGCTTGTGTTGTTGTACGCGCGATGTCGGCAGGGTTGCCAGGTCCGACGAGGCGGCGTAGCCAAAAGCTAGAGAAGTTGTAGCCCAAATGTAGCCAAACAGAAAAAAAAGTGCAAAATATTTCGTAGCCAAATATAGCCATTTTTATTTGCAATTTTATTTCTGTATGTAGATTTTCACATTCGACTACGCCAATCCTTTTTTGCACAACCCGTTGTAACAAAATGTCCGTGCCGCCGTGACAGTCGGCCGTTTACATCAACAGCGACATCGTGCTAGCACAGAACACTTTTTGGTTGGCCCCGGAAGCTCTTAACTTCCGGCGATTCGCTGCAGAGAGCGAATCAGTGCTTTTATTTTATGACAGATAGTACTAAGTTATTATTTTTAGTTATTTACAGTAATATTAACTACGAACTCGTGAACACAAGATAATGTCCAGCGTCATCGATCTCTCACGTTATCTCTGCCTACGGCGTAGAAGTTCAGCTGTCCAGCGATCTGCGACGGCGACGTGTTCACGGCTTCTTTTTTGATTAGCTAAAACAAGTCTTTCGCGCTATGATATCTCACGTTATTTGTCTCATCGTCCTATCTTGTTTTCTGCTTTTTTGTTTTTGTTTTTCAATTAGCTTGGCCCGGATTAGCTGGGACACACACTACCTATATAGTGTCAATTTACATCAACCTGGCCGCCATCTTAGGTCTTTAGTACGCCAAGAACATGCGTTAAGAAAAGGGACAGGCAACAGATGCCACTCACTGTCTGTATCGGTGTAAGGGGAGCTTTAAAAGATTACTGCGCAAACCGGCACACTAGTGCAAGAAGCGCGCAGTCGTATTCGGCGACGACCACGTCCCGAACTAACTCGCTCGAAATGGTAAAAGCCCCGACAGCTTTTAATTGATAACAGTGGTAATGCTGTGAAAACCGGTTACTGTCAAAAAGCAAACCATGTTGATGGCTAGTAACGTTTATGAATAGGGGCCCCTAAAGTTTAGGGCCAAACGAGCTTTGCAGGTGTTAGCGTTGGAGCATGCAGGAATGAAGAGTTTTGGAATAGACGTTTTGCGTTTGCGGATAGCGTGTTGCGTTTACAGCGTCCCTACGGCATCAATGAAAATCTGTTATAAATAATAAAATAAAATATACCATTTTATGATAAGAAAATTAATTTATACTTTCCTGTTCTCGCCTTTGATTACAATTTAGAACTTATTCTATTAGCAGCATGCAACTTATTGCGCTTAGTTTTGAGTAACCAACTTTACGCACCTTCACCCAGCTAAGTCAATCCGTGATAGGCCTACGAGCCATGAAATCGACAATTGAATTCGGAAGCATTGACGTTTCATGAATCAATCTTCATTACACATGTTAGCTGAGAGAAAGCGATAACCGCAATCACTTCTTCTAGCTTACGAACTTCACGCGTTACCACGAATCGAGCACAGATTTGTGCTAGGTTGGAGCCGCCGCATCGATGGGCGCCGCCATGTTTGTTGATGAAAGCTTTTTGGGTAGCTTTTGGGGCACCCGCTAAATCGATGAAATAGCGTGCCCGACGCAAAACTCAAACACAGTTTCCGTAGTGCGCATGCGCAGTGGCTTCGACGCGATTTCTTTGGGGCCCCTATACATTTGAGGCCCCTATTCTAAAAGTAATAATTTCTGGGGTTTTACGTGCCAAAACCACGATATAATTGGGAGGCATGACGCAGCCGGGGACTCCGGATTATTTTTGGCCACCTCGGTTTCTTTAACGTACACCTAAGTACACGGGTGTTCCTGCATTTCGCCTTGATCGAAATGCGGCCGCCGTGGCCGGGAATCAAACCCGCATCATCGAGCCAGCAGCACGACGCCTCTCAAGCTAAGCTAACACGGTGGGTGAAGTTCATGTGACGTGGTGCACTGATGCCATCGTGGCAAACATGTTTCGATATTGGCAAAATGAGTATCTGCATCCATGACGTTACGGGCAAACCATCTAGAAGTAAAAGCACCAGAACCCACCTTTGGCTCGGGGTCTTGCTCCCATTCTTTTTTATACGTTCTCGCATACTTGGCCCACTTCCCCTTGTTTGGATTCTCCTCCCTGAGGACGATCCGATCTTACGTCCAACCTATCGAAATGAATCTCGAATCGAAGCACGAAGAAAATTTCATCTAGCAGAAAAAGGGAAATGGCAGGAAAGCTTCGCGCAGAAACGTGGGGTAGGTCAAAAGCTGGGCCCGGCGCGATACTTCCTCCGGAAGACATGGCGATGAACACACTGGAGCGTGTCATCCACATCCACCCGTGCTTCCCTTCTTTCATGTCGGCGCCATGATCGCCCGATGGTCTCGACCCTATGGTATTGCTCTCCCTTCGTGAGCATAGCCAGGTTAGTACAGTGTACTGTGAAAAACCCACTACTCCCAGGTTCATCCCGATGTCCGGGGATCGGGTGCCTGACGGTAAAGCAGGGTGTAAGTTTAAGTGCATCAAAGATCAAAGCCACCGGCTCAGACAACAGCGCTTGGAGGGAAGGAAAGGCGGAGGAGGGGCCATTTCGCGCACGCACATACGCACAGCCACATGGCCGGCTCCGCCAGCTAAAACACAGCCTTCGAGATTTGCTTCTACCCGATCAGAGCCACCTCTGGAGCGTGGATTAGGGCGCCACTTATAGCCCAAACACAGCGAAGTCGCAGATTTTCGGTAGCCCAAATATAGCCACATAGCCAACTCGTCCAAATCGACGCAAAAAAATTTTCCCGTATCCAATTTGGCTATATATATATAGCCAAACCTGGCAACACTGGATGTCGGTGGTCTGACCTTCGCGCTGGCCTTGGGCTGAGCTTCGGTTGCTGTACGCGAAGTGTCGGTGGTCTGACCTTCGCGCTGGCCTTGGGCTGGAGCTTCGGTTGCTGTACGCGAAGTGTCGGTGTCGGTGATCAAGCGCTTGCGCTGACGTTCGCCAGTTTACCGGGTGTAGAGACTGGGTGTGCTGCCAGCTGTCCTGCCAAAGGGCTGTCGGCAGTCGGTAGTGATCCAATGACGGCGCGAGAATTCATGCGGAAACGAACCCGGCTGATGGCGTGGCGGGTCATCTCGTGGTATTCGAGGGACTTGGTAAATTTCGCTTCGTATTCGGCGTCGTCGATCACGAGCTGTTCGATTCTGGCGTTGATTTCAGAGAGGCCATGGTCTTTGTTATCAAGTTCATTCAGTAGCACTTGCAAGTCGGTATGCGTCGGTACATTTTCTTACAAGGCTTCGGTTGCGGCAGCGATGACACGGGTAGCCGCACTTCGAATGGCGTCGCGCTGACGGCGTAGTCGGTCCATGGTCGGTTCAGCACGACAGACTTCTCCCGGGTTTCACGGCAAAATAAATGTAAGGAACGAAGCGACTGCGCGTCCGCCGGTTGCGATTTATTGAACCAACTGGTACGATGGCGCTGGCGCGAGCTCTCCTATCACGCGTTCTAAACCTCCTCTTATTTATTTATTTATTTATTTATTTATTTATTTATTTATTTATTTATTTATTTATTTACAAATACTGCAATGCCGTTACGGGATTTTTGCAGGATGGGGATACAACATTATAACATAATTTGCAGGGCAAAAAAATACATGTACACGTACTAGAAAAGAGACAAACAGATATCATGAAATGAAAGATATGCTTCGAGTACAACTGAATCAATGCATCTACTGCCACTGCAAATGTAACAGAGCGAAAAAGAAAAATGAGGAAATTACACAATATGGGACATAAACAAATTCAGGGATGGCTGCAACACAACATCATTGGACAGCTGATTCCATTCAGTCACGACCCTGCGAAAAAATCAGTATTTAAAGCAATTATTCCGGCTAGTGAAGGGGGTAATTGTTAGTGCATGCCGTTGTCTTGTAGCATAACCTGTTGAAAAGGAAATAAGCTCGGAAATATTTATGCTGTAGTGTCCCTTGATTAGCTGAAACAAAAATTTTAATCTGAGAACACGATTCCTTTGGGTGAGAGTTGGCAGATTGGCTCTGTTTAGCAAGGCTGTCATCGACATGCGCCCGAAGCTGTTATATATATATATATATATATATATATATATCGAACCGCCCGCTTTTGAATACCTTGTACTTTATCAATGTCTCTTTTAGTGAAAGGATACCAAATTATAGATGCGTAATCTAAAATCGGCAGCACAATTGCGTTAAATGCAAGAAGGCGAACCTCAGGTGTTGTCAGTCTCAAAGCCCGCCTGAGAAACAAAAGCTTTTGATTGGCAGAATTGCACACAGTGTTGATGTGTTTGTTCCATCTAAGATCATTAGAAATCCAAATGCCAAGATATTTTATGTTCGCAACCTCTGCTAGCAAGACATTACACGCCGAGTACTGGAAGTGCAGATTGCTACGCTTGCGCGAAATTTTCATAAATACAGTTTTGTCAAAATTTATAGCCATTTGCCAATCACTACACCATTTCACAACTTTTTTCAAAGGCTTCATTTAGTCGTAGTTGCTCACTGACACTATCTATTTCTGAATACATTACACAATCATCTGCATACAGTCTAATTTTCACGGGAATGTCATTAACGATATCATTAATAAAAACAAGAAACAAAAGTGGTCCAAGCACTGAACCCTGTGGAACGCCAGAATCAACGGGAAGCCTACGAGAAGCATGGTTTTAAATGAAACATATTGATGTCGGTTTGAAAGATGTGCAGATAACCAAGTAACAATTTTGGCATTACCCAGAGTAATATCAAGTTTGTGGAGTAGCTTTTTGTGGGAAACCTTGTCAAAGGCTTTCGCAAAGTCCATGAAGATTGCATCAACCTGCTTACCTAAATTTATTGCCTTAGCGAAATCGTGTACAGTAGTTACCAATTGTGTGCATGTAGAAAAACCCTTTCTGAAGCCATGCTGATAGCATGATAATATTTTATTCTTTGAAAGGAACTCAGTAATGCTCCAGAAGTTTGCATGATGTTGAAATCAAAGAAATAGGACGATAGTTCAATACGTGCTGCTTATTACCATTTTTCAAGATAGGTTTCACTGCTGCCGTTCTCCAGTCGATTGGAATCTCGCCTTCATTTAGTGATTTATAAAACAGTACACTCAGATATTTAGAGACCCATGGCGCATAACGCTTTAAGAATTCATTTGGCAAACCATCAGGACCGGGTGATTTTTTTTATATCAAGGTTAAGGAGCATGCTAAGTGTTCCATTCTCATTAATAGTAACGTTAGACATGAGGCATGAAAGTATGGCAATGAACCATTGTCTTGTGTAAACAGAGATCTAAAGTGTAAGTTAAATGCATCTGCTATTACTGCACTATCATCACTCAAATCACCATTTACGACGAAAGCATCATTAATTAGCTTAGTGGGAGAAATCATCCTCCAGAACATTTCAGGGGATGTTGAAATAAATTTGGGAAGTTTCTCCCCAAAGTAGCCTTGCTTGTCTGAAGAAACTTTCATTTTTAGCCCTGAAGAGAGTTCGGAAATTTTAGTAAGCAAAGCGTCTAAGTCTCTTGCGGTACCTCTTTTTGTCTTCAGGCGCTTTAACCGTCCTTTTAATTAATTGCAATGTGTCCCGTGAAATCCAAGGAGATTTGCCTTTTCTTTTCTTTAGCATACAAGGAACAAAGCGCTTTATGCAATTATTTACAAGGTCTTTAAATTGATTCCACAATGTATGTATGTCAGCGCTGCTGCCCTGAAACGAGTCAAAACTAAACGAAAGCATGTCCAATATGGCGACATCATCTGCGCGCGAGAAGTTGAGCACGGAAATGACATCAACAGACTTGTTCACAGAGACGCCCGAAAGGGTCAACAACACAGCAGAGTGATCGGAAATCCCAGGCAGTACTTCGCACTTTGCTTGCCCCGTAATAGATCCACTTGGAGCAGCAGTTACCTTGTATTCTAGTGAAACTGTCAACTACTTGCGCAGATCAAAAGACAATATTATATCAAACAACCCTTCTTGTAGCTTCTTGGGCTTGTCATTAGAAACATTTAGTGTGAAGGTTGACCAATCTACGTTTGGCATATTGAAGTCTCCGCCCAGAATTAATCGATCACCAGGCTTCACGTGAGCAATCAGGTAACTTTGCAAATGAGCACAGAAATCAAGAGAGGAATTTGGTGGTCGGTAAAGTGCTCCCAATACATATCTAATTGCGCCATGATAAGCTTTACAGAATATCCCCTCAGTGTTCGGTATATCTGGCATTCTCAAAATTTTAAAACGCTCCTTGAACAGTAAAGCAACACCCCCACCTTTGCTACCTCGATCTTTCCTGTGCACACTGTACCCACGAGGAACAAATTCGTTGTCTTTTATAGAATCATTTAGCCATGTTTCTGTGAGAATAGTAATTTCAGGGTTATGGGTCACCAATATTCCCTCAAGCTCTGTGACTTTGTTAACAACACTCTGGCAGTTCACGTTAAGTATATTAAGCTCCTGAGGCTTTGGTGCAAAACGTCAATTTAGATTTTTCTTTCGTTGGACACGTGCACCTTTCTTTTCATCCCAGTCAAAGATAACACCGTCTATGCTCAGTGTATTGTGCACAAGTTTGACATTGAGCCATTATTTGTTTCCAAAGTAGAACTGTTCCAAAGCTTCTTTCGAATTTCTCGAACTCTACGTGAGAAGTCTTGCGATATTGAAACAGCCGTACCCTTCAATTTGAATGCAGCCTTCAAAATTGTCATTTTTTCACGATAATCGAGCAACCTAAGCATGACCGGTCGTGTATGGCTAGCACGTTTGTTTCCAATTCTATGGCATCTTTCTATATTTGCCACAGAAATACCCAATTTACTGTAGAACAGATCTTTTACTCTCTCTTCAAGATCCCGAAAAGATTCATTGCGTGGTTCGTCCAGACCCTAAATGACCAAATTGTTTCTTCGACTACGATTTTCTAGGTCATCTAGTTTTTCAACAAAGGAGGCTAGATCCGCTCTAACCGTAGATATCATAGTCTCCATATCCTGGACCCTCTTAGTAACTACACTTAAGTTAGTCAGTTGGCGCTCTAAACCATCAAAAAATTACCCGCCGCGCTGGCTTAGTCAGCTAAGGCGTTGCGCTGCTGAGCACGAGATCGCGGGATCGAATCCCGGCCGCGGCGGCCGCATTTCGATGGAGGCGAAATGCAAAAACGCCCGTGTGCTTGCGTTGTAGGTCAAAATTAATCCGGAGCCCTCCACTACGGCGTGCCTCATAATCAGAACTGGTTTTGGCACGTAAAACCCCAGAAAGAAGAAGAAGAAACCATCAACACGATCAGTTAATGAACTGACTTGCTTGCCAATCTCTCTCTGAGACGCCTGTACATATTCTATAGCTGTTTTCAATGAATTTTGACCGGCAAGAAGTTCCATCAATATTTCCTTTTCGGTAGGCCCAGGGTTGGCCTCAACGTCGCCACAAAGCAAAATATTTCAATTAAGTCTTTCAAGAAGGCATTCTAGACACAGTGGGCAAGGCAGCGGCAGTAAAAACCTATTATCGCTACGATATCAGGCCGTCGGCAAGTATCTACTGACCTGGAATAGGTAGAAAAAGGGGTTCCTGAGCATGTTGCCCATTTCGCTGCTGCGTTGCCCACTGGAGTAGCACGGTGCTGGCTTCACTTTCAAGTCCTCCTGCAGGGTCAGGTGAGTCGACGTCATCCATGACTGATCCCGTGTGTACGCTGTGAGGCCAGGGCTTGGTATCTTGTTGACGTAGCACATGTCACCAGGATCCGATAGCGGGATGTGAAGCTGTCCGATATCGTGATTCCAAGAGGCAGTTGCAGTGGGGCAGCCCAATAAAATCTCGCACTTTGTCAGCAGAACCGCAATCTGGAATAGGTAGAAAAAGGGGTTCTTGAGCATGTTGCCCATTTCGCTGCTGCGTTGCCCACTGGAGTAGCCCGGTGCTGGCTTCACTTTTAAGTCCTCCTGCAGGGTCAGGTGAGTCGACGTCATCCATGACTGATCCCGTGTGTACGCTGTGAGGCCAGGGCTTGGTATCTTGTTGACGTAGCACATGTCACCAGGATCCGATAGCGGGATGTGAAGCTGTCCGATATCGTGATTCCAAGAGGCAGTTGCAGTGGGGCAGCCCAATAAAATCTCGCACTTTGTCAGCAGAACCGCAATCTGGAATAGGTAGAAAAAGGGGTTCTTGAGCATGTTGCCCATTTTGCTGCTGCGTTGCCCACTGGAGTAGCACGGTGCTGGCTTCACTTTTAAGTCCTCCTGCAGGCTCAGGTGAGTCGACGTCATCCATGACTGATCCCGTGTGCACGCTGTGAGGCCAGGGCTTGGTATCTTGTTGACGTAGCACGTGTCACCAGGATCCGATAGCGGGATGTGAAGCTGTCCGATATCGTGATTCCAAGAGGCAGTTGCAGTGGGGCAGCACAATAAAATCTCGCACTTTGTCAGCAGAACCGCAATCTGGAATAGGTAGAAAAGGGGGTTCTTGAGCATGTTGCCCATTTCGCTGCTGCGTTTCCCACTGGAGTAGCACGGTGCTGGCTTCACCTTTAAGTCCTCCTGCAGGGTCAGGTGAGTCGACGTCATCCATGACTGATCCCGTGTGTACGCTGCAGTGGCGTAGCCAAGGGGGGGGGGGGGTTCAAACCCCCCCCCCCCGAAATTTTTTGCACCCCCCCTCCCCCAATAACCCACCCTTTTCTCTCGTCGCTTCGCGCTGACATATTTCAAGAAACCGGTGCTACTTTCACACTTTCATTCCTGGGCGCTTCCGTTTGGGTTGGTAATTTACAGCGAATCATGTCTGCATATGGAAAAAAACTGTCACGGTGTTTGTCAAGGCCTTGACACTCTATCAGGTTTTGGGCGCAAATGTGGCGGCCACATTCTGAAACAAGAAATGCGCAACAAATGCGCAACAAATGAAGCAACAAATGCGGCAGCCGCATTTTAGATGAAGGCGAAAATGCTCGAGGCCCGTTTACTTAGAGTTAAGTGCACGTTAAAGTCCCCAGGTGGTCAAAATTTCCGGTATACATTTGCGCCGCTTCCCTTCAGGTGCCGGTTAGGCCGCGTTCGCGTAGGAACTTGGTCTCGAAGCAGTCGGAAGCGGCAAAATCTTGCAAAAATCCGCCCGTCTAGGCGGCAAAACAGGCAGAAAAACAGGCGGCGAGCCAAATTGGTCTCGGACCGATTTTTTCGCCATGGCGAAGCGGAAACGCGGCGGAAAGTCGTTCTGCTCGACCGGAAGCTACACTAGCATGTAAACTTCCGGTCGTAACATTGAACATGGCACCAAAAGTGTAGGCTGTAATTATAGTACATTATTCTAGTACACTATAGCTGTAATGCTGATCGACACGATCAAGAACCACCCCTTGCTCTACGACAAGAGTGTCACTCAAACGTACTGTCAGCAATACTCGCGATAGTATTCAACGTCGCGCGACAGGAGGTGCGGCCACGAAGCCTTGGCGTGACCCAACTTCTCACACTTTTGCAAAGCCAGGCGAACCCACCACTGCCGTTTCCGAGGTTTTCTTGTCTTCCGTTTATTCATTGTCCATTTCTAGAAAACAAGTAGGTAGAAGTTAAAAGCCATTTCTTCTTCCACTTCCATGGAAGACAATAGTTAGGCAGATTCCTCGTTGGCGCTCCATAATTCTCCTCGCACGTGCACGGTATGTTGCAGAAGTCGCGGGGTGCTTTTCTCGTCGCGACGATAGATTGGGAGCGTAGGTCTCACGTAGGACGCGCAGGCTTCGGCGAGCCTCAACACAAGGGCCAGCCCGGGTTTTAGCTTTGGTGTTCCCGTTGCCGCTTTCGTGTCCTGGAGGCGCCGAAAATAATACGAAATGATGAAATGTTATTACAACTTGTAAATAAAAGCTATTAAAGAAATATAATCAGCGCCTATAGGCAGCAACCTGTGACACAGCGCTACCGCGCCCGTGTGAGGAGAATTACAGAACGCCAACGAGGAACTTACCGAAGGTCGCAGATGACACGCGAAATTGCGCAAGATGATCACTTTTGATGACGGGTGGGTCAGTGAATGAACATACCACTCGAAATAATGCGATAATGAGCGCCACCACGCCGACAAACGTACGCAGACTAGATGGATGTGGACGAAAGCGGCAGCGGCGGCCGCGGTGGTAGCAAAACAAATGTGAACTTGGGCATGCGCGGAAAAGATTTTCCGGCCGCTTTGGCCTTTCCGCCCGCTTTGGCCTTTCCGCCCGCTTTGGCCTTTCCGTCAGCTTGCCGCTTCCCAGGTGTGAACGTAGCCATAGTCTGCAGCGCAAAACGTCTCTCGTTTGCGATTGCGCCCCTACGGAAGGCTGGTAGTTACTGTTGTGTTGCTGAATCCCAAACCAGCAATTACGAAAGGCTGGTAGTTGCTGTTGTGTTGTGGAATCCCAAACCAGCAATGTACACACGAAAGGGTTGATGCCAGGAGTGAAATTCCACCGACTCGCAACAGAATGCACGAAACAGACAGCCGACAAGCATGGATTACTGCTGTGCGCAGTACAGCGTAAGTAAACTCTTGTTGCAGGCGCTGACAGTTCTCGTCGGAGTTCACGCGTCCTGAGAAATTCATTATGTGCACTATGCACTGAACAAGACCGGAGTTCATTCGTGCATCACTAGTACACCAATCAGTCGAGATTCTGTGAGGTACAAGGCCGCTTCCTGTTTGCACCGGCCTAAGTGAAGCAGAAATGACTCGCACGCACTACTTAAAATGCGTACACATGCCATAACTATGCAGTGCGGTGAAATATTCTGTACAATTCTGAATCTGTTGACGTAAAGGCAAAGCGGAAGACACAGCGGAAGACACAGCGGCCCATGCACTTGCCGCAGGAAATGCAAGGCGACGAAAGCTTCGTAAAAAAAAGCATTACTCGTTTTTGCGGGTATTTAAATTTTCTAGCGCAAAGATGCAGCGAACAAGCTATTGCTATGGGAGTAGGTATAGCCTGGTAACACGTGCATTTTCACATGTATAGCCGTCCTTGACCTGTGAAACGCACTTCGCCCCGACGAGGACGACGCTATCTACGCTCAACGGAGATTAACAATTAATGATATCTTCTCCGATCGGGCGGGTCGTCTCAATGATGCGTTTTCGAAGACTGGTCCATTCAGTGGCGCGATGAGAGACCGTTGCTCCAAACACCCACTGTACCTGTCGTACTTACTGTATTTTACTGAGCTTACATTACTTTTTATTGCGATAGCAATTATATGGACACTTCAACCGGATTTCTGCCGTCGGCGTCGCCGTCGTCGTCGCCGTCGCCGTGAGGTTCCGTATAGATAAAATCTTCGCCGCGCGCCGTATGCCCCAGCGGAAGCGTGCGGGGACGCGCGCTATCACGGAGAGCGAACTAGAGTGTACTAGAATATGGTCGAGTGGGACGAGCGGCTGAGGCGGCGCATGCTTTGCAGTGAGGCGCCCGACGTGGAAAAATACTGTGGCGGCGCTGCGATCGAAATGGATTGGGCCGCATCAAGGTCGCGCCGTTCGAAACTGCTGGCGATACTGCTCGGCAGGCTCAATCGCACTACTTCGCGCGCTGGTATTTGCGTTCAGACCTCTCGAATGGTGTTCATAATCGAATATGACGTGTATATATGTCTTAAGAACAAATGCCTTTCTTTCTCTTCATTTTATTTTTTAATGCCGCTCGGTGATTGCCCGTGCATTGCGGCCGCAGTGACGGCTTTCATTCTACTATGTTATTGTACGGTTCCCTTTGGAGAACAAATATTTTTCTCGTTCTTCAAGCAGCATGGATCTCTCGTGTGTATTGTTCCGCATATAGTTTTCCATCAGTAGGTCTTGCGGAACGCAAACAGAGAAACATATGTAACCTTCCTGCTTGCCGCTTCAAACAAGTAAAGCATATCTGCCCCATCCGGCACCTTGTACTCAGATTTCGTTCTTCTTTTGGGGTTTTTTACGTGCCAAAACCAGTTCTGATTATAAGGCACGCCGTAGTGCAGGGCTCCGGATTAATTTTGACCACCTGGGGTTCATTAACGTCCACTAAAACGCAAGCACACGGGCTTCTTGCATTTCGCCTCCATCGAAATGCGGCCGCCGCGGCCGGGATTCGATTCCGCGAACTCGTCCTCAGCAGCGCAACGCCTTAGCTAACTGAGCCCCCGCGGCGGGTACTCAGATTTACGGGAAGCATCGTTATTGGAAAAAAAAAACTGCAGCACAACATTCTATTCAAGTTTCCGCCTTACTCGCGTAACAGAATGCGGAGTAATGGGTACGGGGTCATTTATCGCGGTCGGTGTCATTCTGGTGTTATTCTGGAAATTCATTTCAAGTGGATGCGTTTTGCAACCTCACCGGCTACAATTCGTAAATTGCAATATGTGTCGTAAAGTAATTAACTAAGAAGTTCATTAATCAATTTTGTTAATAAGTTGAATAGGTGTTTCGATTCTCGTGCTACTAATGTCCGCCTCTTCGAATAACCCAGCTCATCAATGAGAATTGTGCTAACTGCCACAGGAGATTTTTAAAAATCCCCTAAACCTTAATTTCGAACACCCGGTATAGTGGATATACGGCGTTGCGTTGCTAAACTGGAGCTCGCGGGTTCAATCCGTCGCGGAATTCGATGGGAACAAATGGAAAACACTCGTGTACTTCTATTTAGGTGCACGTTAAAAAGTCCCATGTGGGGAAATCTAAACCGGGTGCCTCATACTCATATCGTGGTTTTGCCACGTAAAACCCACAAATTTGGTTGAACTAAAAAAAAGACAGGTGGCTGCGTTCTTCGTCTTTTTGCTAGGAGTGTAAACAAAATAAATTATTCTCGAGTCTGATTTCCGAGAAAAAACATGTTACTCTTATCCTATATTTCATACATAAATGTAATGCCATTCCCAAATGTCTGTCCGCTCAACTAAGCAGCTTGTATATTATAAACGGCTGCTTTCAGTTATTCGACGCACTATCATAACGACAATAATGAAGCAATTAGAGAAACGGCATACCTCACATACACGTACAGATATGTGTAGATCTGCTGCGTTCGTTCAAGATAAGTGTGGTACCACATGGGGCACCCAGTTTTAATGGGTTGCAAAGATGGTGAGACTGTCAAAAAAAAAAAAGTTTTCCTTGCCTGAATGAAGTTAGCAGATTTACAGGCTGCCCCAAAACGGGGCATTTATATTGAATGACAGCTTATTACACTTATTATCAGGGCTTATTAGCAGCTTATTAGCCGGACTTATTAACACCCCTGCGTTAATTTTCTCAGGAACTGCGCCTCTGCGCAACAGCCACAACTCTCCGGCAGCACAATCATTCGGAATAACAGTCCGCACTTGCATCGGTCTCTCACCTTTGAGACTGCAATAGTGCGGTTATGCGTTACATTCGTACGGAAACGACTGTTCGGCGTCGTAAAGCATATCAATAACACTTTCACATATATATATATATATATATATATATATATATATATATATACTTTTAATTGCCTGCTATGTATATTATTTCTGCGAATGAGAGTTTTATGTGCAGTATTCACTAATACGTGTGTTTCGTATGCAAATGTGCACGGTCGGGAGTTCTCACTGTACCATTTGTACCATTCTCAATGTACCCTTTGATTTAATTACGTAGAAATACATCGGTCATTCTTCGCGCCACGCAGCTAATAAACCTGGTTTATTTCACTTTAATATTGTTTTCTTCGATCATTGTTCCTGATCAATATCCACCGACAAGAAGCGCGCGTAAAATGACACGCTATCAATAATAAAATTTTCCTACGTAGCTTCATGTTGCAGAGATGCCAGTTGCTTTTAGAAGACAGTGTTAAAAACAATGGTTCACTTGACTGAAACTACCTTTGGTACCCGCCGTCAAGAGTCATGAGCGCACCAAAGCAACTAAAACATAAAAACAAATGTACTACACAGACGTTCTGCGAGAAAAATTGGGTGCCGCCAGCGCCCGCGTAGCGAACGCGCGCTCGCTAGCAGACGACGCGCTTGACAACGACAACGAAACTGAAGACGACGCGTTGTATAATCCATGCCTCAAATATATATGTTTGGCAAGATGGTGTAAACATAAATTTGCAGTTGAAATAAAGCACTATTTTAAGAGCGTACTATGCGCAATCGGCCTCGGCGCCCGCAGCGAAAGTGCGTTGAATATGCCGCGGAGCGCGTCTCCGCCCCAATCCAGTTCGCTCGCAGCGCCCTCGCAAAATTTTTCCACACGCGGCGCCTCAGCGGGAGAGCGCCGTTCGGCCCACTCGACCATTATCTAGTACACTCTAGAGCGAACGCATTCAATCTCCCACGCGCAAGCAAGGAAGCGGGAAGCCAGCGCCGGAGGGAGCGGGGGGGGGGGGGGGGGGGGGCACTTCTACGCTGCCAACAACCGCGCTCGTCGTTCGTTCGACCTCACCGTCTCTTATCTCCACACGGCTCTGACCTTTATGCGCCGTGCATGCGCCGCTCAGTTTCCGTTGAAGCGATAGACCGCACGTACCTTCGTCCGCTGCCAGCGTTTTGACAGTCGTTGGCTGCAGTCATTCTGTGTGATCTATTCATGTTTGTTTGTGCGCGCTCACACCACGCTTGTTCATTCAGTTAGTAATAGTCGGGCCACATTTTCCAACGCACGCTACACATGCAATGCTGCCCAGATCGGCAGTGCAGCACTACAGGTGTGTCCCTTCGCACGCGCTGCCCACGGTAAGCGCTTCTCATCAACACCACCGTTTCACACGCGCCTTCTCGTGGTCATCGAGTCTCTCTTCATGTCGGTCTACTTACGCCGCAGCACACCTGCTTACTTAATCAGCTCATGTTTACTACAATTCATATTGCTACCAAGGCCGCTCAGACATTGCTGTGTTGCTATCGCATTTTTTTACTTAATTTCTTCACAAGCACACAGTGCCACGCACACACGCGAGGGGGGGAAGTCCCATGTCTTTGATATACATGCATAGAGTGTGCTTACACTACCGATAGTGATTATCGATCACGTCACGTAGTGGACAGCAGACGCTCCCCCCCCCCCCCCGGTCGGGCCGATGAACCCCCCCCCCCCCCGAAAAAAATTTCTGGCTACGCCCCTGGTACGCTGTGAGGCCAGGGCTTGGTATCTTGTTGACGTAGCACATGTCACCAGGATCCGATAGCGGGATGTGAAGCTGTCCGATATCGTGATTCCAAGAGGCAGTTGCAGTGGGGCAGCCCAATATAATCTCGCACTTTGTCAGCAGAACCGCAATCTGGAATAGGTAGAAAAAGGGGTTCTTGAGCATGTTGCCCATTTCGCTTCTGCGTTGCCCACTGGAGTAGCATGGTGCTGGCTTCACTTTTAAGTCCTCCTGCAGGGTCAGGTGAGTCGACGTCATCCATGACTGATCCCGTGTGTACGGTGTGAGGCCAGGGCTTGGTATCTTGTTGACGTAGCACATGTCACCAGGATCCGATAGCGGGATGTGAAGCTGTCCGATATCGTGATTCCAAGAGGCAGTTGCAGTGGGGCAGCCCAATAAAACCTCGCACTTTGTCAGCAGAACCGCAATCTGGAATAGGTAGAAAAAGGGGTTCTTGAGCATGTTGCCCATTTCGCTGCTGTGTGGCCCACAACTTCTTCTATAGTTATCAATATGCGGTCGCACCATCAGCCATAGGCGCCGACCACGGGGGGGCTCCGGGGCTCGAGCCCCCTCCGAAATTTTCCCGGGGGGGGGGCTGAGCCCCCCCCCCCCCGGAGATCCGTAGCCAACCCCCCCCCCCCCCCCGCCCCTAAAATGTCATTACCGGAGTTCTGTTACCCACATAATTTGAAGATTATCTTGCGTTATCTGCACACTTTCACTTTTGTTGTGGCTAAAAGCTTACGGCACCATTGTTGGCGCGGACGTGCACCGCTTTTAATTTATACTTTCGCTTTATTTCGGCAAATCCTGACAATAGGAGTACAAGAGCATTAGAAGCACCAGCGGCGGCTACCTCATCCGTGTTTCCTCAATTTAACAATTTTAACATTTCCGCTGAGAACACCACGCACATACACAATATATTTAAATATATACAAAGGACAAAGTTTATTATATTTTTTTAAAGAGAAGGAGGTAGCCAACTAAATAGATAGCCTATACCTAGAGAATGAATATGTATGTTCACCTCACTTCAAATTACTTCGCGTGCTTTTTTGACACTGAAAAAAAAAAAAAAAAACCTGCAGACTTCAGTGACCCCTTCGGCAGAGTCTTCTATCAACGGCGCGTGAAAAGGACGTGAGTGGTATGTGTCTCAACATTGATTCTCTTTCCAGTAGGCAATGCTAACGACTGGCGACAAAATAAAAGAAAGAAAAAATCTCTTCTAATTATTTACAACATTTACGCATTAGGGATGGCAACATCTCATCTTGCATGCAAAGGCCGGGGTGTTTCAGCAAACACTTTCAAAAATGTTTTTAAAGGTTGCTTGTGGCAGATAGCACAATTATAGTTCATGCGCTGGTCTACTCGAAGAGGTGGACATTACTTGCACAAAAAATTGAAATGCATAATCGACTAATTAAAGAAATCACCAATTAGGTTTTTAACATATTAACTTATGGCCCGTGTTGCAATTTACAAATTCTAGCTGTGGAATTCGCAAGGTGGATGCACTGGGAACTAATTCTCAGGATGGCACCAGTTTCGAGATATTAATTCCCGAACATTACGGAGAAATGCATTGGCGTTCCAGTTACTTTTGCGCTTACCCGCCGTGGTTGTTTAGTGGCTATGGTGTTGGTCTGCTAAGCATGAGGTCGCGGGATGAAATCACGGCACGGCGGCTGCATTTCGATAGGGCGAAATGCTAGAACACCCGTGTATTTATATTTAGGTGCACGTTAAAGAATCCCAGGTAGTCTGAATTATTCCAGAGTCCTCCTCTACGGCGTGCCTCATAATCAGATCGTGGTTTTGGCATGTAAAATCCCATTTGTTCTTTTCATACTTTTATGCTTTGATGCATAAAACGCCGTTTTGTTGAGAAAGTGACTGGCACGCCAATGTATTTCTCCGCAAAGTTAGAGAATTAATATCTCGACACTGGTGTCAGCCTGAGATTTAGTTCAAAGGGGATTCGCACTCAGCGGCTAGAATTTGTAAATTGCAACATGGGCCATAAGGTAATGAGCTAAAAACTTAATTGGTTAATTTTGTTAATTAGTCGATTATGCATTTCAATTTTTTGTGCAAGTAATGCCCGCCTCTTCGAGTAGACGAGCTCATGAACTAGAATTGTACTATCTGCCACAGGCCACCCTTAAAAATTTTGGAAACTGTTCGCTGAAACACCTTGTATATAGAATTCACTCAGTAACCGAAAGGATGTCAAGCCGGATTCACTCGAAATCAGAATAAATAGAAGTCTATAAGTCATGCGCAGCAGCGCTTATACTAGGACTCAAGGTACTAAAAAAATAAAAAGAGTGCAGTTTGGCCGGGAAGGCGAAGCAGTATTGTAGATAGCGAAGTAGAAGACTACCGTAGATTACAGTAGAAGACTACAGAAGTAGATTACACGAAGGAAGATTCTTACCGTGTAAATCCGTGTAAGGATCGCACCCGAGTAAGGGCCGCACCTATAACTTGACAGCCAATATTTTAAAAAAGGCATCCAACCGAGAAGAAATCGCGTTCCATGCGCTGATTCTGATCGGGCTCACCAGCGAATTGTCGCGTGCAGCGTACTTTCGCGCGTCGTTACTGGATGTCGAGAGGAGGCGATTGCGGAGGTTTACGGCGGATTTCATATTCGTAGTTAGAAAAATGAGGTCAAATGGCCAGGTCCCAAGAAAGGCTCGTCAAAATCGCGGCAGAAAAGTGTGGGCCTTACACGAGTTAGTTATATGTTAGGTATAGTAACCATATAAGTTGTAGTAAACATTCACCTAAAATTAAAATAGTAAGCATAGTGCACATATTGGACATAGTAAGCACGGGCCACGTAAACCTGTAAATGCCTCACTGGATGACCTCGAGCACTCGCTTTCAAAATGCAAACTTTGTGAAGAACGCCGGCAGCGGAGGCGAACTGTTCGTACAGCCGCGCGATTCACCGCAACTCCGAAAATTAGATTCATCATCATTATCTGTCTATTTTTATGTCCACTACTGACGGCCTATGTGAGTGATCTGCGATGACCTCTGTCTCTTAACTCTGCAACACTAGGGGCAAGGAAGACAGAGCGCATGAAGTTACCAGCCATCCCTGGTCGCCCTTTATCATTGCACCCACCAATGATTACCAACAATTAGATATGGCACGCGGGCCCCATAAGCGTGGGCCGCGCACAGTCATTCACAGCTACGGCAGGGCTAGAGGAGAAGACGCGTGCTCTCCTTCTCATTGCCGTTTGATTACGTGACCTACAACTAACCCGAATATTGAGCGCGTGGGAAATAATGCCAACATGCCGCCATCCTTTCTGGCTCACTGTTACGTGCTTTTTCCCGCACCCACATCTCTCATGTATATGGCTTTTGGATTTAATGCGGAACATCACGGCGACGACAACCGCGACAATTTGCCTGAAGTGTTGATATAATTGCTTTCGCCATAAAGCTAGAAATAGAAAATTGTTAGCAGAGGGTATATATATATATATATATATATATATATATATATAGTTCGAAAAATAGAAGCACGTAGGAAAAACACAACAGGACTTTCCTGACGTTTCGGCCGGGGTCCGGCCTTCATCAAGCACTCTTGATGAAGGCCGGACCCCGGCCGAAACGTCAGTAAAGTCCTGTTGTTTTTCCTACGTGCTTCTATTTTTTGAACTACTTCTGTGCCAGCTCCTGTGATTCTCTGCTTCACTGATATATAGATATATATATGGGTAGGTTTCGGAAAGCTGGTCGGGCCCCAGCCGCCCCCCCCCCCCCCCCCCGGAAAAATGAAAACTTTCCGCCTATGCCATCAGCCGACGAGAGCCACACTTTCGTCATCACCCCCAGAAGAACCTTTCAGACACCCACCCATTGTGCCGATCCCATCCTAACGCCTGCCGTTGCATTTTGGTCACCGCCACAAGACGAGGCTTCGAGGCGCCCGCCAATTCGAAAAACGGACGTATGGCGCACGGTTGATAGGCGCTCCCTCTGTTATCATTGCGGAGTCATCGTCCATATTTCCCGCCATTGCTGGTACCGCGACGCCTCATTTCGACCTCTTCAATCCTGGTCTGATGGTCGACGCACCAGTGACGACTACACGCTACGCCGCGACGACGCTGCTTTTCAAGGTCCTCCGGTAGCGCGCACTCTGAGCGCTGACTTTCTGCCTAACCACCAGACCGATTTTGGCCGACGGTCAAGCTCTCCGTGCCCTGCTCATTCATCTTCACCGAAAGAACGTACGTTTGCTGACCTCCGGGGAAGGAGGTCGCCCATGCAGCCCACGCCGGGGAAACTAACGGCGGTGACCTCTGGGGCTAAAGTAGCGGGCCGACAACAAGACGATGAAAAAGCCCCCAATAATCCCGCCGCAGGACGCCGTGAAACCGACAAACTCTGATACAGTCGAAATTGTGAGTGCAGATCTTATTGTTTCCGTTGACGGACAGCAAGTGACAGCGCTAGTCGACACTGGTGCCGATTATTCCATAATGAGTCAAGGTCTAGCCTTTCACCTTAAGAAAATAAAAACGCCCTGGATGGGACCCCACATAAGGATTGCGGGTGGCCAACTGCTCACGCCTGCTGGAAGCTGTACGGCGAGAATCACCATAGGAGGTTCTTCCTTCGTGGCAACTTTCGTCGTTCTTCCAACATGTGGTAAAGATTTAATCATAGGCATGTTTTGGCACGTAAAACCCCATAATTTTTTTAATCATAGGCATGGATTGTCCACGAGCATACGGCGCCATAATAAACATCCCGGACCGCTTGGTTACGTTTCACAAGAGCGCTGATTTAATATGCTGCTTATCGCCGCAGCGCAACTTCTTTCGTCTAATCGAAAATGACGTGGTCGCCCCCCCCCCCCCCACCCCTGGGTCATGTATCCTTGTTTCGGTGGCATGTGACCTACCGTTTGATTGTGACGGAGTCGCAGTTGTTATTTACTCACGGCATCTCCGTTGCACGAGGCATCGTAAATATCGCCGATGGGCACACGAACCTGTTGTTAACAAATTTTAGCACAGAGTGGCGGCACCTACCAAAGGGCACGTCTGTGGCCTATTTTGACGATGTCGCTGATGTTCGTTGGTGCTTTTCAGTACTAGAAGAAGCGCATGCGCAAGGCCCAGCACCTGAGCTTGACGTAAACTCTACTTTACCGCAACACGAGCGAGAACGACTTCTTGCGCTACTGGCCGAGTTCCACGACTGCTTTGCGTCGTCTTCAAGGGTCGGTCGGACGCCACTAACCAAGCAGCGCATAATCACAAAGGACGAAGCGAGACCGATTCACGAAAACCCTTATCGTGTGGCCCCAAAAGAACGTGAAGTGATACAACAGCAGGTAAACCAAATGCTTGAAGACGATGTGATTCGGCCTTCCAAGAGCCCCTGGGAATCATCTGTAGTTTTGGTCAAGAAGAAGGACGGCAGCCTGCGTTTTTGTGTCGCTTATCGAAAGCTAAATCAGGTGTCAAAAAAAAAAGACGTGTATCCGCTTTCCCGCATAGAGGATTCACTTGATAGGCTTCGAAACGCTCGTTATTTCTCTTCAATGGACTTACAAAGCGGTATTGGCAAATTGAAGTAGACCCGAGAAACCGTGAGAAAAACGCTTTTGTTATGTCAAATGGTCCCCCGACCATACGAATTTAAAAGTCTTGCCTTTCGGCTTGCGCTCTGCACCTGCTACTTTTCAACGGCTTATGGATACCGTACTTTCGGGGATGAAGTGTAAAATCTGCTTAGTCTATCTCGACGACGTCATAGTGTTTTCCGCAACGTTTGAAGAGCACCTTGGACGGGTTGAAGCGGTTCTGCAGTCTATACGGTCCGCCATGCCTCACCCTAAAGCCGGAGAAATGCCACTTTTGCTTTGAGGAGCTAGAGTTTCTTGGCCATCTCGTCAGTCACGCGGGTGCCCGCCCGGATCCTAAAAAAATTGATGCTGTCGCACAGTTGCTGTACCTTCAGATAAAAATGTTGTCAGGCGCTTTTTGGGCCTCTGCGCATATTATCGGTGGTTTATTGCAGACTTTGCTTGCATTGCGTCTCCGTTCACTCGCCTCACGAGAGATGATGTGGCGTTTGTATGGGGCGACAAACAGGAAGCTGCATTTAACGATTTGAGGAACCGTTTACAAACGCCCCCTGTGCTTTCCCACTTTGACGAAACAGCTCCGACAATGCTTCACACTGATGCCAGTAATGTTGGTCTCGGAGCTGTACCAGGAGGACACAGAAAGAGTGATCGCTTGTGCAAGCAGAACGCTGTCACGCGCAGAAGCAAATTACTTTACAACTGGGAAAGAATGCCTCGCTGTGGTATGGGCGGTTACAAAATTTCGCCCTTATTTGCATGGGCGCCACTTCAACGTTATCAGCGACCATCATTCACTTTGCTGGCTCACAAATCTGAGGGATCCTTCCAGGCGATTAGCACGTTGAGCCTGAGACTGCAAGAGTTTGATATGACGGCCATGCACAAGTCGGGGAAACGGCATACCGACGCTGACTGCCTATCGGTCACCCATAGAGTCAGCTCCTTCGACCGGTGAAGAGGTAACAGAATTCCTTGGACTTCTCGACACGCCTACCAGTGCACAACAACGTGACGACCCTGAGTTGCTTGGCCTGATTAATTTCTTGGACGGACGAACTCAGACAGCACCTAAGGTTTTCGCAGGAGGATTATCATCGTTTTGACTAAGGAACAAAGTTGTATACAAAATGGACTTCTCATCGAGTGGATCAAGTTTTTTGCTCGTCGATCCTACTGCTCTTCGTAGTGAAGAACTGGAAGCATGCCACAACGAGATCACTTCCGGGCATCTAAGATATACGCTAACACTGAACAGAGTGCGACAAAGATACTGTTGGCCAGGACTGCCCGTTGCTATGAAACATCACGTTCGGACCTGTCTATATTGTCAGCGGCTCAAGTCACCTCCAACGAAACCAGCCGCTTTGCTACAACCCGTTCAAGTACCACAACCGCCATTTGACCAAATCGGAATGGACCTCTTGGGTCCACTTCCTATCTCTACTACTGGTAACCGCTGGGTTATTGTAGCAACTGACTATCTTACTCGCTACGCAGAAACAAAAGCTATCCAGAGAGGCGCAGTAGCAGAGGTGGCCCGATTTTTTATAGAGAATGTTGTGCTGAGACTTGGCGCACCAACCATCATCTTAACAGACCGAGGCACCGCATTCACAGCCGCGCTTTTAGATCATGTCCTGATGCTCAGTGGCACAACTCATCGAATGACAACAGCCTACCATCCACAAACAAACAGATTAACAGAGCGAAGACATGCTTTTAATATACGTGAATATAGAGCACAGACATTGGGACGAGATTCCGTCTTATGTCACATTTGCTTATAAGACGGCGAAACAAGAAACTACACGGATGACTCCAATCAGCCTTGTCCACCGACGCAAAGTAAGGACGATGCTCGATGCCATGCTACCACACGAACCTGACGACATTGACCCGGATGCCGATGCGTTTACGCAACGTGCAGAGAAGCCAGGCAGCTCGCACGCGTGCGAATACACTAGCAGCAAGAATACAATGGAGGTCGCTATAATGCCCATCCTAGGCAGTGTTGCCAGGTTTGGCTATATATAGCCAAATTGGGCTACGGGAAAAAATTTTGGCGTCGATTTGGACGAGTTGGCTATGTGGCTATATTTGGGCTACCGAAAATCTGCGACTTGGCTGTGTTTGGGCTATAAGTGGCGCCCTAATCCACGCTCCAGAGGTGGCTCTGATCGGGTAGAAGCAAATCTCGAAGGCTGTGTTTTAGCTGGCGGAGCCGGCCATGTGGCTGTGCGTATGTGCGTGCGCGAAATGGCCCCTCCTCCGCCTTTCCTTCCCTCCCAGCGCTGTTGTCTGAGCCGGTGGCTTTGATCTTTGATGCACTTAAACTTACACCCTGCTTTACCGTCAGGCACCCGATCCCCGGACATCGGGATGAACCTGGGAGTAGTGGGTTTTTCACAGTACACTGTACTAACCTGGCTATGCTCACGAAGGGAGAGCAATAACATAGGGTCGAGACCATCGGGCGATCATGGCGCCGACATGAAAGAAGGGAAGCACGGGTGGATGTGGATGACACGCTCCAGTGTGTTCATCGCCATGTCTTCCGGAGGAAGTATCGCGCCGGGCCCAGCTTTTGAACTACCCACGTTTCTGGCGCGAAGCTTTCCTGCCATTTCCCTTTTTCTGCTAGATGAAATTTTCTTCGTGCTTCGATTCGAGATTCATTTCGATAGGTTGGACGTAAGATCGGATTGTCCTCAGGGAGGAGAATCCAAACAAGGGGAAGTGGGCCAAGTATGCGAGAACGTATAAAAAAGAATGGGAGCAAGACCCCGAGCCAAAGGTGGGTTCTGGTGCTTTTACTTCTAGATGGTTTGCCCGTAACGTCATGGATGCAGATACTCATTTTGCCAATATCGAAACATGTTTGCCACGATGGCATCAGTGCACCACGTCACATGAACTTCACCCACCGTGTTAGCTTAGCTTGAGAGGCGTCGTGCTGCTGGCTCGATGATGCGGGTTTGATTCCCGGCCACGGCGGCCGCATTTCGATCAAGGCGAAATGCAGGAACACCCGTGTACTTAGGTGTACGTTAAAGAAACCGAGGTGGCCAAAAATAATCCGGAGTCCCCGGCTGCGTCATGCCTCCCAATTATATCGTGGTTTTGGCACGTAAACCCCCCCCCCCCCCCCCCAATTATTAGAGTTTTAGAATAGGGGCCTCAAACGTATTGGGGCCCCAAAGAAATTGCGTCGAAGCCGCTGCGCATGCTCAAGACGGAAACCGTGTTTTGGTTTTGCGTCGGGCATGTTATTTCATCGATTTAGTGGGAACCCTAAAAGCTACCCCAAAAGCTTTCGTCAACAAACATGGCGGCGCCCAACCGGAGTGACGGCTATAACCTAGCACAAAACTGGGCTCGATTCGTGATAACGCGTGAAGTTTGTAATCTAGAAGTGATTGCGGTTATCGCTTTCTCTTAACTAACATGTGTAATGAAGATTGATTCATTATACGCCACTGATTCCGAATTCAATTGTCGACTTCATGGCTCGTAGGCCTATCATGGATTGACTTAGCTGGGTGAAAGTGCGTAAAGTTGGTTAGTCAAAACTAAGCGCAACAAGCTGCACGCTGCTAATTGAATAAGTTCTAAATTGTAAATAAAGGCGAAAACACGAAAGTCTAAATTACTTTTCTTATCATAAAATGGTGTATTTTATTTTATTATTTATAACAGTATTTCTTTGACGCTGTAGTGACTCTGCAAACGCAACACGTTATCCGCAAACGCAAAACTCCTATTCCAAAACTATTCATTCCTGCATGCCCCAAAGAGCAAAAGCTCTTTGGGGCCCCACACATTAGGGGCCTCTATTCTAAAACTTTATTAGCCATCAACAGGGTTTGCTTTTTGACAGTAACCGGTTTTCACAGCATTATAACTGTTATCAATTTGTTGTTTACCATTGCTCTTTGTGCGCCGTCGCGGCTTTTACCATTTCGAGCGAGTTACGTTCGGGACATGCTCGTCACCCAAAACGACTACGCGCTTCTTACACCAGTGGGCCGGTTTGCGCAGTAATCTTTTAAAGCTCCCCTTACACCGATTCAGACAGTGAGTGGCATCTGTTGCCTGTCCCTTTTCTTAACGCATGTTCTTGGCGTGCTAGAGACATAAGATGGCGGCCAGGTTGATGTAAATTGATACTATATAGGTAGTGTGTGTCCCAGCTAATCCGGGCCAAGCTAATTGAAAATAAAAACAAAAAGAGAGAAAACAAGATTGGACGATGAGACAAATAACGCAAGATATCATAGCGCGAAAGACTTGTTTTAGCTGATCAAAAAAGAATCCGTAAGCACGTCGCCGTCGCAGATCGCTGGACAGCTCAACTTCTACACCGTAGGCAGAGATAACGTGAGAGATCGATGAAGCTGAACATTATTTTGTGTTCACGACAGCTAAAAAGCAGAGTTCGTAGTTGATATTACTGTAATTAATTAAGAATTATAACTTAGTACTACCTGTCATAAAGTAAAAGCACTGATTTCGCCCTCTGCAGCGATCCGCTGGAACTTGAGACCTTCTGGGGCCAACCAAAAAGTGTTATATGCAAGCATGATGTCGCTGTTGTTGAAGTAAAAGGCTGACCGTCACGGCGGCACGGACATTTTGTTACGACGGGTATTGCAAAAAAGGATTGCCGTAGCCGAATCTGAAAATGTATACACAAATAAAATTGCAAATAAAGATGGCTATATTTGGGTACGAAATATTTTGCACTTTTTTTTTCTGTTTGGCTACATTTGGGCTACAACTTCTCTAGCTTTTGGCTACGCCGCCTCGTGGGACCTGGCAACACTGATCATAGGGGCTCAATGTAGCGCACGCGAGGAGGGAAGGCAAGCTGAAAGCGCGCGTTCTTTTGCGCACGAGGCACGGGGGCGAGGCGACGGAAAGGGAGGAGGGGATGCATTCTGCTGCGTTGGCTACTGCTCACAGCGCGACTGCTCTTCAGGCCGGCGCGGGCGCCGTGTCTTGAAAGCGATCTGCGATGTGGGCGAAGTGCGCGCCCGCGCGGGCCTCATCTTCAAAGCGATATGCGATGGGGACAAAGTGCATGCGCCGAGTGCTGGTAGCTTCGTATGCGCTGTGCTTTCGACGTTTATTTTGTTTGAAGCGAGACGAGAGACAACGCGAAGGTCAATTTGCCCGCTGCTGCTGGCGCGCTTTCTCACTCTCACTCCGGGGCTTTCGCAGTGAGTTTCCGCGGTCATTGAGCGAGATGTGTTCATGCTTACCTGTGTGCGCGTGACACCGTGTTTGTCTATTTAGTTAGTAAGTGAAGGTTTACAACTTTATAAGGCATATTAAACTACTATCCTTGCTTCGTATAGCTCTCTACTAATGTGCTATCGCAATCGATGCTTCGCCTTTTTTAGTTAGATGAAGATGACGTGGTTTGTATGCCGTTTTTCTACAGCAGATTTCTGATGACGGCGGGGTCGCACAATGAGCCAAGTAATGCTCTCACATTAAAAAATTAGGGGCAGCTTCACACTAGTGGTGCGAAGACTGGGCAAAGAGCAAGGCTGGTCACCCCACCTAGCTTTACCTCACTTCGGCCAAGTTTTTGCGAGGATATGCTTCGAAACTCGGCAACGTTTTGCGCAAGATCACCCCGGAATCATTGACAGCCCAAGAAGCAATGAACACTCGGTGATAAAGCATCTCAAACGCTTTTGCTCGGTTTCGCGGGCTCGTAACTCCGGATCTTCTGCGAATCGCCGACGTTTCGCCGCCGCTTCGGCGGCGTGATACTCGGGATCGGACCGAATTCGTCTCACTCGCTCTCGAGTAGCGGCGCTGCGGCTTTCGCGCCGGGCTTTCCATTCTTCGGGAGTGAGGCTCTTCTTCGGCCGCCCCATCTTCGCGGCGATATGCTCAACGCGGAGACAGCGGGGCTTTTGTGTCGCCGCGGCGGCGATGCGAAGCTATATATCCCGTGGGTCGGCGCAGTGACGTCACGGCTTAGCTCCGCCTCTGGGCAGGGCGGCAACCACTGCGCACGGCGCGGTGACGTCATGGCTCGGCAAAGCTAAGGCGAAGCGATGAGGCGCGTGCGATGACGTCACGGCTCACGCAGCTGTGGCGAGGCTCGGCGCGGTCGGTGCAGCTGGGGCGAAGCGTTTCTAGCGTTGCAGGAAGGCTCCCTATTTCTAGGCGACGCATGGTGACATCATCCCCTGACGGAGGTTTTGCGGTGTACATTCCATGGACCATCCTCGAGCTTATAAAGCTTCGCTAGTTCACAGGGGTATGTCCATTGCACTTGGACCACGGTGCAAGAAACCTTTAGAATTGCAAACTCCGCTAGTTGCGGCGACCAGAAAAGATCGCAAGCTCGTGGAGGAACTATCATGCTGTCGGCACCTGGCGGCCGAGAAAGAAATTATCGCCGTTTTGGTTGCCAAGGCAACAGGTCGCGTGTGGTCCGCGTGCCTGAAAAGTTCTATTAATGGCACTCACGCGTCCCATCTGCGTCGCACCTGCGCCCCATCTTAGGCTAGCAAATTCCGAAGAAGGGCGCACTGTGCGTAGCAATGCTGATATTATTACGACCCTCGAACAGACACCGACAAGAACAGTTGGTGTTTGAGTTAAGGGCGCACAAATACATCGCTACGGCGCGCCCGCTGAAGCGAACGCCCTTGTCGCCTGCTTTGAGCGGAAGACACGGGCGCAACCGAAGAGTGCGCGCCCGAGCTGCCCGCCCGAGCGTCGGCTTTTTTAATGCGATAGCGTTAAGGGCCCCGTGTAGCAGAAAATCCGGCGTCGGCGTCGGTGTCGGCGTAAGCGCCGGCGCCCGTGGCGGAGAAAATCATCCCGAACCACCCCGACCCCGCAGTTCCTCAGCGTGGCGCAAGGTGTGAGCAGTGTTGTACGGAACGGTGGTCCTGGAACTAGTTCCCTTTGGGAGGAACGGAAAAACCCGACCGTTCCATTAAGGGTGGTTGGAAATGAAACGGTAACTCGGTATGTTTATGAGGGAACGGCAGAGAGAACGGCGTTCCTTCTGTAGACGTTCCACGGCGTTGAATGGACGCACGCACATACGCAGCACATCACGCAGGGCGGATGGGAGACCACGTAAGGCCCAAAGAACTGCCGCTTATCTGTCAGATGACTGTGGGGCATTTTTTAGTGAGTTCTTCGATGTGTAGTGAAAAACAAAAGACGAATACGAAGCAGTCAGCAAGCAAGCCACAGTGTTGGTGGTAACCACGCGCCTCGAGCTTGTGTTTGCCTGGATTTTGGCTGCTTGTCGCCCAGCCGTTTCTTGACATTCGCCTGACGTTTCGTTTACATGTCAATAAATCTCGTGACATTTGGTGGAGGCTGCGTGGGTCCCCCGCACCAACCTGGAATTCCGCTCCCGGACGCTCCTTTCGCTTCCTGCACCCATTATGGTCAACGACACCTTGACTCAGACTGACCCTTCGGCGGCGCCTGCCACATGCAGCGCCGTGTACCGTCAGCGTGATCCACCCATCTTCAACGGCTCAGGTGACTCAGATGTTGAGGACTGGTTGTCGACATACGAACGGGTCTGTGCCAATCCCGGACGATTTAATGAAGTTGACTCAGGTCGTGTTTTATCTCGCGGACATCGCGCAACTGTGGTATCGCAACCACGAGACCGACATTCCAACTTGCTTCGTTTTCATGACTTTCATTACGGACGTCTTTGGTCGGCCTACGGCCCACAAGCTTCGCGCAGAGCAGCGCTTGCGTGAACGTGCGCAGAATCCAGGGAAGCATTACACGGGCTGCATCGAGGATGTGCTTAATCTCTGCAACCCCCCGCAGGGGCGTCTGCGTCGGCAGGCGTTTGGTGTGTTGCGACACCACGGACCCGAGAACATGGGGGTTGGCCCCTCCCGCGTGTAGCCGTGCGCTGCTTAGCCTTGTCCGGGGAAAAGAGGATCCTGGGGGTTGAGCCGATGCCGGGTGTTCGGACCATTATGGCCCCTCGGTGGAGGCAACACGCCTCTTTGGCCTCCGCTTCACGTAGACGGCACCCCCAGATTGACCCACCCGGGGAAAATCGGTGGTCGCCTTTTCCTGTCCCTCTCTCCAACCTTTTGCTTTCCTATCTGCTTTCTTTTCCTCTCCTATCATTTCTTCTCTTCCGTCACTTCCTAATTTTCACAGTTGGCTTGGGTTAACCTTGTGTATGTGCCCTCTCTTGGGTATCTTATATTGTGGTATAGCAGCAAAGCACGGCTGGCGCCTGCAGCCTTACACGTTAAGTGCTGCAGCGTTCCCTACTTGGGCTCCGTGGTGGGTGGCCGCCATTGCCGCCGAAATAAACTAAACCATTATGTGAACACTTGCATCTCCCCGTTTACTTGATCGTCACTCTCACAAGAGGGGACGCACCGATGAAATATTAAACCTCTTCAAACCGAAAGAAATCTTTCCCCGATTCCAATTCGTACACAGCAAAAAAAAAAAAAAAAAAAAAACTGAAATACCAGCTAGAACCGTATCCCCTTTTCTAATCGCAAAAGGCTTAACTGACGCCCTTGGCCCAGGCTATAAGGTCACCAAAATGGCGAGCGGGGACCTCCTGCTTGAGATCCGTGATAAAGCACAGCACAGTAAATTAAACAAGCTTGTGGCATTTGGAGACATTCCTATTACCGTTTCACCTCATCGGTCTATGAACACGGCACGTGGAGTAGTGTCTGATGCAGATCTCATCGACTTGTCTGAAACCGAACTATTGGAAGGCTTTCTGGAAAGCCTTCCCGGCGTCCGCCACCTGCCGGGCCCGCGCATAGCGAGCAGTTGGCTGTGGCGCCCTCCGCCCCCGTGGTGGCTGCAGTCAAGTCTGCTCCACCCACCCAGACAGAGAGACCGGCTACACCAGGGACGTCGGGTCTCAAGACCACGCCCCACCAGCCGAGGTCTGAAAAACGAACCAGCAGCCCACACGTGCGGGCATCCAGTGCCTCCCAGGAGGCAATGGACACAAGACCGGCACCTTTGGTGCCCAAAAACCGGCGTGGCTCTGTCGAGCGCACTAAAACGAACAAAAAACCCATAACGGGGCCAAACGACGGTCCTGTTACTTAAGACACTACACACCTGAACACAGAACACTCCTCTCTTCAACAAGATGGCGGTGCAAATTATTCAATGGAATGTCCGTGGCATTCTAAACAAATTAGACGACATCAAGGAAATAGTACAAGAATTTAATCCTAGGCTGTCCTGTGTTCAGGAAACACACTTGAAAACATCAAATACAAATTTCCCAACACACACCGCGTCTGGCGGCGTGGGCATTATAGCTCAGAGGTCAGTTGCTTGCCAACAATTCCATCTTCAAACAAATCTAGAGGCAATAGCAGTTAGGGCAATACTGTTTGACAGGTTGGTCACAGTCTGTTAATTGTACGTACCACCTGAACATCGTTTGCAACTTAGAGAACTTGAAGCACTTGTCAATCAGCTCCCTGAACCAGTCAATTTAACAGGTGATCTGAAATCTCATAATATACTGTGGGGCGACTCGCGCTGCGATGCAAGAGGGCGTACTGTACAAGACTTCCTTTTATGTTCTGGTGCGGTTCTGCTGAATAAAAAAGAAACCACCTTCTATAGCGCCACACGTAAGTCATACTCATCAATACACCTAACCATAGCCTCTCCAACTCTAATGACATACCTTTACTGGAAGGTCATAAAAACCCTTACGAAAGTGACCACTTCCTTATTGTTTTAGATCTAACAAAACAAGCTGGCTACCCTGCACAATTTCCCCGATGAAAAACCGACTCGTCGAACTGGGAACCGTTTAAAAAAATTACGCACTTGCAGTGGGATGATTTGGTTTCTTTTAATACGGATGCTCTTGTGGCATATTTGACAGGTTTTATAATTGACGCCACTGAAAATGCATAAAACAACCTAACGGACTTGCTAATAAGCGTCGTATACCTTGGTGGAACTACGAATGTAAAGAGGCAAGGAGAAAACAAAATAAAGCTTGGGGCCTACTCCGCAACTCTCCAACTGCGGAGAATCTCATTAATTTATAGCAGGCAAAACCACAGGGTAGGAGAATACGTCGACGTGCTAAGCGGGACAGTTGGGAAAGGTACATATGTAGTATCAATTCTTACAAGGATGAGAGTAAGGTGTGGAACAGGGTGGACATATTAAAAGGCCGAGAAACACAAGTAGTTCCCTTAGTAAACACTCAAGGTGACAGCATGAAAGATCAGGCCGATTTCTTGGGCGAGCATTTTGAAAACATTTCTAGTACATCCAACTATGAGCCAACTTTCTTAAAGTTCAAGCAGCACGCAGAGCGGGAGCGCCTGAAACGAAAGTGCGCAACAGAAGTACCTTACAACCGTCCGTTTAGTCTCGCTGAACTCAAGGCTTCTCTCTTCTTGCAGCAACTCAGCACCAGGTGGTGACTGTATAATGTACGAAATGATCAAGAACCTGCACTCAGAAACATTAAACACGCTTCTGTGTCTTTACAATACCATGTGGACATCTGGACACATTCCATCCTCATGGAAAGAAGCCATTATCTTCCTAATTTATAAACAAGGCAAGGACCCCGCATTAGCCAGCAGCTATTGGCCAACAGCACTAACAAGCTGTATGTGCAAGTTATATGAAAAATGGTGAACCGGCGTCTAATCTATTATCTGGAAAGCAATCGTCTACTTGACCCCTTCCAATGTGGTTTCAGGGAAGGTAGGTCAACAATAGACCACCTCGTTCGCATTGCGGGAAACATTAGAGATGCTTATATACACAAACAATTCTTTCTATCTGTATTTATCGACTTAGAGAAAGCCTATGACACAACATGGCGATTCGGAATCCTCCGAGACCTATGTGCGATGGGTGTACGCGGCAACATGTTAAACATGAGAGAAAGCTACTTGTCTAACCGCACGTTCCGAGTTAACGTGGGCAATGCCGTGTCCAGAAGTTCCACTCAAGAGATTGGTGTGCAACAAGGGGGCGTGCTTAGTTGCACCTTCTTCATTGTGAAAATGAATTCCCTTCACAAAATCATTCCATCCTCTATGTTTTAATTGTCATATCATAAATCGTCATATCACATAATCAATATATGTCGATGATGTGCATATCGGATTTAAGTCTTGTAACCTTGCAATATGCGAGGGTCAGGTTCAGCTCGGACTGAACAAAATGGGAAAATGGGTAAATGAAAAATGGTTTTAACCTAAACCCTCTCAAAAGTTCCTGTATACCTTTCTCTAGAAAGAGAGGCCTAATACAAGATCCAGATATTATGCTGCATGGACAACACATACCGATCAACACTGAACACAAACTTTTAGACATTATATTCGACACAAAACTAACCTTCATTCCTCATATCAAGTATCTCAAACCTAAGTGCCTGAAAACAATGAACATCCTGAAAATACTGTCACACAACATGGGGTAGCGACAGAAAATGCCTCATGAACCTCTACAGGAGCCTTGTACGATTGCGGTTAGACTACGGCGCAGTATGTGTCACTCTGCGGCAACTAGTGCTCTCAAGATGCTGGACCCTGTGCATCGTCTTGGTATCCGCCTCGCCACCGCTGCCTTCAGGACAAGCCCTAATCAAAGCCTCTATGTCGAATTCAACGAATGGTCTCTTGCTCTACAACGATCATATTCTACTTTTAATTACTTTCTGAAAGTACAGACTGATAAAGACTATCCTTGTTATCCTACCATCAACAATATGACCTCTGCAACACTTTTTCATAACAAGCCTGCAGCGAGAGAGCATTGTTGCTCCGTGTGTAGAGGCTGAGTGAAGATATGGACGTTACGCTTCTTGAAAATCGCCTAATGGCTCCTGCTAAGCCGTTACCGCCGTGGGTGTGGCACATCATTGACTGCGACACGTCATTTGTGGAGGTAACGAAGCACGCTCCAAGAGGCTCACATTCTTATGCATTTTCTAGAATTACAATTTAAATAC
Source organism: Dermacentor silvarum (assembly GCF_013339745.2). Taxonomy (NCBI): domain Eukaryota; kingdom Metazoa; phylum Arthropoda; class Arachnida; order Ixodida; family Ixodidae; genus Dermacentor; species Dermacentor silvarum. Next base: position 173,841,859 of record NC_051161.1, on the reverse strand, counting down.
TCGTGTCTAGAATATTACACAGATGCGTCTAAATCGCATGCCGGCATATCTTATGCAGCCGTCGGCCCAACCTATTCGGAGTCCGATGTTCTCCACCCTCACACAAGCATCTTTACAGCAGAGGCGTATGCACTATGGTCCGCTGCGAAACACCGAGCAGCTAAAACTACATAAGGCGATCATATACACAGACTCTTTAAACATCGTTAAAACATTGATGTCATGCTGCAAACACAGAAATCCAGTGATTGCAGAACTTTTTTCTCTCCTATGTACTATTTATGCATCTGGCCAACATGTAACGGTATGCTGGGTGCCTGGACACAGAGATATTGAAGGTAACGTGCTAGCAGACGGAATGGCTACTTCCATAGGTACAAAATCTTGCAACATGTCCATATCTGTTCCGGTTATAGACCTAAAACCATATTTGCGGAAAAAACTGAGAACCTAATGGCAACATCAGTGGGACGCTGAAATTCTTAATACGCCCCACGTGGTTAAGCCACATTGAGGGTATTCGCCATCACTGACCAACTCAAGACGAAGTGATGTCCTATTCTGTCGTCTGAGAATAGGGCACACTTATGGTACACATAGCTTTTTGTTGACTGGCGGTGAACATACATTGTGAGGTAGATGCGGGGAAACACTCAGTGTTCAGCATGTCCTTCTGGAATGCCGTGAAACACAAGCAGAGAGGAAAAGACGCTTCCCCTTAGCGTACAAGCAGTGTATACCACTTCACCTGGCGATGTTTCTAGGCAGAGAACCGTTATTGGACATGAAGTCCGTTTTAGCCTTCTTAAATGACGTTCGTACGCTTAACGTCTTCTGCCCAAGAATTTCGTAGCACGGCCTCCTGCGAGAGGCCGCTGTTGCGATGCCAACCCTTGTTATATATAGCACATGCCTCCGGCCCCTTGCACTCAAGGTACCTTATGAGGCTGTTGTGCTACTCGTTGTCAACCATCACTTTTTCATATTTAAATACATGTTATCACAACCTTGTTGCACATTTCATAGTCATAGCGTACGCCACTCCAGTCACTTTCATTATTTTACTACCTATAGAGGTGAGGAGCATATAGGTTGCTCGTACAGAACCTATAAAAGAGTTGAATGTTGGGCTAGTTGGTATTTTCACATAAGAACCATCTTGAAATGCAGCGCAATGGGACGGCACAACAGAGAGGAAGACGAACACAGCGCCTGTGTTCGTCTTCCTCTCTGTTGTGCCGTGCCATTGCGCTGCATTTCAAGATGGTTCTTATGACAGAACCTATAGGTTGCCACCTACTGGCAACCTATATGTTTTACGCCATTTACAGCGACAGTTTTTAAGCCCCTTTACAGCCATGTCGCATCTATCTTGAGAAACTCATTGCCCGCGTCATAACAGCTCATCAATTACATTACCACTTGTCAGGGCGCTCTTTGGCCATACGTGGCCCTTGTGCCATACAACATCATCAATCTCTGACACCGCGTCAACCCCACCATGACAGAGGAGGAGAAAATCAAGCACATACAGAAGGGCATCGACTACGACGCTTTGCTGCTCGCGAGAAAACATACCACGATCGCTGCACTCTTCTCATTGTATCAGAGCTCTTACGAGTTGCGTAGGCGGCGCACGATCGCTCGCCAAGCCCTCATGACGTTCGACATACTATCAAGCTTGCAGCTAGCTGCCCACCATGCCGATCAACATTCGCTGCTATCTACCATCAAGGTTTTTATCTGGGAAGAAGTAGCGCGTCAGCTTTCATTGCTACTTCTCACACACGAGCCTTCGCAGTCTTTGGCTCCGGACCTTCAACACGTCATTCGGACCCAGGTTGCTGAGGCCCTCCCGCCTGTGACTCATCAACCATCCGTCATTGCGCCACTTACCTACGCTTCCGTGGCGGCTCGGCCCCCTCAACATCCTGCGCCGTATGCTTGACCTGCGATGCCGACCCATGCCTTGCCGACAACTGCGAACGCGGCGCCGCTCGCCTTCGCGACCTTCGGCTCCGTTCCTCCGCCGCCCCGACGCGTGGCGAACGTCAGGCAATAGGCTCATCTGCTTCGCCTGTGGTGTCGCTGGACACGTCGCCCGCCACTTTCGCCGATGTCCACCTTCGCCATTTAACGTCATGGGCAGGCCTGTCTTCCGGTCGCCACCAAGGTACGTCCCTGACGATTAACCAGCCTATGCCAACCGCCGGTCCCTATCTCCGCGACGACGCTCCCATGAGTCGCCGACCTCCTACGGAGGAGGAAAACTGATCGCTGAAGATCCGGAGGCAAGAGCTGCATGCACGTCGAACTGCCCAAGGCCTCCATCTATTTCGCCGCAAAACATTATCGACGTCGATTTTGAAGGAACCGCCGCACTAGCGCTTATTGACACGGGGGCCGCCGTTTAGGTTATCTCCGAGAACCTATGCCGCAAGATAAAAAAAAAAAAAGTGACCACGTCGCTCTCGGGACTCTGCACTGCCAGCTCACAATACATTGCGCCATCAGCTGTGTGCCCCTCACGTGTCGTTATTCGAGTTGAACTTTATGTCATCGAGTTTTCCGTGCTGCCGTCATGCTCCCTCGACGTTATTCTCGGATGGGACTTCCTTTCACGTCATTGCGCCGTCATAGACTGCTCCCGTGCAGAAGTGGCCCTTACGCCACTGCAAACCTCTCTTTCGGTGGATAATCATCCCGACGCTCACAAACTTGTCGTTGCTGCGGACACAGATATTGCCCCTGAAACGTCGACCCTTGTACCTCTGACCTGTACGGCCGCCCCTGACCGCACTGTCTGTCCTGTTTGTCCCATCGGAGGTACTTCTCCGCCGTCGCAGCCTACGACTGCCGTTTGCCGTAAACACCGTTGAATCGGGTGCTACTACTATGTTCGTTTCCAACTGGCTCCGGTCCTCCGTTACATTACTTCGTGGGGAATCTTTGGGTCACATACAAGGTGTTGACCTCCTGGGCTGCTTCGAGTTTGCAGACGACCAACCCTATCTTCAATTGAATGCCATGAAATCACCTGTTCCCAAACAGACAGTTTCCACCCTTCTATTGCCGCCGATCTATCGCGAACGCAACGCAGCGCACTCCTGGCCCTTCTTCGAGACTTCCGCTTTTCCTTCGATTGCGCTCAACGTACCATCTTTAGGTCGTACGAGCGTCACACACCACACTGACACCGGTTCCCATGCGGCTTTACGCCATTGACCATACCGAGTTTCAGCGGCAGAACGGCGTATTATCAACGAACAAGTCGATGATATGCTTACGTGTGGTGTCATTCAGCCGTCCCAGAGCCCTTGGTCTTCTCCTGTTGTACTTGTGCGCAAAAAGGGTGGATCTATCAGATTCTGTGTTGACTATCGCCGCCTCAATAAGATAACTAGGAAGGATGTATACCCGTTGCCCCGCATTGGTGATGCTCTCGATTGTTTGCAAGGGGCAGAATATTTCTCGTCACTAGATTTGCGCTCGGGTTACTGGCAAGTTCCAATTACCGACCCTAACGGACCTAAGACGCTTTCGTCACTACCAACGGACTGTATGAGTTTAATGTCACGCCGTTCGGATTGTGCAACGCCCCAGCTACTTTCGAACGGATGATGGATAACATCCTTCGCGGCTACAAGTGGAATACCTGTCTCTGCTACCTTGACGACATCGTCATTTTCTCTCGCGATTTTCCAACTCACCTTGTTTGTCTTCGTGCGATTCTCACGTGCCTCACCTCTGCTGGCCTTCAACTTAACATAAAAAAGCGCCACTTTGCTGCACGCCAGTGGACGATACTAGGCCACGTCGTCTGCATGGAGGGCGTTCTTCCGTACCCCACGAACCTCCGTGCCGTAGCCGAATATCCTAAGCCCAATTCCATGAAAACGCTTACACGCTTCATTGGGCTGTGCTCGTATTTTCGTCGATTTGTGCGAGAGTTTGCTACCATCATCGCGCTTCTTACCAACCTTCTGACCGCCTCTAACGGCCTGTCTGCTTGGTCAACAGAATGCGACGAATCTTTTCGAACGCTACGGCGCTTACTAACGTCGCCACCGATACTTCGTAACTTTGACCCTAATGCGCCTACGGAGATCCATACTGATTCCAGCGGTGTTGGCCTTGGTGTGGTATTGGCTCAAAAAACACAAGGATGCCACAAATACGTCGTTGCTTGCGCGAGTCGAACCCTCAAGAAAGCCGAGTGTAATTATTGTGTCACCGAGAAAGAGTGCCTCGCCATAATTTGGGCTTTGGCTAAGTTTCATCGGTACCTTTATGGCTGCCTCTCGATGTGGTCACGGACCATCATTCCCTATGCTGGCTCTCGTCGCTGAAAGATCCCTCGGGACGCCTGGGTCGTTGGACGCTTCGCCTGCAAGATTGCAACATTCGTGTTGTGTACCGATCCGGCCGCAAACACTCGGACGCTGATGCACGAACGCCGCTAACGTCGGACACGGCTTCTCCGTCAGCTTCTTCGGCTAGCTTGTCACCTATTGACTTTGCAGACATGTCGTGGGAGCAGCTGGATTTGTCAACTCCTTGACTTTCTCGCTGGCCCATTCACTTTTCCCGCCTCAAGAACTCTACGTCGCCCAGCCGCCCATTTCGCTATTCGCGACGATCTCCTCTGTCGCTGGAATTACGCGTCTGATGGCCGGAGGTGGCTTCTAGGTGTACCCCGCCACATGCGCACGAACATCTGAGCTGCTTTTCACACTGACCCGCAAAGCCCTCACGCCGGCGTTCACAAGACCTACAATCGCCTGCGGCAGCCATTCTACTGGCACAAATGTATGCATTTGTGTGCAAGTACATACGTGCTTGCACTGCCTGTCAGCGGCGCAAGACTCCACCTCAACGCCCGGCCGGTACACTTGAGCCTCTCCCTTGGCCGGCCCGTCCATTCGACCGCGTCGGTATCGACTTATACGGCCTGCTTCCCTCGACTACCTCTGGGAATAGGTGGATAATTGTCGGCGTGGACCACCTCACGCGTTACACTGACACTGCAGCTTTGGCCACCGCCACAGCAAGAGACGTTGCGTTTTTCATCTTAGGCAACTTCGTACTGCGTCACGGTGCTCCCCGTGAACTTTTTAGCGACAGGGACGTGTTTTCCTGTCTGGTGCTATTCAAGCCTTACTCGTTAAGTGTAACATCGTCCATCGCATGACAAGTGCATATCATTAGCGAACTAATTATGACATTGAGCCTTTGACTCCGTCCCAAGACTTACGTCGTCGTGGTCGAAAAATCGTTCATGTGAGTAGCCTCAAGCCCTATTATGACCCCTCGATACTGTCAACGCCTTAAGTTGCCAGGACGGCTACGCTATTCCCCGAGGGCCAAAGTAATGAAGAAGACAAGACGACGGCGAAGCAGTCAGCAAGCAAGCCACAGTGTTGGTGGTAACCACGCGCCCTGAGCTTGCGTTTGCCTGAATTTTGGCTGCTTGTCGCCCCGCCGCTTCTTGACGTTCGCCTAACGTTTCTTGCAGTTCCTTGACGTTTACACTTCAATAAATCACATGACAGTTGTATTTTTTATTACTAGGCTTCAAGATTATGACGTGACCCTCCCTCCTCTCACGTGACGCTTCCCCCATGCCGGCCTGCCGCAAAGGAACCATGACGTCAGGATCGCAGCGTCAGTCGAGGGACTTCGCGGCGGATAGAAAGTTTCCAGTCCTCACGGGCACCGAACCCTTCCAGCGGAGGCACAGGATGAGCTTTCGCGGTACTTGCTGGTACCGTTGACTACCCGCTTTCGCAGATGAAGAATTTCGAGGGATTGAACCAACTTTTCCTCAAGTACAACACGGCAGTATACCCTCAAGCGCTTCGGTGGAACGGCTCTTCAACATTGCCAATGAAGTGCTGACGAAAAAATTACCAGCCCTTCCCCTGTCGAGAAATAGGGGGTAAGCGAAGATTGTGGCAAGACCGCGTTGTCGCAGGCGTGCCGTTTCGTTTGCCCTAAACTCAGGGTCGGCGGCTCTTCGTTGACATTTGGCCTCAACCTCGCGTTTCCGCAACTCGGGGTCCGCCGCTCTTCGCTGACGTTTCACCTGGGCTTCGGAAGCCCTTTCGCTAAAATCGGCACGTCGACGACTTAACTAAGTTCCGCAGCCGCAAACGCAGCCTGCTCCTCAGCGGAACGCACCACGCGGGGCGTTCCCACCCGAACGCCCAAACTGATCTGAGCCCGGCGGAGTGCACCCCAAGGCCCTTTCCTTTTCTTTCCCTCCCCCTGACACACCAAACGACCCTGATTGGTCGAGCGCGTCACGTGATCCGGCGCCGACGCAGCTTTGCCCGCACCAGCACTACTCTGGGAGCGGAGCTGAAATGTGCTGCTCTGGTATGAGCCACACGCTATGTTTATTTATTTATTTATTTATTTATTTATTTATTTATTTATTTATTTATTTATTTATTTCTTGTCGCTGGTTCATACGCGCTTATCGAATGAGGGTATGCGCCACAGTTGATTTTGTTATCATTAATTGTGACGTAACTGACGAGCATGCGATGTTGTTGATGTCATGACCTATCAGTCATGTTAGCCATACATTGGTACCCTTCCATGCCAATTTCGGTATATACCAAGAGAACGTTACCCAAGTTTTCGACACGTTTTCGATAGGGTTTTAGCGTGACACCACCACCACCGCCAACACTTGTGAGGAAAGCTTCGCTTGAAAAAGGGTTCGTCTGTCAAACAAGGGAATTAACTAAGTTGCGAATATGTATTCTGGACATTCATTTTCCCACTCATGTTGCAATATTGAATTAGCATTCATTAAACACCTATGTATTGCTTCTTCGATGTGGTGTCTTGTGCAAGAAATTTAATTATATTGGTGGATGTGAGTAACTTTCTATTTGCACATCTGAAGCGCAGTATCCTGCCTGTGCATTTGCAGACCGAAGTGAAGTCGCTTGTGTTGCGTTTGTAATAGACGAGCACCAAAGTTGCAGTTAGGCATCTCCGGAGTATGTCCCGTGCTCCCTGCAAAAATTCTTATAGCAGCGTTTCTTTGGATTCTATTTATTTCCACAATCTGCTGCGGGCGATATTGAAATTCGTATAACGTAAGGCGTTTAATTATTGTATTTAGTTTCATATATATAATTAATAATAATTTAATATAACATTTTTATATAATTTTATAATTAACAATTTAATAGAATATTATAATATATATATATATATATATATATATATATAGTTATTTTACCATAAGGTTTAAATTGCTCATTTTATTTCGCCTCAGAATTATCCGACGCTATATTTTAGTTAAAGAATCATAAAATGTAACGGTAATGTAACGACACGTTCCAATGTTCGAAGTGTAAGTGGAACGCGTTCCTTTCGCATTGAAGGAACTTGTAACGGGAACTCGCTTCAATATTGGGAAGGAACGAGCTTTCGTTCTTGCTTTAGAGGAACGTGTACAACACTGGGTGTTAGTGAACAAACATTGAACTGCAGACATAGTGGCGTCAGATTGTAATTTGAATGTACGAGAAAACATAATTCTGTTAACTCAAACACAAACCCCTTTTGCAGCATATTATACCATACCAACAGAGGCGCTCGGTTAAGTTGCTTGCGAAAATCCTATCCAGATGGCGCTTGCATCCTCGGCAGGTCAAATTGGGACCTTCCGAGAGCATCGGGGCATTAGCAAACAATTAATAAAATAATAAAAAAGGTCCTAGGGCCTTCACATTTTAATATAAGACAACTTATATTGCCCCTGGAAAACGTTTTTCCAGCAATGAATTTCTGTTTAAAAGTTAAGCCGACTTTAAGGGGATCGATGTAAGCTTGGTCTTTGTAAGCTGGATTTCCCGAGTTCTGTGTTGCAGTGAAGCCTGCTCAAAGAAAAAAAATGTCACAGTTTCGCCCTAAGGGCGAAGCAATGAATGCGATAGCAACACAGCAATGTCATACGAAGTAAGGTGAGCGGCTTTGGTAGCAATATGAATTGTAGGAAACATGAGCTGATTAAGTAAGCAGGTGTGCTGCGGTGTAAGTAGACCGACATGAAGAGAGACTCGATGACCACGAGAAGGCGCGTGTGAAACGGTGGTGTTGATGAGAAGCGCTTCGCGTGGGCAGCGCGCGTGCGTAGGGACACACCTGTAGCGCTGCACTGCCGATCCGGGCAGCATTACATGTGTAGCGTGCGTTGGAAAATGTGGCCCGACTATTACTAACTGAATGAACAAGCGTGGTGTGAGCACGCACAAACAAACATGAATAGATCACACTGAATGACTGCAGACAACAACTGTCAAAACGCTGGCAGCAAGCCCATAAGCGGTCTATCGCTTCAACAGAAACTGAGCGGCGAATGCACAGTGCATAAAGGTCAGAGCCGTGTGGAGATAAGAGACGGTGCGGCGAGCGACGAGCGCGGTTGTTGGCTGAGAAGTGTGCCCCCCCCCCCCCCCCCGCTCCCTCCGGCGCTGGCTTCCCGCTTCCTTGCTTGCGCGTGGGAGATTGAGTGCGTTCGCTCTCCGTGATAGCGCGCGTCCCCGCACGCTTCCGCTCGGGCATACGGCGCACGGTGAAGATTTTATCTATACGGAACCTCACGGCGACGGCGACGACGACGGCGACGGCAGAAATCCGGTTGAAGTGTCCATATAATTGCTATCGCAATAAAATGCGATGCGAACGGGACCCGATAACGCTATCGCGTTCCACTCTTAAGGCACGTTAACACCGGGGGCGTCTAAGCGGCCAAGCGGATTTTCAACGCGGCGAGGCGGCGAGCGCGCGGGCCTGTTCAGACCAGACGGCCTGCGCCGCCGGGGAACGGCGCCGGGAAGCGGAGCATCGAGCGCTTTCGCTAGAGTGACCGCGGCGCTTCTGTACCGGACCCGTGGGCTTTCTCCTTTGCGGAAGCCGCGCCAAGGCGGCGGGCGTCTGCCACGAGCCTGACATTTTGGTTGCTATTAGCCAACATCGCGATAATTTGGGATATATTAAGTACCACGTCACCTTAAGGTAATACCGCGGTGACTCACCGCATAGAGAACGCGTTTGCCAGCTGTGAATACGGGTATTTTGTCCATTTTCTTCTAGCTCGCTTCGTCCGCGCTTACGCGGCTGTTTGAGTAACGCATTCCTCACGCTTATTTCATTTAGGTATGCGTGGAATGAGCAACGTGGACGTGCTGCGGAAGAAAATAAGCTGGAGACAGCGATAATAACTAATAGAACGTAGCAGATATGGCTAGCTCATGCTAACGCTTTTACACCCTATCGTTTCCTTTCTTTTATTTCATGCATTCGATTTACTTTACTAGACGGCATTCCACGCTCTGTTGTTTCTTTATTAAGGTGAAATCCTTAACTGGGCTCTAGGGAAGCGGAATGTGTCTGTTGGCCGATACCGCGGTACCAAAAAAAGTTTTCGCAGTTTCACCTGAAAGGCGAAGTATCAATTGCGATAGCAAATTTGTAGAGAGCTATACGGAGTAATGATATTAGCTTTATCAGCTGTATAAACTTGGACATGCAGCAGCACCGGCAACGCGCAGAACTGTTGTCGACGCCGTCGGCGTTTTGCCCGCGTTCGCTCAAAATGCCTGCGGCGTTGGTGACTGTTGCCGGAGCCTCTGATATAAATAGGCACTTGGTGCCGCAGCTAAACGTCGCCTCCCTTCCCTCCCCCTCCCCCACGCCCTCTCGCGCGTCTGAAGAAGGCGCGTTTTCTCTACATATATGGTGATTGTAAAGGAGGAAAGAGACGCCTACTTCTGCAGCCCTTAAGGAAGCACGGCGCAGAACGCGCGTTTGTTCTCCGCCGTGCGTTCACTCCCCGTGAAATAGCGCGTCCCTCGCGCCCTTTCACTCGCACATACAGCGTTCGGTGGCGCGCGGCGACGATTTCATCTCCATTGACGTCATACGGAACCTCACGGCGACGGCGACGGCGACGCCGACGGCAGAAATGTGCTTTTTAGTGTCCATATAATTGCTATCGCAATATAAATACAAACCGCGTAACTCTCGCGGCTCGTTCACTTGGTATATATACCAAAGTATAGTGTGAAAAGGCACAAATGTGTGACTAAGATGACTGATGGGTCATGGCATTAGTAACTTGACATACTTGCACTCACGTCACGATTAACGATTACAATATCACGTGTGCTCATATGACGACGGCGAGAAATCCATCTGATGCTGTGGGTGTGACGATAAAAACGTGTTGAATGCCAATCTCGTTCTCAACGTGTCGAACTTACCCATATGTCATGAATAACTGAGAGCACAGGTAAAGGGTAATAATAGTAATGATAATTTCTGGGGTTTAGCAACCAAAAATCACAATATGGCTATGAGAGACGCCGCAGTGGAGGGCTCCGTTAATTTCGGCCACCTGGTGTTCTTTAACGTGCACCAAATCTATGTACACGGGTGTTTTATGCATTTCGCCTCCATCAAAATTATGCCGCCGTGGCCGGGAATCGAACCCGCGTCCTCGAGCTTAGCAGTCCAACCTACCAAAGCCACTGAGCTATAGCACGGCGTGTATAGGTAAAGGGTACGCGAGAAATATACGTGGCAAAAAAGACAAACCAAAATAAATGAAACGCTAACAGTGCAACATTGTATACCTATGCCTCATTTCATTATTACGAGCTAGCGTCAGAACACGAACATGATGGATTACGTATGGGCAACTCGTCTTTCGCCTTCTTGTGTTGCAAGAGCGCAAACACTAAGCGAATTTTAACATGACAGTAATTTTAGGAATATTTATTTCGTATTCTCGCTGTTGCGTACACAGCAAATATACTTACTGATCAATAACTACGTACTTGTAGTTACGTAATGAAACAGGCAACAAATCACCAGAACATAAACTTTTCATTTTTTTGCTGTTATTGAAGGTAACTATTTTAGGGATATTTAGAATAGCGATATCTTTAGTGCATCAAAGACAGTAATCTTCAAGACGATTTTCCGCTCAATATAATGCAAGCACAAACATCGTCAAGCGCCATGAATACTTTTTAGCTTACGTAAAAAAATCACACGTTACGCAATAACTATGGTATAATGAGAAGTTACATGTTGGTAATTTCAGAGAGGATTCAGGGATTATTAAAACAAGGCTATTACTGGCCTGGCAATTGCTAGGCCCAGTAGCAGCTATCTATTCATTTCAATGTAGAAAAAATATATATTTGTTTAGCTATATTGGCTGGATCGAGTGGCTTTTCATTTGAATGTCTGAACTTGAAAAAAGCTTCGCTCACGGTGAACCTTAAGGTACATCATGCGCGAAGTTTGTATTGGACAGATAGCGTACAGCAAGAATTGTTCGTGTACGCCATCTTTGAAGCGAAATAAGCCAACAATATTGCGGCGTTAGGACCGTCTTTGCTCTTTCTCTTACTTCTCTTACACCTTCTCAGTCTGCTCTGTTAATAATAAAAGATGGACGTGGCTAAAAATATTCGAATAAATACATATGCATATGGCTGTAAACCACTACTGACCGTGAGCGAAAAGCGCGTAATGGTGAGCGAAGGGGTCACTGCACGCACGTATTTCACTTCACTGCGCGAGTAATTTTAATAATTTAAATTTTTCGTTACTCTTATTCTTTCAAGCATGGTGCTATTGCCGTTTGGTGCTGGGGATAATGCAAATAACGTTCCTTTTTTTTACGTTCTTTCCTTCCGCGGGCTCATTTAGCACGTTTCTACGCACGCACAGTTACCGTAATACGGTTCCCGAACTCTAGCACCAGAGCTAGGCCGCGCTTATGAGTTTGATACGTTAGTTCTTGCATTATCTTGCTGCCCAAGCACAAAGAAACACTCAAAGATGGGTAAGCTCCATGCAGCACCACGCTGTTGAAGTTAAATAGAGTTTAAGTGCTTCGCGCGGAAAATGAACGCAAAAAATTACAGCGCGTAGCAGACGACCCTCGCTTCCCGCGCGCTTCGCGAGCGCGAAAAGCCCACGGGTCTGGAGCAGCAGCGGCGCGGCGCGGCAGTTCACAGAAAAAGGCCCTCGCCGGAGCCGGCGCTTTGGACACTCTCCCATACTTAGGGTACTGTACTTTTGCGGGGGACGTGTCGCCATCTCGTGGCACCGGTCGTCCGCGCGCGCGCAGATCTCGCGCCGAGATACACCAGCGCCATCGTTGTCTGGCATTCTGATTGGCTGTGGCAAAGCGGAAAGTTCCGGCGGGGCGGAAAAAATCGGTCCGAGCGCGATCGGGCTCGCCGCCTCGTTTGCCGCCTGCTATGCCCGCTCGGCGAGGAGGTTTTCGCCGCTTTCGGCGCACCCACCGGCCCGCTTTGGCCGCCCCGCCTTTCGGTGTGAACGTAAAAGCGAAGCTTAAGCGTCCTCCAATTGTTTTTCCCGCTGCAGCTTGCATGAAGCGCCTCAAGGCGCCGTCACTGCATGCGCATCCGTGCTTTCGTCGGCGCATACCATTTTTGTGACGTTATCAAGCCGCCAGTGCGCGCCAGTGCTTACGGGAGTTTCAACTCCTAAATAATCTTCCTCCGTGGCTTGGATGCTTTATGCACTACTACCAGGATCGGCCCCCGATTTGAAGTTACACCTGACGGCAAACGCCCAGGTTCGCTGTTAAAAATTAACAGACGATTACGATACACTTTACAGCGAAATTTGAACGCAGCACTATGTAAAGCGGCTCGCGCGGACGATCTGTATTGTTCCAAACGGAGCGAAGTGTGGCGCGATTCACAGCAGCCGCCGCAGGCAGACCTCCGCTCTTGCAGCGCTTTGTTCAACAGATGACGCGCAGAGTGCTTCGATGCCCCCGGAGCGGAGGCGAGCGAGCCCAATCGTGGCCACAGTCCGTGTCGCCTCACGGTTCCGCTGCAGCCTCCACGCGCTGCGCCCGCTGCGCTCTCATCTCGGCGCTCGCAGCAAGAACTGGCGCCGCTCTAAAACCGCCAGGTTGTGCAGAGACGTCAATAACTAGTGCGAAAAACCCGTCGGAAGCAAGAAGCACACAGGAACGCTCGACTTCAGCTGCTGGATTAGTGGCCACCACATTCATAGGTGCTAGTGAACTGCATAGAAATACAGGCTTCCTGTAGTGGCAGGACTTGCTTTGGCATGAACAGTTTACTCGCTATGACCACCTCCTTTATTAGCAATAGCCTTTAATGATCTCCAACACTTATTAGACCAGCTGGCCAAACACTATCTTCTAATTGAAGATATTGACACGTATACATGTTTATCTTTCACCGGTGGCCGCTTTCCACCGGCTAACAAATGTTAAACGTTATCGCTCGGCGCAGGACGCGCCTGTATCGGAAGTTCCTAGAACGTTATCGATGCTTCTTTTCGTTGCCTGTTTTCACCGACGCTTATGTTATCCGATTGTGTGACCAACGCGAATTGTCTAGAACTTTCTGGAAGACACGCGGGCATCAGGGATTAATCTGGAACCTTCGCTGATCAGATTTTCGACGACCGCCGACTGTGTTCGCCGCTTTCGTTGTGCTTTGAGTGTAGCTTGCTTTTGTGGGCACAGATTCGCCCAATAAAGGATCAGTTTCGTCATGCACAGTTTTACGACTGTTTACTTCAGCATAGAGAAAGGAATTCAACAAGAGGGGACACTCCCATAGGGCCCAGCGGCCGAATTGACTGCAGCGTGCCAAGCGGTCGGTGTCGATCACGTGCATCACTTCCGGTTTCGGTTTTGGGCGCGCGTATTTTGAACGCAAGCTAGCACGCCGGCTGCGCCCCCCCCCCCCCCCCCCTTTTCTTCTTTTTTTTGCTCTTCGCGCAGAATCGGTTTATTATTTAGTAAAAATGATTGCGAACGATCTCGTAAAATCCAATCGCATCTGTGCCACGTGCAATTACACAAAGTAGACGCAAGACCTTTTGTGCAATGAGGAAATATTTATTTTGCTCTATATAAAAGCTCGTTCCGCGCTTTTTGTGCGTTCATCCAACGTTGTTACACCAGCAGGTAAGGAAGTAGTTCCTGTATGAAGCTCCACCGGACGGTACCAGCTGAAAAAAAAAGTAAATTACAAGCATGTTACATTTGCAAGCACGTAACAGCATGTTACAAGCATGAGTCATTTTGGTATTTAGACTTAGGAACACTGCGAGGCGAAAGGTGCGAAAGCGGTGAATGGGCGGCATTACAAACAAAAGCAATTCGATTTTACATACATGGCGTAGAAAATACCCGACTCATCCCAAACATATATGAAAACATCTGATTTCCAAGCGTTCCCCAATTTCCGGGCATTATTTCCTGCACTTAGGCAGCAAAAATACACGAGCGACTTCGCGTTTCCAAAACTTGGCTCGGGCGACGCGACGGTACGCGACATACACAGAGACGGACGCAACAGGCACTCAAGACAAATGCGTGGGTGCAATGCCTTTTTTCAGTCCTTTAGAAGACGTTATTTTCGAATTACAAGTTTTTGATATGTTCGTCGTTCGCGCGTTCTGCCGGCGCCAGCAGCACACCCCATGTTATCACTCTTGGCAATCGCCCATCGCGTTTTCAAAAGGCGTGAGTACCGAAAGAAAGTATATGTTGTTGCGGAGCCACAAAAAACGTCACAGACTTGTTCCTCTAAGATTCATTACACGCCAAACTAACTTTATCACCACGGCCGAGCTGCTTATCGCTAACTGCGTCACAGCGCGCTGTGCGGCCAGCGTGCCTCAAAAGTACCCCAGAAAGTAACGAAATTACTTTCCAGTAATGTCTGGCGTCAGAGCAAGCGGCACAAACTTCTCCTAGACTACACACCACGGCCGAGTTCTCGCTAACTGCGACACGGCACCCTGTGCGGCCAGTGTGGCTCAAAAACCGAAATAAGTTACAATAGTCCCCTAGGAAGCGTCGGAAACATGTCTCAGCACGATTCATTTACTCAAATTAACTGCGCCAGGATGGTCGAGCTGTTTTTCGCTAACTGCGTCTTAAGTCTCGGTCCCGTGCCGTAAGCCTAATTGCGTCGTAGACTGTGAAACAAGATTTCTCACCTTGCCGTAGTCCAATAGTGCAGTGGTGTCTTGTCCCAGTGCAGAAGGAACGCAAGAATACGCCGAGAGCCCAATAAACCAGGTTACATTTAAAAAAGAAACAAAGAATGAGACAGACGGGTCGCCGCGCGCGAGCGCTCAAACGCGCGCGCAGCCATCCTCGCTGGCTTCGGGGGAGTGTCTGGCGGATGACGCATGTATCTGGCGCGTCATTGACCTGTGGCTAGGTAAGGCACGGAAAATAAGTCGCAAAGCTTAAGTTTATTTATACGCAAAACGTTTTAGTTTTCGCGGCAAAGAATTAAAAAAATAAATGAATGCCTGTTAACTTAAGTTCACTTTCTTTTTTTTCGATGCTCGCGGCAGCTAACGTTCGGTGTCAAAAGTATAGCGTGACGTATGGTGACGTGTTTCCTGTTGCCAATTTTTGCCGAGTGTCCCCTCTTGTTGAATTTCTTTCTCTATGACTTCAGCGTCACTACTACGTGACATCTGGTAGAGGTGCTGGGTAAGTGCGGTTGTTTACCGTGACTCGGGCTGTGCAGATTCCAGCCGGCGTTATTAGGAGGCCTCCCGCTGTCCGGATATCGGGTCCTTGCCAGGCCGTCTTCACCTTCTTTAACTTGGCGGCGAACGCGCCACTGAAGACGGTATAGTCGGTGCCACTGTCGACGAGAGCGGTGACGTTATGACCATCGCTGAGCCACTGACGTACCTCACGAAGGCCGACGTCGAGTTCAAGTGGGAGACGCCGCAAGTCGAAGCATTTGAAGAACTGAAGCGACGCCTGCAATCGCCGCCAATACTTGCGCATTTCGACGAAAACGCCGATACCGAAGTCCACACCGACGCAAGCAGCGTAGGACTCGGCGCCGTTCTTGTGCAGAGGACTGACGGACTAGAAAGGGTTGTAAGTTACGCTAGCCGGTCGCTATTGAAATTATTCCACAACAGAAAAGGAGTGCCTCGCCATCATCTGGGCTACATCAAAGTTTCGCCCCTACCTCTATGGCAGGCCCTTTAAAGTTGTGAGCGACCACCACGCCTTGTGTTGGCTAGTTAACTTGTGTTGGCTAGGATCATTCAGGTCGCCTCGCACGATGGAGTCTAAGACTTCAAGCATTCGACGTCACTGTCGTTTAGAAGTCCGGGCGAAAGCACTCTGACGCCGACTGCTTCTCTCGCGCCCCCGTCGAACCGCCGTCACAAGATGACCAGGATGACGACACTTTCTTGGGACCCATCAGTGCCGACGAATTCGCCGAACAACAGCGAGCTGACCCGGAACTAAGGAGCCTTGTAGACTACCTGGAAGGCAAGACCGTCATTGTGCCGAAGGTGTTCAGGCGAGGATTGGCGTCGTTTTTCTTGCAAAACAACATTCTCCTAAAAAAGAACTTCTCGCCTCTCCGAGCCAACTAACTCCTCGTGGTACCCTCAGCATTGCGTCCAGAGGTTCTGCAAGCTCTCCATGACGACCCAACGGCTGGACACCTTGGTTTTTCCCGCACGCTCGCGAGGATACAAGAAAAATACTACTGGCCTCGCCTCTCTGCCGACGTCGCCCATTACGTAAGGACATGCCGAGACTGTCAGCGACGCAAAACACCGCCGACAAGGCCAGCCGGCCTTCTACAGCCGATGGAGCCACCTCGCCGACCGTTCCAGCAGATCGGGATGGACTTACTGGGGCCTTTTCCGACGTCAACGTCTGGCAATAAATGGATCGTCGTAGCTACGGACTACCTCACCCGCTACGCCGAAACAAAAGCCTTGCCCAAAGGCAGTGCTGCCGAGGTAGCCCGGTTATTCGTTGAGAACATCCTCCTGCGTCACGGTGCCCCAGAAGTCCTCATCACCGACAGAGGTACGGCCTTCACGGCTGAACTAACTCAAGCCATCCTGCGCTACAGCCAGGCAAGCCATCGCCGGACCACCGCCTACCAACCGCAGACGAATGGCCTCACCGAGCGCCTAAATAAGACCATCGCCGACATGCTGGCAATGTACGTCGACGTCGAACACAAGACGTGGGATGCCCTCCTTCTGTACGTGACCTTCGCATACAACACCGCCATGCAAGAAACGACGCACATGGCGCCGTTCAACCTGGTCTACGGAAGGAAAACGGCAACGACGCTTGACGCCATGCTACCGGATGTCTCCGACGAAGAAAACCTCGACGTTGCCACCTATTTGCAGCGTGCCGAAGAAGGTCGACAGCTCGCCCGCCTGCGCGTCAGGAACCAGCAGAGAACCGACAGCCGACACTACAATCTTCGACGACGCTAAGTCGAGTACCAGCCTGGAGACCGTGTTTGGGTCTGGACTCCGATACGCCGACGAGGACTTAGCGAGAAACTTTTACGTCACTATTTCGGACCATATAAGATCATCCGACGTATTGGCGCACTGGACTATGATGTCGTGCCGGACGGTATTTCGCAATCACAGCGGCGCCGCGCACGACCTGAAGTCATCCACGTGGTGCGTCTTAAGCCTTTCTACGCCCGCTGAGGAACTTAGGTCCTTTGTTGCTTTGTTATTTTTGTCCCTTTCTGTACGCGTGGTTTTGTTTTCGCTTTCGTGTTTGTAGCATCGGGACGATGCTATTTAACGGGAGGGTATTGACACGTATACATGTTTATCTTTCACCGATGGCCGCTTTCCACCGGCTAACAAATGTTAAACGTTATCGCTCGGCGCAGGACGCGCCTGTATCGGAAGTTCCTAGAACGTTATCGATGCTTCTTTTCGTTGCCTGTTTTCACCGACGCTTATGTTATCTGATTGTGTGACCGACGCGAATTGTGTAGAACTTTCTGCAAGACACGCGTGGAACCTTCGATGACTCAGGTATAAAAGCCCACGCGTCGCGCCGCTGATCAGATTTTCGACGACCGCCGACTGTGTTCGCCGCTTTCGTTGTGCTTTGAGTGTAGCTTGCTTTTGTGGCCACAGGTTCGCCCAATAAAGAATCAGTTTCGTCATGCACAGTTTTACGACTGTTTACTTCAGCGTCACTACTACGTGACCCTATGGGAATCTGCTGATCAGACTATCTGAAGACTTGATAATATTATTTGGTGCTGACTACTGCGGTTCAACAGTAGAAAAAATAATTACGAGCAATCTTTTACACTTATTTACCGACCTTATCCTACCTTTGTTCCCTAGGACGTTCTGGTGGGCTAGTTGGTTCATAGCTTTTAGACGTTTATAAACTGCGCAAGAAAACGAAGACACAAGAAGGAAAACACCACGACACCACACCATCAGAAAGATCCCTATTATAGGGATCTTTCTGATCCCTATAATAGGGATCAGAAAGATGCATTGGTAACAAGTTTTTCACTCAAGATCACCAGGGGCCGTATTCTGAAATGATCCACTTCGGTGATAGTATCGCCTTGGCCACGGCTCCGCCAACGGCACGCGTTTATTGGCTGTTTTAGCGCAACTGAAAAATAAATAGCGTCATCTATCTCTTCCGGTCTGCGTTAATATGACGTCAGGGCGTTGTTCGGTGTTCCCCTGAAAAAAAACGAACACGTCTGCGTCATACTGTGGCCGGTACACTCGAAAACAACACACACGAGCCACTCTGCACTCGCCCTGTGTGTTCTCTCGTGTGTTTTGAAGCGTTCGAGAGCGCGTGTCGATAGTGCATGCTGACGTCACGGGTAAACAGTAGGTGGATTTACTGAACGTGAACGCCGAAGTGGATCGTTTCAGAAAACGGCCCCAGAAGTCCTTTAGGCGGTGACAACTAGCATCCGTTCCTTGCTTCGACGCCAAATCTACGGTCCATACCTGAAAAATATTCGTGATGGGAAATTCCACAGGCAGGCTCGAAGCGTTTTAAAGAACTGTCGCAAATACAGCTTGTGAGATTCACGAAATGCCTGAAGAAAGAACTTAACGATTACATAACTGATAATAAATGCCGCAGAAAAAAAAACATACCGCGAACTTTAGGTTGCCTGAAAAACTATTAGGAAGTGCGTAAGGAACAAAACCGTGCTTATGTATTCGCCCATAGAAAAACAGCGGGCGCATAAGGCCTAGAGCTAAAGGCGAGTCATGGAAAACTATGGGACAAAATTCATAAAGTGGATGGCAAGCACAAAGCATATTTCGTGCTATGCCTTGATACTCTAGGAAAACTTGAGTGTCACGCGAATATTTTAGCTCGACATTTTGCAGCTGTGACGAGTTCTGATTACACATTACACACATTACTTGCACACACATTATTTGCTAAAGCACAAAGCGAAATAGGCAAAAAAAGAAGGTAACAGTGACCATGAAACATCGCGAGCCCTTTTACACTTGGCAATATTGCATGGCTGCAGGGCCCGATGACATGATGTGCTGCAAAATTGACACATACGGAGACTCCATTAGTACTCTTACGGATGATCGATGTTTGTTCACAGGTGAAGACTAGGATGGATGAGAGGTCGCCACGATGTCGCCACCGAAATGTAGCCGTGGCTGCTGCTGAGTTTTTCGTTCTCTTCCTCTTCTATCTCCTCGTTGCCACGTTACAATGCCCCTTTCGCAGGCGAAGCCCACTGGGAGAGTCACTGTTCTTCGGCGGGGTAGTAGCGCTTAAGGCGTGCAACATGAGCCAGCTGGGTTTTCTTGGAACGCCTATCTTTAGACAAAACTCGTGCAACCACGTAAGTGAGGTCGCTCAGGCGATCTAAAACAACGAACGGGCCCACATAG
Source organism: Dermacentor silvarum (assembly GCF_013339745.2). Taxonomy (NCBI): domain Eukaryota; kingdom Metazoa; phylum Arthropoda; class Arachnida; order Ixodida; family Ixodidae; genus Dermacentor; species Dermacentor silvarum. The sequence goes on along the minus strand of NC_051161.1, from coordinate 173,822,065 downwards.
TGTGACAAGAACTTGCTGCACAAGCCACGCTTGCGTTGTGGGGTCCATAGCAGCACTAGGACACCTTTTTCATAATAAACGGCTTGATGGGATCTATCGTACCGATTCTTGGAGCGGTTTTGCGATGCCAATGTGCGGACACGGGCTATTCGGCGGGCTTCCTCGGCGAGGCGAAGTGTCTTGGCGACGGAATCCTCAGCGTCCAGAGAAAACGGCAGAATCGTGTCGAGGAATCTCCGCGGCGATCGAGCATAAAGCAGATAGAAAGGGCTGTATTTCGTTGTCTCATGCGTCGCAGTGTTGTAGGCGTATGTTATGAATGGCAACACATCATCCCAGTTCTTGTGGTTAGAGGGCACATACATTGATAGCATGTTCGTCAAAGTTCGATTCGTGCGTTCAACAAGACCGTTGGTTTGCGGATGGTACGGCGTCGAGTGACGAAATTGTGTTCCACATAGCCGAAGCAGCTCTTCAACAGCGTCCGCCACGAATTGACGACCGCGATCACTTATGATCAGGCGAGGTGGGCCATGGCGTAGGACGACATAATGCAACAAGAAAGCAGCGACGCAAACAGCGGTAGATGACGGCACTGCTGCGGTCTCTGTGTAGCCTGTAAGGTGGTCTACACAAACGATTATCCCTCGATTGTTATTCGATGACCGTGGGAATGGGCCCAGGAGGTCCACGCCAACTTGCTCAAAAGGTGCGTGAGGGGGAATCAACGGCTGCGAAAGACCTGGTGGGGCGGTTGAAGGTCGTTTCTGTCGTTGGCATTGGGCACAACTAGCCACATATTGCTTTGTTGTTTGACGCATGTGAGGCCAGTAAAATCGCTCTTGTACATGCTGTAACGTACGGACGAATCGAAGATGACCTGATGTTGGATCATCATGCATGGCATGTAGCCCAGCACTACGGAGACTCTCCGGGACTACAAGAAGAAAGCGGGCGCCACTTGCAGAGTGGTTGGTTTTATATAACAAGCTGTCACGTATGGAAAAACCACCACTGGCTTTCGGATTCAGGGCCATCACAAAAAAAGGTTCCAGATTGACGTCGTTGCGTTGATCCTCCTGGAAGATGGTCGCGTCCGGAAATTCAAGTGCAATAGCGGCCATACAGTCATCGAAAGTGTCTTCTTCAGAATTTGCCGTTAGCAGTGGTAAGCGGGAAAGACAGTCGGCATCAGCATGCCGGCGGCCGCTTCTGTATTTCACGACAAAGTCGTACTCTTGTAGTCGCAAGGCCCACCGTGCTAGACGACCAGACGGATCCCGAAGGCTGAACAGCCAGCATAATGAATAGTGATCAGTGACTATGCTGAATGGGCGACCATAGATGTAACAGCAAAACTTCTGAGCAGCAAAAACAGCTGCAAGGCATTCCTGCTGAGTGACTGTGTAGTTTCGCTCAGCATTGCTTAAGCAACGACTGGCATAGGCAACAACGTGTTCGGCGTCGTTTCGCCGTTGAGCAAGTACCGCTCCAATGCCTATTGCGCTGGCGTCAGTATGAACTTCGGTAGGGGAACACGGATCAAAATGACGCAGGATAGGGTCTGACGTAAGTAAGAATTTAAGTTGACGGAACGGTGACTCACATCCTGGTGTCCAGTCGAACGATACATCCTTTTGCAACAGACGCGTCAACGGGTGCACAACGTCGGCGAATTTTGGGACAAAACGACGGAAATAAGAACAGAGTCCCAGGAAACTGCGCAGTTCCCGCGCTGACTGCGGAGGCTCGAAGGCACTGACCGCTTCAATCTTGCGGTGGTCAGGTCTGACTCCATATTTGTCGACTAGATGACCGAGAACCAAGGTTTGTCGCTCCCCAAACCTACACTTTCCAGAGTTAAGAATCAAATCTGCTTTCTCCATGCATTTCAGAACCAGGCTAAGGCGCTCGTTATGCTCCTCAAAAGTGCGGCCGAAAATAACATCATCCAGCTAGCAAAGACATATTTCCCACTTTAGACCGCGAAGAATCGTGTCCATGAATCTCTCGAACGTTGCGGGCGCATTGCAGAGCCCTAACGGCATAACGTTAAATTCGAATAAACCGTCCGGCGTAACAAAGGAGGTCTTCTCTTTGTCGACGGGATCCACAGGTATCTGCCAATAGCCTGAACGCAGATCGAGGGACGAAAAGTAGGAGGCAGAGTGTAGGCACTCTATTACGTCGTCAATTCGCGGGAGTGGGTACACATCCAACATTTAGTCGCCTATAATCAACACAAAATCTCCACGAGCCATCTTTTTTCTTTACCAGGATGACAGGTGCGGCCCACAATCTTGATGGTTCTTGAATCACATTTTTCCTCAGCATCTCTTGTAACTAGTCCGCAATAATCTTGCGCTCTGATGAAGACACTCGGTAGGGCTTTTGCCGAAGAGGATGTGCCGATCCTGTGTGAATGCGATGACGAGCACGCGAGGATGGGATAGTTGTACGGTACTCATTTTGAGAGAAGTCGAACACGGAAGCATACTGGGCTAGCAGTTGTACTAAGGTGTCCCGTTCACGTGAAGACAAAGATTTGCTGACCATGCGTAGAATTTTCTGCTCATAAGGGCAAGTGGCTCGTCCTTCAGTGGAATCCTCGTCCCTGACGACCATCGATGAACAGCACGTGACGTCGTCGAAGACAGCAATCTTCATGTGTTCGGGAACACGCACAGGGACGGCAGAACAATTTAATGTCCACAAAAACGTGCTACCATTGTTCACAGATACAACACTATTGGGTACCAGTAGGTTCTTCTTCCCACAAGAGTCGCCAAAGGGTTGTACCACGGCGTCAAATGAAGCGTCTGTACAAGACGCGATGACGGATATCGGTGCTAAAGACCACGGAGGCAGCGTCACTCCCTCAGCAACGGCAAACGTTTTTAGGGGCGAAGCTCCTTAGGGTGTGGGTCGTTCCCTCCTCTGTAGTAGTAGTAGTAGTAGTAGTAGTAGTAGTAGTATGTAGCCTCCTCTAGTTTATGAATTGCTCAATAGATGGCGTAAGTGGTAGCCACCTGTAGTTTTATGAAGTGTTCACTAGATGGCGTAAGCTCGTAGCTCTTGTTGGCATGGAGACCGCTATGTATGTATGTATACGCATATATACATATATATGTATATGTATAGTATGACCGGAAGTCGACTTCCGCTTCCGTTTCCACTTCCGGTTCCGCTTCCGGTTCCGGAAGCCAGCTTCCGGCTTCCAGAGAACGCTTCCGGCGTTATGGTGGCTAGAATACCGGCGTTTTTCTCTCTCGTCCGTAGCTAGGTGCGCTGCGGTGCAAAGGGCGTTCGTTCCCGACGCGCGCTCTCTTTCTCGTCCGTAGCTAGGGGTGCTGCGGGGCACAAGGGCGTTCGTTCCGGACGCGCGCTCTCTTTCTCTCTCGTTCCCGACGCGCGCTCTCTTTATCTCTCGTCCGTAGATTGGTTTACGCGAATGATCCCCCGGTGCTTCTTCCACTCATCATCATTCACTTCGTGGATATGCGGTGATTTTTTTGTCCAGCGGGTTCTTGATTCACGAGGTCTGATAATGACGGATCTTTATAAGCATCGACCCCAGGTTTTCCGCTATTTATCGAAAGTTCGCCGGCACCACAATTGACTGAAGCCCCGCAGGTTTGCAGAAAGTTTATCCCGTATAACGTCGTGCGTGCAGCGTTCCAAAATCACAAACTCGGTTAAATAACACTTGTCCGCCAATAACACATTCATAGCAGAAACACCAAGGGGACGCAATATTTCACCGCTTACTCCGCGGAATTTAGCATGCGTGTCGAGGGAAAACATCACTTTGCGTCGAAGCCGGTTCTTGAAAGGAAGACTCATAACAGATATCATAGCGCCGGTGTCCACCAATGCCATTGTACATATACCATCACTTGTCACTTCCACTTTGTTTCTCAGCATTGTAACCGGTGGAGGTATCAGTGTCGTGTCGAGTCTGGCGACCTCAGCTCCATCGGCCGCGCAGTCTAGTTTCCCGACGGCGGTGGTGAGAATGAACGTCGCCTCGGTGAAGGAGAGCGACGTTGACGTGAAGAAGGTGGAGTGAGACTGCGGTCTGAAACGGGCGAGTCGCTGCGCTGATTCCGTCGAGGGCTGTTGATGGGGAAGGTCGTCGACGAAGTAAAGGAGCGTGGAGGCCAGGAATTGTCGACGTTAGGACGCTCAGTGTCATAGGACGTTGGCTGTGACTCGTACCACCTCGGTGCCCAACGACGCTGACGACAGAATCGAGAGATGTGTCTGGTGACACCGCAGGTATAGCACACGGGAGGCTCGCGGCTAACGTTCGGGTAGGATGGGTATGTCCGAGGCTCCGAGTAGGCCGTTGCTGAGCAACGGGCAAATCCCTCAGCACGCCCGTTGCTGGTTTCCCGGTGGTAGTTCTGTTGCGTTCTCATTGGCCTTCTCGAGCGGTACTCCTCGACAGTCGTTGCAGCGATGGAAAGGGGAGCTGGTGGACGATTGTACAGATGTTGACTATCACGGACCTCATTGTTCAATTCCGTGCAGCGACGTAGCTCCTCTCTAACAATCTGTCTAATGGTCGTCGCGATATCGACTGATGGGATGTCGTCTTCAATGCTTGCAACAGTTGTGACGTTTGCTAGCCGGCCAAACTTCGGGATTATGCGGCGCAGTTTGAGAGCCTCAAAGGTACGGCAATGACGTATTACGTCGGTGACTGAGCCAAGGTTCTCTTTACCAATGAGGAAGTTGTGAACGTCCTCCGCGATTCCCTTCAACAAATGGCCAACTTTGTCCTCCTCTGACATACGAGGATTGGCCGTCCTGCATAGCTTGAGTACGTTTTCGATGTAGGTCGTGCACGTCTCGCCCGGAACTTGAGCTCTTTCAAGGAGCGTTTGCTCGGCCTGTTTCTTCTTTGCGATTGAATCACCGAAACGCTCCTTGATTTCGGACGTGAAACGATCCCACGTTGTCAGAGTTTCCTCGTGATTATCGAACCAAACGAGCGCCGTGTCCATCAGAAAGAAGACTACGTTGGAGAGTCGCGTTACGCTGTCCCAACGATAGTGCTTGCTCACCCGTTCGTAGTGGTTAAGCCATTCTTCGACGTCCTCGCCGTGCTTCCCTCCGAATGCGCGAGGCTCTACCAGATGTTGGCGCTGCCACGGACTAGCCATCATTTGGGTCGAAGATGCCGCTGGTTCCGTGCGAGTGTTGGCTTCGGTGTGGGACATCTGAGACACCGGAAGTAATGCGGGCAATCCAGCGATTCGGCGGCTTCGACGCAGATCAGGAGGTTGGAGAACCCTGTTGGCCGTGTTGCGTGGTGGTCGGCGGCACCCAGCACCTCCACCAAAAACTGTTACGGATGATCGATGTTTATTCACAGGTGAAGACTAGGATGGATGAGAGGTCGCCACGATGTTGCCACCGAAATGTAGCCGTGGCTGCTGCTGAGTTTTTCGTTCTCTTCCTCTTCTATCTCCTCTGTGCCACGTTACAGTACTTTTAAATGCGAAGCATTTTTTGGCGAACATTTGCCACTTTAAGAGTATCTATCTGTCTGTCTGTCTGTCCGTCCGTCCGTCCGTCCGTCCGTCCAACCGATGTCCGTACAGGCGATGTAGGTATACCGAATAAATAAATAAAATAAATGACGAACATAAATAATAGGTCCTTATATGAATGTCATGAAACAGCCGCCTACTTGTTGGGGCTCTCATGGTCGTTTTGTTAACTTGCTGTGTACCAAAATTGGCATATTAGGACAAGAGTGTATGACAAACATAAATGATAGGTTATGACATGAATATCATGACATATGCTTGTCATGTAGGTTGTGAAACAGCCGACCATGTCTTGGTACTCTCATGGTGGTATCGTTAACTTCGTATGTAGCGAAATTGGCATAGTGTGACAAGAGTGTATGATCAACATAACTGATAGGTCATGACATGAATGTCATGACATGAGTGTCATGTAGGTCATGAAACAGCCGCCTACGTCTTGGTGCTCTCATGGCCGTTTCGTTAATTTGGTAGGCTCCCCGCACACTGCTTTGCATAACCTCGATTGCCAGAGGGCGTGGGGATCTGCCGGCTTTTTTAAAATTAAAATATGGTGTGAAGGTTTTTGTTCAAGTGTGTGGAAGAATGCACACTTTACAGATATCAGTGCGGTTTTAGGATGCGTTCTACGCGGGATCAGTTGGTCCGCCTTAAAACCAAAATAAGCTAATCATTTGTAGAAAAGCAGCACTATGTCTCTGTTTCCTATCACTTGACAAAAAGCTTACGACCCTACAGAGGGATTCGGGGGTTTTACGTGCCAAAACCACCATCTGATTATGAGGCACGCCGTGGTGGGGGGACTCCGGATTAATTTCGACCATCTGGGGTTCGTGGCCCCAGAGCACGGGCTAAGGTCGCTTTTGCACTTCGCCCCCATCGAAATGCTGCCATCGCGGCCAGGATTTGATCCCTCCCGACCTCGTGCTTAGCAGCGCCATAGCCGCTAAGCCACCGCGGCGGGTATTACATGATCAATACTTCTTTTTGGGCGAGTTGGTACATCTCAAAACTTTTGTGTAACAGCGCAAACAGACGACCGCAAAAAGGGGGACACGTACACACAAGCGCTGACTACCAACTGGTTTTTTATTGGCAAGGATAGCACACATTAATTAAGCCAGAGTGAAGCAAGGGGAGGGGGGGGGGATTTAGCAAAGGTAAACTCGTGCCAACAACGAGTAACTGAGAAAGAAAGTCAAGCCGTAATTTCTTTCGACGTGATTCAAGTATGGGGACATTATTAGACCTCATTAGTTCAGTTGGCGAGTCGAATGTCGAAAATTTGTTGTAAACAAACCGGATAGCCTGTCTTTGGATTCATTCAAGTTTGTTTATGTTGCATTGAGTGTAGGGATCCCAGATAATACGGGCGTACTCGTCGAATTAAGTAGTAATAAGCGAGCAGTTTAACAGAGGATGGGGCGTGTTTAAGCTTGTATTTGAGAAAGCACAAAGTTTACGGAAAGCAGAGAGAGAGAGAGAGAAACGTTTATTCTTGAAACAGTGTCTCGAGCGAGTCCCGGTATCACCCTGAGGTGGGAAGGTTCCTTAGTCCAGGAACCCTCTGGCTTCGGCTGCCCTCTTGGCCCTGACGACGAGTTGTCGTTGGTCTTCCAGGTCCCCCAGGGTGAGCTTGGCCTCCCTCGTCTCGAATAGGTGGTCTTCGTTTGCTTGTGGTGCTCGGTTAGCGTCCATTTCGGGCTGCATTTCGCTGTCTTCATGCCACGGGCGTTCCAAGAGCAAGTGTGCCAGGGTGTCGGGAACGTTGCAGAGTGGGCAGAGGTAGCTGTGGAGCGTCGGGTAGAGGCAGTGCATTATAGTGCCGTGAGTGTAGGTACACTCACGGCACTATAATATTCGGCGTCTGAGGACCACGCTTTCTTCTTTGCCGAGGTTTGGGTGCGGTGGAGGGTACACGCGGCGCTCGAGCCTGTAGTGTTGCAATTGATATAGAGGCAGGTGACATCGAACGTGCGCATCGCGTAGGGCAGCGTCGAGAAGGAGCGAAACGACCTATAATTGTGAAATTTTTGAACTTCAAGTCAAAAATGGATGCTTTAAGTAATGCAAGCAAGCTGAAGGACCTGGAGACACCTAAAGTTTGGTTAGAAGAAGACTTTTCCCCAACGGTGCAACTAGCGCGTAAAAGGTTGCGTGACTACGCGAAGGAAAAAAGGAAACCAAATGAACGCTTTTCCGTGCGTTTTAACAAATTGCACATGCGATCTGGAATTTACCGGTATGATCCTGCCTCGGGCAAAGTAATTCCTATAACAGCAGAAAAGCGCCAAACCGAATGACAGCCTGCAATTACGCACAACGCGCAGACTAATGACAGCCCGGTGTCACTGCTCTTGGCTAACTTTCGCAGCATGTTCCCCAAACTTGATACATTGAAAGCGATCATTCATGCCACCTCATCAGATATCATTCTTGGTACGGAAACGTGGCTTTCACATGACATATGTAGCGACGATCTCACGCTCCCCTCATCGTTTGTAATTTTTCGCAAAGATAGGACGAGTTCTAGAGGAGGAGGCGTGCTTATTGCAGTGAAACAGGCCTATCAGCCTTCTATCATTGCCGTTGACTCACCCCTAGAAGCACTTTGGATTTCTGTCAAATTTGGCCACTCACGGTGTGTTTTAGGCGTATGCTACCGGCCACCTGACAGCCGTCCTGAGTTTACTGACCTATTCAATGAAGCAGTCGAGCTGGTTACTAACAGGTTTCCTAGTTGCCTCCTAATAATAGGCGGTGATTTCAACTACCCTGCCATAGACTGGTCCACATCATCCGTTAGTACACAGATTAACCGGGCCGAACACATTCGTTTTGTTGATTCACTTCATTATCATGACCTCACGCAACTAGTTCACGACCCCACACGCGGCAATCACATTTTAGATCTTTTACTCACGAACAACCCAAATATTGCCGAAACACATGTTCTAGAAGCCATCAGTGACCACAAAGTAGTGCAGTGTTCCTTCTCGCTTCCACATGCTGACAAAGCACAAATAAAAAAATGCATTCTCAACTATGCGCGAGCCGACATTGAAAATATGAACCGAAAGCTGCTGGCCTTTTCAAACGAATTCCAAGAAGACTTCGAAAACCGTTCGACTAGTCACAACTGGTGCATATTTCGCGATAAGTTAAAGGAGATAGAAGCATCCTGCGTGCCGAAGTCTACGATAAAAACGCGTGCTGACGATCCCTGGTTCACACGAGAAGTGAACAGGTGCTTAAATAAGAAGAAAAGATCATACAAAAAGGCATCACGAACAAACACCACTTCTGACTGGCAGAACTACAAAAGCATATCTATACTAGCAGAAAAAAGTATTCTTGAAGCCAAAAATCAGTACTTTAATATCACGCTTCCTAACTTGTTAAAAACCAACCCCAAGAAATTTTGGGAAGTCGTAAATCCAAAAAGTAAACACTCGATTCCAACCCTTCTGGGAGAAGACGGAAGTGCTCTACCAGCAGCCGAGTGCGCCGAGGAATTCAACAAAAGTTTTGCCACGGTTTTCACAGATGAACTGCCTCTTGACAGTTCACTTCAGCTATCACAACCACATGTAGCGTTTCCTTTTACACCCATCGTAGTTACAGCACATGGCGTTTCTCTTGCAATAGAACGCCTCCCGCTTAAAACAAGTCCTGGTCCCGACGGCATCAGCACCAAACTTCTAAAGCTAACCAGTCAGTATTCAGCTCCCTTGCTTTCATTAATATTTCAGCAATCCATCGACACAGGATGTGTACCGGATGATTGGAAGTCAGCATTTATAATACCTATATTTAAATCCGGCGACAGTTCCCTTCCTAGCAACTACAGGCCCATCTCTTTAACCTCAATTAGCTGTAAGTTATTGGAACATATAATACACAAGCATATTATAACATATCTAAACGAAAACAACCTACTCCTTATCAATCAGCACGGCTTTCGGAAAAATCTTTCCTGCCAAACGCAACTATTTGAATTAATAACTGATCTTCACCATTCACTACACTCATCGCTATACGTCGATGCAGTCTTTGTCGATTTTTCAAAAGCATTTGATCGCGTCCCCCATAACCGTCTGATCTTAAAAATCCGTAGCCTTAAACTTGATCAGAAAACAACGCAATGGATCGAACAGTTTTTAACAAACCGTCATCAGTCCGTCAAATTTCAAAACCATACCTCGAACCCCGCACGCGTCATATCAGGGGTACCACAGGGGTCAGTGTTGGGCCCACTTTTATGTTTAATTTATATTAATGATATAGCAACTAACATAAATGCAACGATTCGACTATTCGCAGACGACTGCGTAATTTATAAGGAAATAGCAAGCCCTACCGACATTACTCACCTGCAGTCTGCCCTCAATAAACTATCAGAATGGTGTTCTGTTTGGCAGATGCAAATCAACATAGACAAAACAAAACATCTAAAGTTTAGCCCGGCATTGAAAACACAGGTCAATACTTACGCAATTAACAATATACCTATTGATTCAGTCTCTACATTTAAATACCTAGGAATAAAATTTAATTCTAGTTTAACATGGAATGATCATATAGAACACATAACTTCTAAATCATTAAAGAAACTCGGCCTACTCAAGCGGCGCCTTCACCTCGCTACACGTGACACTAGACTATTAGCATATAACTCGCTCATTCGGCCTTCGTTAGAATACGCTTCCATCATTTGGCATCCCTATCATGTCACCTGGACTAACCATCTCGAAGCGGTCCAAAACAAAGCCGCACGGTTCATCCTGTCATCTTACTCGCGATTCCAAAGCGTCACCAAACTGAAAGACTCCCTCAAAATGCCATCACTCGCCATGCGCAGAACATATGCCCGATTAGCACTTTTTCACACTATATTCCATAGCAACACGTCATTTTCCCACTCACATATTTCTCCAGCGCATCACATATCGTCTAGATTAGACCACGCATACAAAGTCAAACCAATTTTCGCTCATACTGAAAAATACCGGAGCTCACCTCTCGCACTATCAATAGATCAATGGAATTCATTGCCATCTAGCATTGCCACTATGAATGATCCTCAATCTTTTCTGTCAGCGCTGCAATCCTTTCTTGAACGTCAAGGCATTTCACAATAGTTTTCTTTTTGTATATACTAGTAAGAGTTGGCGTTTTCATTAGAAACTGACACAAATCCACCTGACACAAAAGTCATCCACCTGATGCTCGCATTGTTCTTTAAGTGCTGCCATGATCGTACCTGAAAAGCATTTCTTTTTACACTGAACTGACTGTATATTATACATTGTTTTTATATTTTATATTTTTACATTGTATTTCTAGGATACAATGTGGACTTATCCTTTGTGTTAGTATTATACCTTGTTGCTTTTAGTTTCTGTTCACCATGCTATATTTGAACTTGCATTCTTGTGTCCACTGAAATGCCATTTTCACCTGCTGTGCGACTACTTTGTTATTCCCGTTTCAACACCCCCCCTCCCCCCCTATGTAATGCCCTTCTGGGCCTTTAGGGTATCCAAATAAAATAAATAAAATATCGTCGAATAGTTGTTGGGTACGGCTTCCACCTCTTCTGCCGCAGGTCAGAGGGCGTGTGGGGCGAGGGGAGCCCAGCTGACGTGCTCGCGGGCAGCGGTGTGGGCCGCTTCGTTCCCCTCTTGTCCCTCGTGTCCGGGTACCCACGTTACGCAGGTGTACGGGAGCGGAGTGCGTCTGTGCATGTGGTGGTGGCGAGAGCGATTGCCGCTTCTTCCGCCGTTTCCGGGTTGCGTGCCTTGACGGTTGCCGATGCTAACTCGCGGCCTAGGGAGTCTACGACGCTGAGAGCGTATGCGTTTCGATGCGGATACTTGGCCGCGTCGGTGTAGCGGGCGTCTGGGTCTGGGTCTGAAGTCTGGGGTCTGGGTGGAAAGCAGATAAAGATATCTTTTGCACGTGAAGGCGTCTGGGTCTGGGTCGAAAGCAGAGAAAGACATCTTTTGCACGTGAAGGTTCTAGGACAGGTTGCTGCAAAGGGTGACACCTAAATATTTATAGTTAGTAAATTGTTTAAGTGCAGAGGAGTCTAGCATATGACTATAAGAATGAGATGTTTTCTCGCGGGAAAAGGGAAGAAAACACTTTTTTTCAACATTCAAGGTCATCTCCCATTGAGTGCACCAATAGAAGTGACCTAGTGACCAAGATGACCTAGTGACCAAGCACACTAGTGACCAAGATGAGTCACGTCATCTTGATCACTAGGGTGGGTAATTTCTTTAAACAAGACACAATCACCTGCAAATAGTCTTATTTCAACATTCGACTTTACAACATCAACAATGTAATTCACGTACAGGAGGAACAACAAAGGGTCTAATACACTTTCCTGTGGTACACCAGATGTGACTGGAAGACAGGCCGAGTGATGCCCACCTACATCCACGAACTGTTCGCAATTGCCTAAGTATTAAGCGATCCAAGAAACAAGTAGTTCTGGTATGCCATAGTTTCTTAGCATAAATATTAGTTGGGAATGATGTACCTTTTGAAGGCTTTACTAAAACCCAGAAAAAATAAATAAGTTTGGTTGTTATTTTCAATGGAAGAAACAAGCGTGTGAATGACCGTGATTAGTTGTGTTACTGTAGAATATCCCTTTCTGAAACCATGTGGAGAGTTGGTCAGAATTTTGTTCTCCTCAAGAAACTCATGGAGAGCTTTTGCAATAATATGCTCAATAAGTTTACAGAAACTTCACGTTAGTGAGATCGGGCCAAAAGTTTTCTAAAAGTAGTCCGTCGCCTTTTTAAAAATTCCAGTCCTTCGGCAAACTCGAACACGACAAGGAAGCATGAAAAATCATGACAAGGTACTTTGCGAGAGTTCGGCATATCAGCGAAGAAAAACATTTAGTATGTTATTGGGTCCAGAAGAAGTCTTAGTTTTCAAGTCAAGTAGGATTGAGAGAACTCCAGCATAACTAATAATATTTGAAAAATTTGTAATTGCAGTGTCTGTGGCAGTGGGAAGGCCATCAGTTGCAGCAGAAAAGAGAGAGAGATAAATGAGATGGGAATAGCAGGGAGGTTCACCGGAAGGTAGATATCCAGTTTGCTACCCTGCACTGGGGAAGGGGTAAGGGGAGACAGAAAGATAAGGAAGAATGCACACACATAGAAAGAGAGGGACATCAGAAAAGAAAACACACACACGCACACACAAAAGAACTCAGGATTGTCACAGTCGTTCAAGCAGGTCGCTTGTCCGGAAGAACCTCAGCAGCGCGCTCATCGCCTTCTGGCGTGAAGACCGCGTCAGCCGACACTCTAAGATCATCTGCTCACAAAGCGGCCGGTCGTTACAAGTGTTTAAAATATTCAAAATACTCCTTTTGCGTCGCTACATCGGCTCCAGCGAGACTTCCAGCTCTCGAATGCGTTGCGGTAGTCCTCCTCCGGGATGGCCTTTAATGCAGCGGTGGAAGCTGCTTTGATACCGTCCAGTGTCCCAAAATGCTTGCCTTTCAGGGGTGTTTAGAGGCGTGTAAACAGAAAAAAAGTCGGGGGGAGCCAAGTCCGGGCTGTACGGGGCGGGGAGATCGTTGGCACCCCTGCTTTAAGCAGGTAGTCGATGACGATGTAGGCACTGTGGGCCGGTGCATTATCGTGGTCCAGTTGTCTGCGATGTCCGGCGTTTCAGTCTTTTGAGGACTTCCACATAAAATTTGGAGTTCACAGTGGTTCCAGGTTCTACAAATTCGCGCTGAAACGGTCCGTGGATGTAAAAAAAAAGCGATGAGCATGATCTTGATCCGTTATTTGCTCGTCCTGGCTTTCTTCTGGCGAGGGGACGAGTGCGTGTGTCACTCCGATGATTGCCTTTTGGCCTCCGGGTTATATTCAAATACCCAAGTCCCGTCACCTGTAATGACGTTGTCCAAAAATTTTCGATCACGTTTGCACATGTCGAGGTATTCTTAGCACGTTTCACGCGGCGTGACTTTTGGTCGTCAGTGAGCACTTTTGGAACCATTTTTGCGCACACTTTCCGCATGCGGATATCGTCTGTAACGATTTCATGAACATCAGTTTTCGGAACTTTCAACATGTCGGTAATTAAGCGAACATTTAATCGTCGCTCTGAGTTCCCTCACTCGCGAGCCATTGTCAGCCGTGGTGGTCGTGGATGGCCGTCTGGCGCGGTCCTCGTTGTCTTCCCGGCGACTTCCAAAAAGGCCTTGTGCCACCGAAACACTTGCCGATCTGACAGGGCATGTTCTTTGTAAGCAGTCTTGATCATAGTAACATTTCCCGCAGCGGTCTTGCCAAGTTTCACGCAAAACGTGATCGCAAATCTTTGTTCTAATGAGCGCTGCATTTTCACTTGCACAAGAATAAAAAACAACCCTCATGGACAGGCCCGTCCTACACTCTGATGCACGAAGCACAGCGAGCGACGGAGCTCTGCTTAGCTGGGTTCTCCCACTACCAGTTTCAACCGCTTAGACCACGCTCCAACGTACAGTCGAGCCACAATAAATTCACTAACGTTACTTTCAGGACAGAAACTTATATTAAATTGTTCGGCAATGCCTCTTTGTTCGTTAATAATGACGCCGTTAGCAGAAATCTGTGAAACTGACTTCTTTTTCTCACTCAAGTAGTTCCAAAATTTAGTTCCAAAACCAGTTCCAAAATAAAGCTTGGTAGCGTTGTACTGAAATAATGTTCCTTTGAACGATGCAATGCAAGGCTTCCGTTTGATTGTGCTATGACGTTAAGTCGTGCGCGGTTCTTTTTTAATCTTTTCACTTTGCGTTTTAAATTTATAATGTCTCACGTCATCCACGGCGTTTCCTTGTGTACTTTCCTTCGTTTGTTCCGGACAAGCTTATCAAGGCAATACCGGCACATGCCCTTAAAAGGTTCCCATAAAACGCCAACATCACCGCTATCAAAATCGGTAAGACATGCCTCCAAGTGATCAATAATTGACGCATCATCCGCACGTGAGTAATCTTTGTAGTAATGTACAGCAGTTTCTTCTTGCACTTTATGGCAAGAAATCGGCATAGAAACATTGGCTAGTTGATCAGATAGCCCGTGTTCTATATGGACAGTGTAAGCAACAATACAGTCGGGAAGGAACACTAAATCTAAAATAGAACTGCAAGAGCCGTGCACCCGAGTCGGCTGGCTTACGACTTGGATAATATCGTGCTCTATCATTATGTCGAAGATAACATTTACGTCATTTCCGGCCGATCCCAATTAATACCAGAGGGATTGAAATCGCCAGCCAAAATTATTTTCTTGTTTTCATGCTGGTGCATGTGAGCCTGCAGTTTGGCTAGGAGTTTTGGAGCGGCGTCGGGAGGCCTTTATAAAGCGTAGAGAATAAACGTCTGCCTACAAAAAGATACTTTCAACCACAAGCATTCGAGTTCGGCAACGCTATTCAGTACAATAGCATCTATTTTATTTATAATAAGTACCGCCACCCGTAGTTAAGCGATCCCTGCGGAAAACAGTATGAGAAGGAGGAAACACGTCGTCATCAGATGAAGCCACGTTTCTGTTACAATAGGCGAATCGTGCTGTATTAGGAGTAGTTCCAATAACTCAGTTTTATTTTTAATGCTGCGGGCATTCATATTTAACAGGCGGATCATTTTCCATGCAAGGACAGTATCATGTCATGCTTCTGCCTCATCTGTCATTTTTACTCTTACCTTTTGATTCTCATCCCAGACATATAGGTCTCTGTCAATTTTAAGTTTATCGTGAATCAAGCTTACTTTTCCTCCTTGTTACTTGTCTTGCTTCACGCTGTTCCAAAGTAGTTTGCGTTTCTTTAATGTTGACTGCGAATAATCATTATGAATGAGAATACTGGACCCCTTAAGTTTTTCGCATTTTCCAGTATTATTATCTTTGCGTTATATTCTTGTAAATTTAATATGATAGGCATTTTGCCCTTTTGTTTACCAAGCCGGTGGATACGCCCTATCGAATCTCATTTCACTTCCAATTTATCTCGAAACACTTCCTAACTACTGTTTCCTTGTAGCTTCTATTTCATTTGGGCCCTCCGGAATGCCATGAATAACAAGGTTAGATCACCTGCTTCGATCCTCAAGGTCTGACAATTTTTTAGTCTTAAAGCTTAAGCAATGTTCTATCGACCGTAGTGATGAATGCATTTGACTTGCCTGGTTTGGTATAGCTGAGGTCACAGAGAGCTTTCTTTCAAACTGAGCAAACATACGACGCAATTCACTGATGACATTCTCGGTTTTTACAAGTTGAGATTTTAGCTCTAGGATCTCATCACGAAGGGTAACTTGCCCATCTAGCAGTTGTTCATACAATTCCTTCCGAGTGTGGCCTGGGTTTTCCTCAACGTCGCCACACAATAGAAGTCTACAGACGTTACCACAGCTGTACGCAATTCCAGGGCACTGTGTGGGGCACGGCAGGACCACATTACAACGGTTGTCACTACAAAATGAAATACCAATATAACTTACCTGCATAAGGCGAAGTAATCGCTTGGTAGTGCCATGGCAGTGCTCTTTCGGCCGTTACCACATAAGTCAAATCGGTGCGTAGCTTCTTTTATACCGGAAGCCTCAGATGACGTCACACCACAAGCGCCATAAAGTGTCGCCAGCAGCGTAGTGCTGAGGAATGGTGACGACCTCGTGTGGTTGAACGCAAGATTGTCGAGAACAGGCTGTAACCCATCGTCGAGGAAATGATGGTACGTGTAAGATATCCAGATCAGCCGTTCATCTTGTAATATAACGTATGTGAGTGGCGATTCCGGGTTAAAATTATACGCATCACAAAGTGAGCTGACAGAAGTGGTTGTAAATATTCTGATGAAAAAACAATTTAAAAGGGGGAATCTCTGTAACCTAACGTGCACTTAAAAGGACAGCAAATAATTTGCAGGGCCCTTCTACAAACATAAATTTGTAGGGCAATGCAAAAAGCTCGCTTTCAAAAAGCCAATCCCGCAACTCAAGAAAAAGACGCCAAGTATGAATACCATTAAAATACTAGGACGCAAATCCTGAATCTCAGATCGAAGCTGTCTTTTCAAGCTTTATAATTGTCTTGTAAGGCCCACGCTTGATCACGCTTGTTATGTTGACGAGGAAGTAGCAACGTCGACACTGAGGGCTGTAGACTCTGTTCCTTGCTTAGGTCTGCGACTGTGTAGAGGTGCGTTTAGGACTTGTCCTTCTGAAAGTCTCTATGCCGAAAGCAACCAGTGGTTTCTGCAGAAACGCAGGATGCTCCTAGAAAGCTCTTACAGCCTAACAATACTTGCAAAGAAAATGGTTATGCGCAAACAAAACACGGACACAGTAATAGACGCAGACGAGCGCAAACTTTCAACTGACGTTATTTTTTTCCTGCGTTGTCAATATATACTCTACAACAGCGGTGATCACATGACACACTTCAAAGATTACAACGTGCCGCGCAAGAACATCATCTCAGTTTCTTTTAAGGAAATTGATGTATCACTTATACAGCCATCTATACTTAGATGTGATCACTTACACTTATAATCTATACTTAGATAAGTGATCACTTAATCAGCCATCTCCTTAAGGAGATGGCTGTATAAGTGATACATCAATTTCTTTAAAAGAAACTGAGATGATGTTCTTGCGCGGCACGTTGTAATCTTTGAAGTGTGTCATGTGATCACCGCAGTTGTAGAGTATATATTGACAACGCAGGAAAAAAATAAAGTCATTTGAAAGTTTGCGCTCGTCCGCGTCTATTACTGTGTCCGTGTTTTGTTTGCGCATAACCATTTCCTTTGCAAGTATGAACCAACTCGCCCAGCAGAAAGTTTTACTAACAATACTCTCGCAGCCCAGGCCGTCCTTTTATTTGCACCATCGCAGATGCACTTAAAACGTAACATCTTTTCACCTAAATATAAAACCAGGTACACTACAACAAGACTGTGCTTCCTGGAAACACACCGCACCGAAAATCAATCTCAGCATGATCAAATATGCAAAAAGATACACGCCATCCCAACTACGTTTGAAAGAATTTGACCTGGAGTACCATTTATTCGCTATTTTACAGATGGAATCAAAACCATCTACCAATTTAGGATGCGTGTGGTTGGAAACGACCATGAGTACGTTTGGTGACATGATGATAGGGCGCTCGTTTTTACCGCTGAGGCTAATGCCATATTATTGACAATGAAATAGATAAAACATTTCAACATCATTCGATCCATTATATTTACTGATGCCCTGAGCGCACAGCTAGCAATATGATTATTAGAAAAAAATAGACATGGTTTAGTGCAGGAAGTATTAGCGTAATGTGCAAGACATAAGGAGTGTGAAATTGCGCTTGGTTGGATATCGAGCCATATGGGTATACAGAGCAAAAGAAGAGCGGCCGCAAATACGGCCACATATTTACCGATAAGCAACCTCCCGATACCGCACCAAGACAACTTAAAGGCGATAACTATGTTTTGTCAGTCTGACTTGATTGAACAAACAACATATTTCACATTGTGAGGCACATAAACCGCTTCTATGAAGTTGTGCTTTTTGCCCTTAGAATAGGACAGACAAGACTAACCCACAGTTTTCTTCTACTACATGAAAAACAGCCTATATGCCTAACATGCCAATAACCTTTAATAATCCTGCACATTTTAATCTTATTGTCCACAGTACGAAATGAAAATACGAAAATTCTTAACTGCAGTTTACAAACATCGGATACCACTACATCCGGCCCTTTTACTTGTTGATCCATTTTTAGACCCACTAGAAAATACTTTCAAAATTTGTAAACAATAAGAATTCTGAAACAGCTTTCGCCACTGACAAATCAGGCATGTGATGCTTAGCAACACACCTTTCTGTGTTAAACACAAAAAAAGCCTTGTCCTTGGCCCTTTATCTACAGCTGCTGCGCCAACGAAACCCAAATGTATTTACTTACTTGCTTACTGAACTCCCAGTACAAGTGCCGCAAGGGCGTCTGCGTCAGCAGGTGTTTGGTGTGTTGCGACACCACGGACCCGAGCACATGAGGGTCGGACCCTCCCGCGTCTAACCGTACATGGCTTAGCCGTGTCCGGGGAAAAGAGTATCCTGAGGGTTGAGCCGAAGCCGGGTATTTGGACCTTTAAGGCCCCTCGGCGGAGTCAACACACCCCCTTAGCCTCGGCTTCACGTAGACGCAGCAACCCCGGACTGTCTCATCCGGGGAAAATCAGTAGTTGCCTTTTCCTATCCTCCTCTTCAATCTTCGTCTGTTTCTCTCACTTTCAATCTTTCCTCGCTCCTTCTCACTTCTGAATTTCTGATTCTCCAGGCAGCTAGGGTTAACCTTGTGTGAGATAGCCAACCTTGGTTATAGTGGTTGTGTACAGCTGACGTTGGCAGGTATTGTTTATAACAACCCTGTCGCATCCCCTTGTTGGGCTCCGCGGTGGGTGGCTGGCACCGCTGCCAAAATTACTCTAATTTGTATAGCTTCCTCACACCCCAAGCTCCCTGATCGCCCTCTCATAAGAAGAAGGCGCACCGATGAATCTTTCAACTTCTTCACTAAGACCACCGAAATGTTCCCATGCTTCCAAGTGATTCACTGTGAAAACACTGACAAAAAAAGCGACAAACATTTCACCCTTCTTGGTGTCAAAATGTCTCACGGTGGTCATTGGAAGTGGCTACAAAGTCACCAAGATGGCAAGTGGTGACCTTCTTATTGAAGTAAACGACAAAATTCAGTACGAGAAACTAAGAAACTTGCTCGCATTCGGCGATAAAACTATATCTGTTAGTGCACACCGAACAATGAACCCCGTCAAGAGTGTGGTTTCAGACGACGACCTTATGGATTTCACTCCTGAATGGATGGAAAGAAGAAAATGTTATCCATGTACAACGCATAAAAATCAGGCGCGATAACAAAGAACTACCAACCAAACACATAGCACTTACTTTTGGCTCTAGCACACTCCCGGATGCAATAGAAACAGACTGCGTCTAGAATGAAATAGAATCAAACTGCGTCTAAGACCTGACATTACAAATCCACGACGCTGCTACAAGTGTCAGAGGTTTGCCCATGCCTCTCAAAGCTGCCGAGGACGACTAACTTGTGCGAAATGTGCTACAAAAGATCACTCTGCTGACGAATGTACTGCTGAGGCCCATTGCGCGAACTGTGATGGCAGCCACCCTGCATATCCCAGATTTCGCGCCGCCTGGGAGAAAGAAAAGGAGATCATTACTATCAAAGTCAAAGAGAATATCAGTTTCCGGGAAGCACGACAGCGTCTTTCACCTTCATTTTCAATGAAAACTTCTTTTGCCGAAGTGGTGCAACAGGGGGCAGCACCACGACAGACCCCGGCGGTCGCCCAAGGCACGCGCAGCGTACTCAGGCGACTGCCACGCGCCTCCATGGTGGGAGCAGCTGAGGCTGCCCTGCCCTCCTCGAAATCGGCCACACCAGAGGCCTCTACTAGCGCTGGCAGCAGCTACGGAGCTCAGAGGCTAAGGAGCATCCACCGGGCTCCGGGCTGGTGAGGCCAGAGCCTTCGTCCCTCGGCTACACGCCGTACACATCGCTCGTTAGAGCGAGTGTCCAGCGCTTCGCAAGAGGCTATGGACACTACTCCAAGCAAGGTGGTGCAGCCAGCGCCTAAGGAGTGGCCAAATTCATTGTACCGCTCTAGAAAAGACAAAACCAAAATTACAGGGCCGCAAACGGCTCTGTAGGCTAAACACATTCTTTTTCGTACACACAGCACCAGTTTAACTTCATTATGGACGCGCAAATTATGCAGTGGAACGTCAGAGGTCTTCTCAGAAACCTTGATGATGTTCAAGAACTACTCTACGAACTCACTCCAAAAGTGCTGTGTGTACAGGAAACCCACCTTAAATCCAAACACACTAACTTTCTTAGCCGTACTTCTAAACAAACTTATTACCATATGCTCTTTGTACAAACCCCTGCATAATCAGCTCCATAAACATGAATTCCAAACATTATTAGATCAATTGCCCCAACCCTATTTGGTTCTAGGAGATTTAAATGCACACAGCAACCTATGGGGTGACTCTCACTGCGATGTGCGAGGTCGACTGATTGAATAGTTTCTCTTTTCTTCTGGTGCATGTCTTTTGAATAGCAAGGCACCTACATATTATAATATTGCACATAAAACATATTCCTCTATAGACCTCACTATTGCATCTCCGGCCCTTTTACCTGATTGGAATGTTATTAGAAATCCTTACGGAAGCGACCATTTCCCGATAGTTCTGTGTACACCGAAGATGAATGAGTGTCCCCCACAGTTTCCTAGGTGGAAAACTGATTCAGCCGACTGGGAACAGTTCCGAAAAATTAGTCTCATATCGTGGGCTGACATTTCTGCTCTAAGCCTGGACGCTGCGGTTGAATACTTCACCTTTTTTCTGATTGATGCCGCAACCAAATGTATCCCAGAAACAAACGGATCATCTAACAAACGCTGTATTCCATGGTGGAACGAGGAGGGTCGTAACGCGCGTAAGAAGAAGAACAAAGCATGGGGGTTGCTCCGCGATTCTCCGACAGCAGAAAATCTGGTTAATTTCAAGCATGTCAAATCTCAGGGAAGGAGAACGCGCCGACAAGCTAGAAGAGAGAGTTGGCAAAATATATATCAGCAATTAACTCTTACATAGATGAGACAATGGTCTGGAATAGAGTGAACAGAATAAAAGGTCAACAACCTTACGCCATAACCTGAGTGAGATAGTATGGAAGACCAGGCGAACTTTCTAGGCGCACATCACGTATCCAGTTCGCCGCACTACTCTGACACATTTTAAAGACACAAAACACGACTAGAACGGCAGCCAGTAGAACGGAAAAGTGCAAAAGGCGAGCACCATTTAGCACAGCAGAGCTTCAAGCAGCACTAAACGGCTGCAACAAATAAGCCCCAGGCTCTGACCGCTTTATATATGAAATGTTAAAGCACTTGTCATCTGAAACACAAAAAACCCTTCTTTCTCTTTACAATGCTATATGGTCTTCCGGCCAGATTTCCTCTGTCTGGAAAGAGGCCATTCTGAAACAGGGTAAGGGCCCTTCCTTGGCAAACAGTTATAGGCCTATAGCGTTGACGAGTTGCCTATGCAAACACTTTGAAAAGATGGTAAACAAACGCTTGCTCTACTATTTTGAAACCAACAAAATATTA
This sequence comes from Dermacentor silvarum, assembly GCF_013339745.2. Taxonomy (NCBI): domain Eukaryota; kingdom Metazoa; phylum Arthropoda; class Arachnida; order Ixodida; family Ixodidae; genus Dermacentor; species Dermacentor silvarum. The sequence goes on along the minus strand of NC_051161.1, from coordinate 173,800,229 downwards.
GACACATACCAATGCGGTTTCAGGGAAGGTAGATCGACGACAGACCAGCTTGTTCGCATGGAAATGTACATCCGGGAAGACTTTATCCACAAACAGCTTGTAGTATCGGTATTCCTTGATATGGAAAAGGCATATGATACTACGTGGCACTTTGGGATCTTTCGGGATCTTTCTGGAATGGGTTTACGCGGCAACTTGCTGACCATTATTGAGAGCTACCTGTCTGGCAGAACGTTTCATGTTACAGCTGGCAATGTGCAGTCTCGATCATTCACGCAGGAGACAGGTGTACCGCAGGGTGGAGTGCTGAGCTGTACGCTCTTTATTGTAAGAATGAACTCCTTACATACCATCATACCTCACACACTCTTTTACTCGGTCTATGTGGACGATGTTCAGATAGTTTTTAGGTCGTGCAATCTTAGCATCTGCGAGAGACAGCTACAGCTTGGCCTAAACAAACTCTATAAGTGGTCACAAGAAAATGGTTTTAAATTTAATCCTCAAAAAAGCACATGGGTTCTCTTCTCGAACAAGAGAGGCATATCACCAGAACCCTCTATTGACCTTAATGGAGAACGACTATCGGTCAGCCGCGAACACAATTTTTTAGGTATTATCCTGGACACAAAACTTAATTTTATTTCCAACTTGAAATATCTTAAAGCGAAGTGCCTGAAGACTATGCACCTGCTCAAGCGACTTTCTCGAACAAACTGGGGCAGTGACAGGAGGTGTCTGCTTAGCCTGTATAAAAGTCTTGTACGATGACGCCTCGACTACGGAGCCGTGGTGTACCAATACGCTTTCAAAATTCTCGACCCAGTCCACAATCTAGGTATACGGCTGGCAACAGGCGCATTTAGGACAAGCCCTGTGGAAAATCTGTATGTCGAGACGAACGAGTGGTCCTAACACCTACGCAGAACATATCGAAGTTTCTCTTACTTTTTGGAATGTAAATCGAATAACGAACATCCGTGTTACTCAACTGTACTTGACTTGTTTTCTGCAGGACTTCACCGTAACCGCCCATCTGTTCGAGCTCCTCTGTCTGCGCTTAAAACTGGCTAATGAAGCCGATATTCAACTTCGAGAAACAGCCCTAATGACTCCCACTTCTCTTGCACCACCTTGGGAATGGCAGTCTATCCAGTATGAGATGTATTTTGCCGCAATAACAAAACATGCGCCTGAAGTGCACATGCACTCGCACTTTCTCGAACTCCAGGCGAAGTACTCCTGCGCAGAGTTTTACACAGACGCTTCAAAGTCTGATTATGGTGTAGCTTATGCAGCTCTCGGACCGTCATTTTCAACGTCCGGTGCATTAAATCGGAACACCAGCATTTTCACAGCGGAGGCATACGCGATCCTCTCTGCTGTGAAACATATAAAAGAAACTGGTATAATAAAGGCTGTCTTATTCACAGATTAATTAAGCGTTGTTCGTGGCATATCAAATCTACGAAAACACAAAAACTCTATCCTTAATGAAGTCTACAACCTTCTATGCTCAGCATTCATGTCGAACCAAATAATTGTTCTTTGTTGGGTGCCTGGCCATAGAGGCTTAGAGGGCAACCTTAATGCTGACGAAAGGGCAACACCTGTAGCTTTTGGTGATGAAAATATTAATATACCTGTACCGTACACAGACCTTCAGCCATATTTACGATATAAACTACGGAAATATTGGCAGAGGCAGTGGGACACTAAGGTATCCAATAAACTGCACCTAATAAAACCAAAAATAGGGAACTGGATCTCTGAAAAAACAAGACACCAGGAAGTACTGCTCTGTAGATTAAGAATTGGGCACACCTACACTACTCAGTCGTATCTTCTAACCGGAATTAACCCTCCGACTTGCAATAGGTGTGGCAGTATACTTAAGAGTCCTTCATGTTCTCGTTCAGTGCCCATTATTAGAAGAGGAGAGAAAAAAGTTCTTGCCTTCTTTATACCGTCGTAATTTACCTTTGCACCCAGTGTTCTTTTTAAGTAATGACCCTGTATTTAAATTTAAGTGAGTACAAAAATTTGTAGCAGAAACTAATACCATAAAAATCATTTGGCCAGGCTATTTGTAGCACAGCCTCTCCTGGAGGTTGTAGCTGCAATGCGGTCACAGCGCCTCGCAGCCCTTGCGCTGAAGGCAGAGGCACTAGTGCCGCTATAATTAACAAGTACTTTTATAACCATAGGACTCACCTTTCATTGACATCATTTTAATAGATACATATCTTACACCATGTACAGGGAACATTTTAGGCCAATATACAGCCAATCGATTTCCACCATATTCAGCTTATCTCACTGCGATTCATCACCAAGTATCATGGCGCTCTTTGGCCATTTCTGGCCCTTGCGCCAAAAAACAATATTCATCAATCATCAATCCCAGTACAAGTGAGGCTCCATGCAGCTACATTCACGCTCTTGGCACCGTACGGGGTCGAACCTTCACAGATCGTTTCGTTCTGCCTCGGACGGCAACCAGTTTTCCTTTTCTTGCAGTCGCTGCGGGAAAGTGAACAATGCGTGTATATTATGTGCGTACATGATGCAAGCAGTGGAGTGAGACTTCTCTACATGCCACCAGGTGTCGGGGGCAACCTGGCCGCGGTGCAGGCGAGCCGGCTGTCCACGCTGCTGCACCAGGAACGGAGCAGCGTGTCGTCGTCGGTGCAGGCCTCGACGCCCATCAGCGGTTGCTCGTTGAGCCTGGCTGCTAAGCACGGTCGGTGACCCTTTCACTGCGTCAGTTCCGCTCCGTAATTTTGAGACAGCCGCGCAATGCTGTTAGAAATGAACCGGGTTATAGCGAGACAAAATAATTACTGCGTTTTCATAATTGCGTAGGCAGTTATCGTTACCTTATTAACAAAGTAGTATGAATATAGGCTGATCATGATGATGTTTGCGCAAGACAGGGCTAATTGGAGATTACAGGGACAGGCCTTCATCCTGCAGTGGACAAAAATATAGGCTGATTACGATGATGATGTTTGCGATTTGCAAATGGCTGCAGTCCCCACGGAGGTATTAACGTAGTGAGCTAAATCATTTTGCGCAGATGTTTTTTAATGCTGTGTGGATAGACTGAATGCGTCTTTAAGAATGCGCTGGGCAAATACTTTGGAGTGCAGTGAGCATCAAACTTGCATTTATTGCCTAACGTGTGGTCTCTATAGCACCGCATCGAGTATTTTAGCGTGGAAGCTTGGGCGTGTTGGTGATTCATTGGCAAAAACACAGCGCAAAAAAGACACGGACACGAGAGAGCGACACGCACACAGCGCTGACTTGCAACAGTTGCAAGTCAGCGCTGTGTGCGTGTCGCTCTCTTGTGTCCGTGTCTTTATTGCGCTGTGTTTTTGCCAACGCATCGAGTACTTTTGCGAAATCTGAACGATCACGGCAGACCGATACATAAATGCATTGCGCTGAACTTTGGACGCAGCTAGCTGAATCCCTCGACGCTTTGGTCTTGAAAGTTGCCTTGCAAAACTGCAAGTAATCTACTAGGACCAGAAATAACAGCAAGGCGGCGCACACACACTTCTCATATATGTGGCAGCAGCGTGGCTGCACAGACGAGCATTAATGCCTGACGCAGTATTTAATGCGTGTCATCTAAAATTTTGCACATATATGTAATGGTTTTTTTTTTCGTACGCGACCAGTTATTCATGATTGCTAAGAAATTGTTAGCCTTACATTTTTTAGCTGTTTTTTTTTTGCTACAGCATTGCTCAGCCACAATTTCTGTTACTACAGGCCACGTGGGTGCACCTGCATTCAGAAGAAAAAGCAATTCCGTGACAAAATTCTACTGATTACCACGTGTGAAGTGGTCGGGATAGTTTTGTTTATGGAAAGACTTGTAATAACGCGAAAATGCGGTGATATTAGATGACACTACCTCTGCGCTCGTTTTCTGTGATTTCTGCGTTTTCTGTGAGCTGTCACTAATTCGGTTCATTGTTGATAAACCCTTCTGTTATTTTTTTAATTTATTCTGTCTCAGAATAGAAACCGAAAAACGAAGACCTGAAGTTTTATACAAAATTTTACGCAGGCCCTGCGAAAATTGAAAAAATTGGCACATATTAACATCACAGTGCAAATAACCACAATAACCACAGATGCGTCACACAGCTGAACAGCAAGGCATTATTTGCACAAAATATTTACAACGTTCCAAAATAGAGAACACTTTGCAGTACTATTTCTCCTCTCAAAAACTTCTCAGATGTCTAAATGGATGACTGAGGTTTCGGTTTCTCATGAATTCAAACTGTATGTCAAGATGAAATTTTAGCGTACGTGCAATCATGTTTTCTACCTTTCGGGAATACTTTTTTTTTCTTGCGTTACTAACTTAATAATACTTGTATGTGTTTACGTTTGCATACTCTTGCTGAAAATTTTTATTCTCACTGCTTGCAAATTGGCAGATGTAGACTGGCGGATGCTGCGTACATATATCTGTAATGTCACAGCTTGTGTTTAAACATTTTTGTACTGACGGTTATGCTTCAGCACTATTGACTCATGTTTTATTTATGGGGAGTAAGGACAGTTTTGGCGTTATATTGGTGCCCGTAGCCATTGTAACGCGAGAACGCACTAATGAAAATGCATACAAGCAAGGGTAATATATAATTGCAGTTTTAGTCTAAAAATCAAGATATCAAAATTGATGACTCAACATGAATGATATCAGAATTGTTCGAAACCCACTCGGCGAGACATTTTAGCTAATGGCTAACGTCGCTATTTGCATTGACCGCAACTTTCTGCCTTGCAATTGAAAGCCACGTGATTCGGTTGCACATTTCCCTGCAGGTTAAGTGGCGCCAGATTTAAAGCAGATCTAACAGAATACGTTTGTATCTGTGCACTCAAGCCAATTCATTTGGTGCCGAACTTTGAAGTAATGCATTCTTTCCCCATCACAAGCTCGACCAAATGTAGAGACTATGAGGTGCGGCAGCGTGTTAGCCTAGGTCTATGTGCCACGGAATTGCAATCACTTTGTGCACGTCGCAAGAACAAAACGAAAAGTTCAGAAATTATTGCGCCCAAGCAGTTCGAACTGCAGGACTAGTGGGTGCCGGGCCCACGCACGATTCGGGAACGGCTAGCTTTGATGCAGCGTTTTGTGCGCGCACTTTGCGGGGTAAAGGGCGAGACACACGATGCGATTTTGCGTGCGATTCGTCGTACGACGCGCCGCATCGGCCGCCGCACTCAACAAGTTTTCAACATATTCTCCTGCAGGCGGCGGCGGACCGCCGCCGCCGCATGCGACCAACCTGCTGGATATAGTCGTACGACTGTGCGATCGGTCGGACGGCCGCGGCCAATGACAGCGCCGCCAGCGTGTACGTCATGGTGACGTGTTAAGCCGGCGGGGCGGCGCCGGCGAGCAAGCGCTCCGATCGTCCCGGTGATGTTTTTTATTGCGATAGCAATTATATGGACACTTCAACCGGATTTCTGCCGTCGCCGTCGCCGTGAGGTTCCGTATAGATAAAATCTTCGCCGCGCGCCGTATGCCCCAGCGGAAGCGTGCGGGGACGCGCGCTATCACGGAGAGCGAACGCACTCAATCTCCCACGCTCAAGCAAGGAAGCGGAAAGCCAGCGCTGGAGGGAGCAGGGGGGGGGGGGGGGCACTTCTCTGCCAACAACCGCGCTCGTCGCTCGTCCGCACAGTCTCTTATCTCTCCCACGCGCACGCAAGGAAGCGGGATGCCAGCGCCGGAGGGAGCGGTAGGGGGGGGGGGGGCGGGGGGGGGGCGCACTTCTACGCTGCCAACAACCGCGCTCGTCGTTCGTTCTACCGCACCGTCTCTTATCTCCACACGGCTCTGACCTGTATGCGCCGTGCATACGCCGCTCAGTTTCCGTTGAAGCGATAGACCGCACGTACCTTCGCCCGCTGCCAGCGTTTTGACAGTCGTTGGCTGCAGTCATTCAGTATGATCTATTCATGTTTGTTTGTGCGCGCTCACACCACGCTTGTTCATTCAGTTAGTAATAGTCAGGCCACATTTTCCAACGCACGCTACACATGCAATGCTGCCCAGATCGGCAGTGCAGCACTACAGGTGTGTCCCTTCGCGCGCGCTGCCCACGGTAAGCGCTTCTCATCAACACCACCGTTTCACACGCGCCTTCTCGTGGTCATCGAGTCTCCCTTCATGTCGGTCTACTTACGCCGCAGCACATCCGCTTACTTAATCAGCTCATGTTTACTACAATTCATATTGCTACCAAGGCCGCTCACCTTACTTCGTATGACATTGCTGTGTTGCTATCGCATTCATTGATTCGCCCTTAGGGCGAAACTGTGACATTTTTTTTCTCTCCCTGGTCGAGGCGCTGGCCTCTTTGCCGCTGACGGCGTCACAAAAATCGGGTACACTTTGTTTCTGACACGAAATAACCTATAGAGGGAAGTGAACTCAAAGTTGTGTATGTTATAAAACGTTGCGCTAAGTAGTAAATCTTTGACGTGGTATCGATTCGGAAGCGGTCAGCGCAGACGCCGCAACAGTCGTCTATGCGAAGCGGCTCGCCTGACTGGCATGTTTTCTCATAGCTACCAACGGCGTCGGGAAAACTAATTGTATTGCCACTTATGAGCGACATAAATGTTCAGACTTGATTGTGTTGACGAATATGGGCGCTTTATAACGAGCTGCGGACGGATCGCAAGGGCTGTCGACCCCGGATCCGACGGCCAGCGAGCTAGGCCTATATACCGTCTCCCAGCGATCGCAAGCTCGCCTGGCTTGATCGTTCGCTTTCGTTCGCGCCGATAAAATCAAATGTATCGCAATTTAAGCGCGACATAACTGTGTGCACGTTGTGCTGACCGACGTAGGAGGTTTATTGCGAGCTACAAGCGGTCCTGTCGCAAGCGACACCGGTCTCGGATTCGACGGCCCAGCGAGCTAGGCCTGGCAGCTCCTAGCCATCGGCGGCTGTCGATGGAGCCCACACTGCGGACGCGGCTTTGCGGAAACACGTCTACGCTGCTCGCACAGATGCGTTTTAGGGGCGAAGCTCCTTATAGCGGCACCCGTTCCGTCCCCGTCATCGTAGTAGTAGTGTGTAACCAGTCTGAGAAAAATGAGAAAAAAATTCCGAAGTTGTGTCCGTAGCGCGGAATCGAACCAGGGACCCCTCGCTTCCGAGCGCGCGGCGTTAGCCCACTACGCCACGAAACGGACATGGACACACGCACCACGATGGCAATAAATACCCAACATTAATGAAAGGCCGCGTTTCTAGCGCGTCTCTAAAGCGTTTGTGCTAGCGCGTTACGGCCCGTGTAAGAAGCTGGTGTAAGACGCTGTGGCCTCTCCGCCTTACCTTCAACGCGTTTCGAACGCGCTGCCCAAAGCGGTGGCAAGTCAAGTTCAAGTCGAGGAGCGTTTATGAATACGGGGGGTATACTCTCTCAGCAGTCATGTGATGGCGTCGGCAAACGCGGTGCACGTTCCGGCATGTGTAAATGGCTGCGTAAGACGCTGTGGCCGCTCCCCCTTACTAGAGAGTACTGCACGTTTCTAACGCGTTTGTGCTAGCGTCCCCTTAAGCGGGAGATCCGATGATTCCCTCCGGAGCTTCGCCCACTCATCATCATTCACCCCGTGGATATGCTGTGATTTTTTTATTGTGATCGTTTGTGCGAAACTAGAGAACTGTGCAAATACGTTTGTTTTCACTTTGCGAAGTTCCGCAGTATTCCGAGCGTCCATGCAGGGCCGCCGGTTGTGGGCGGAGCTACGCATCGCACGTCGTTCGTACCATGTGTCCCGAATCGTCGTATGCGGCAAGTCGGACTCCGACGCGTCGTACGACGGATCGCGCGCAAAATCGCACCGTGTGTCTCGCGCTTAATAATGAAAGCGCGCGTTTAGGATCCGCACTCGATAAGAGCGTGCGGGCAATCACAAGCGATGCCTCCAGGCATGTCAGCCCTAGTGGAAGAATTGAAACGTTCTTTCGCAGACACGAGACACGCTCGAACGCATGCGTGCACGGTAGCATCTGTTAACGAAACGAAGGATCAGTTCACATTCCTCATGCATTTGTGAATCACCTAAAATCAAATATTATCGTGGTGTTTAATGAATACATTTCTTTTTTTTTGATTAAAATTGAATCAAGCGTCACCGAAGCCTACCTCTGCTCCGGCCACGTAAACGAATACACGTGTCAATAACACACGCTAGGCCCTTTTTATTGCGATAGCAATTATCATCATCATCATCAGCCTATATTTATGTCCACTGCAGGACGAAGGCCTCTCCCTGCGATCTCCAATTACCCCTGTCTTGCGCTAGCGTATTCCAACTTGCGCCTGCGAATTTCCTAACCTCATCATCCCACCTGACTTTCTGCCGTCCTCGACTGCGCTTCCCTTCTCTTGGTATCCATTCTGTAACCCTAATGGTCCATCGGTTATCCATCCTACGCATTACATGGCCTGCCCAGCTCCATTTCTTCCGCTTAATGTCAACTAGAATATCGTCTACCCCCGTTTGTTCTCTGATCCACACCGCTCTCTTCCTGTCTCTTAACGTTACTCCTAAGATCTTTCGTTCCATTGCTCTTTGTGCGGTCCTTAACTTGTTCTCGAGCTTCTTTGTTAACCTCCAAGTTTCTGCCCCGTATGTTAGCACCGGTAGAATGCAATGATTGTACACTTTTCTTTTCAACGACAGTGGTAGGCTCCCAGTCAGGATTTGTCAATGCCTGCCGTATGCACTCCAACCTAATTTTATTATATAGCAATTATATGGACACTCAAAAGCAGATTTCTGCCGTCGCCGTCGCCGTCGCCGTGAGGTTCCGTATGACGTCAATGGAGATGAAATCGTCGCCGCGCTCCGAACGCTGTATGTGCGAGTGAAAGGGCGCGAGGGGCGCGCGCTTTCACGGGGAGTGAACGCACGGCGGAGAACAAACGCGCAATCTGCGCCGTGCTCGCTTAAGGGCTGCAGAAGTAGGCGTCTCTTTCCTCATTTACAATCATCATATATGTAGAGCGAACGCGCCTTCTTCCGACGCGCGAGAGGCCGTGGAGGAGGGGGAGGGAAGGGAGGCGACGTTTAGCTGTGGTACCAAGTGCCTATTTATATCAGAGGCTCCGGCAACAGTCACCAACGCCGCACGCATTTTGAGCGAACGCGGGCAAAACGCCGATGGCGTCGACAACAGTTCTGCGTGTTGCCGGTGCTGCTGCATGTCCAAGTTTATACAGCTGATAAAGCTAATATCATTACTGCGTATAGCTCTCTACAAATTTGCTATCGCAATTGATGCTTCGCCTTTCAGGTGAAACTGCGACAACTTTTTTATGTGAAGCGCCTGCAGCGGCTCTCGCACAGTTTGACCCTCGTTCCTGCCGCGAATACTTGCATCCGAAAAGCAAGGCTTACCCCCGAACATGCTTTGTGTTGTGCAGCAGGATGCACACCATCACGTTTATTTAAGTTGTTCCGACTTCTCCTTCAGCTGACCGTTATTCCATCGGACCGCTTCAACCACGTCTAATGGCTTCTGCCGATGAGTGGAATTACGTACACTACCACCATGGCACAAGGCCGTGCTTTTATAACAACGTTGCGGGAAGACATACCTCTGCAAACATAAACGTGTCAACATTCCCAGAAAACAAAGCAAGAAAAAACGAAGAACAAGAAAACACGAAAGGAAAATGAATGAATGAGTTCTGGGGTGCCGAAACCATGATTTGATTATGAGGCACGCCGTAGTCCGGCTTATTTCTGACTACCAGGGCCCCTAATGCACGGAACACGGTCGTTTTTGCCCCCTTCGAAATTGATCCCGCAACCGCGTGCTTAGCAGCGCAACACCATAGCTGCTAAGCAACCACGGCGGGTAAGAAAGACAAACAAACGTCGCTTGCGTGTGATCTTATTTGGTGATGTCTCCTTCGCGTCGTTTGACGGAATCTACTGCAGGGCGTGCCATCTTGCCACAAAGAAGTTAATTTGAAAGGTCATGAAACGGGCGACACTTTGTTATTCGCTTAAATGGCTGTCCTGGGACGTGTGCGTGAAGCAACGCGTAAGCGCATATATTTGCTGCTACAATGCATGGATGAAGAAGAGAGGGCACGTCATCGAGTGGCGGACGCGCCAGGAGCGACACGACGCGGGCATGTATTCGCAGAGGTTGGCCGCCAGCAGCCGCAACTCGATCAAAGTGGGCGCAAACAAGCCAAAGCTGGAGCGCAGAGCCGGTAGCGAAGCTCACAAAATAGCCATGTAGCCGCTAGAAACTTGAGCACAATAGAAAGCAAGACGAGCTTCAACGATTTTGCTATGCAGAATTCTGAAGGTGAAATTATCTTTGCCCTGCTTGAACAGGCATGGGGTTTTTATGTGCTTTGCAGATTCACGATTGTCAGACGATATCGGGAACGGCTTCAGATGAAATTGAATGAGCTTTGAAAGGACTGCTGCGTAATGTGTTAATCTACCTTGTTATTTCTTATCAGCTGTGGTTGTTAGCGTACCTTCCTATCGGTGTGCAGCTATCGAAAAGAATACGCTTGCTCTTCACAGTGGAGCATTCGCCATATCGAATGAAAACGCAACAACTTAGAGGAGTGTGCACGACCCAGCATAATTGTTCGCCTAGTAGAGTGTTCAGTCCCGACAGTCGGTGGTGACTGCCACCATAGCAGTTTTTTCAAGCGTATACCCAATAAAGTTTTTCACGGTAAGCGTCGTATGTTTGTCACTGCGCAAGTACCACCGAGCTAGGCGGGACTGCGAGCTGAGGGCCTCTAGCTGAGCGGGCAGATTGCTGATTTCTCAAGGGAACTCATCGCGCATACTCTGCTTCACTAGACAAAACTATGCGAGATGATGGGCAAGGCATCCATGGAGCCGATATGTTAAGGGCAAGCAACTTCCGCGAAGCAATCGCATGGCCCAATAGGGGACCATGCGAACGCTGGATGGAAGACGCTGCAGGAGCAGCTGCCAGAGGAGGTCCTGGTGGAAAGGAGCTGCTTTGTATTTGAGAACCTGCTGAACGCGAAGCAGGAGCGGTGAAGGCTTACGATCACCACGTTCTTCGGCCGAGATAACATGTTGCAGTCAGTGCTGGTCAAAAACGGTTGTGCGCCGCCGAAGCTTGGACGTCAATGTGTCGTACTGTGGAGGCATGATAATCAGGCCGCACCTCGGTAGCGATCTTGGGTGGTATGGCAGAAGCAACACATGGTTGTGTCTACGACGAGATAATTGCAACAGCGAACTCGCTGTTCACCTGAGCCAGCCAAGGAAGAAGGGGGCCTATAGATGGAGTTGCACGCTCTGGTATAGAAGCTAAATAAACATGAATAATTCAAGTGCCTTAGAAAGGCGGGCCTTCGTTTCGATAGGTGGACCTGATCCGCCTATCGAAACGTAGACTTTCCGAGGCTCTTATGTAACTTCTTGCAATTGACCATGGCGCCTTTTTTGAAGCGCAGCTTTATATGGCTAGGGGAAATCGCCAGTCTACAGAAAACTATAAACCGCTTTGGCTCGTCGTCTTCCGCAGCTGGCTCGTTGGCGCCCCTCGGGTTGCGCTCGTGCTCGGCACGCGCTGGTGCCACTGCTCCCGCGTTCTTCGGCGTCGTCCGCTTGCACAGCTGGCTGCGTTGTCGCTCATCATTCCAGCGTAAAATTTCACTTCTGTCGTCGCAATGGGGAGGCCGCGTATACGGGGCTATGGGCTTAAGGGGGTATGAGCCATTCATGGTCTTGCAGAACGGACAGCTTTAACTTCGAAGCGACTTAATTTCGAACAATAGCAAGCATTAATGCCGGGCGAATGCTGCTAACTATGCCGCCGAGCCAACTCGGGACCTCGAACGCAGGCGACAACGGCGGACTGCGGGCATGCCGTCGTTATCTCCGTCGCAGCCGAACGTGTGTGTAACCTCATAATTGCGAAAGACTTTGATGAATCCTCGGGATTAACCCAGGGATAAAAACCAGGGCCGCACGTTCCTGCTTCGCTGGTTAACCATCTTCACGGAGGGGAAAGGCCGACGCATTTTCTTTTTTCATCTTTTACATCCAATTCACTGTCTTTGCGTTCTGTGTTTCGCGCCACGCGTGGGCATGCGGAGAAAAGTATTTATCACGTAAACCTACAATTCAACCCAGTAAACCGTATCAGCATGGCTGCTAATGGTTGTCATTAATGGTTGCTAATGGTTGGCACAATGGTTGTCATTTTGTGAATAAAGTTAGTTGGAACTTGGCACATTTCTCGTCCTTTGTCTGTTTCTGTTCTACGCACCTTGCCTGGCGCTACAATATTTATTCATCAAGATCACCCAACTCGACCAAGCTATGAATCACTCTAGATGGCAGCGGGTTCGTTTTAAACACTTTGTGATTGTTTAATGTGCACGGATATTTCCCCACAAGCTTCGTTTTCGCATTGCGTCACTGTCGACACATTCTCTACGTAGCCAGGAATGGCCTGGCCAAGATTAGTTCATCTTATTCCAACCAACTCGTGAATCATTAATGTTAGCCCACTCTCCCATATTCCTGAAACAATAAGTGATATGCGTTCCATTTTTTTGTTACAGCTGTTAAAGCAAGAGCAGTTCTGATATTACGATATCTCTTTTCAAGTGAAGAGTACATGTTCATTCAGAATTGCTGGCTCGCACGTGAGGCTTACCAGCCACCTACAGTGATTTACCGCCATTGTTCTGGGATTGCTCTGTGCTGCGTTGTGCCTGTTGACACACCGTCTCATCTGGTCACCGCGGCGCCGGAAGCTTGCCGCGGCATCGTGTGTGAACGTGCTAGTCAAACGTGGAGCGGAGCCCAAGGATTAACGAGGGAGAACAATCCAGCAGCACATAGGACTTGCTTGTTCAAATAGATCGATGTTTAAGACATCAGAAAGCAAGAAAAGACGAAAACACAAGCGCCGCCATTGTTGCGACCCTATTTGCACGGAACACGTGCGTTGCAGAAACACCAACGTTGAACACTTCCTGCCCAATTGTAGCACTTATTCCGGCTGAACATCGTGCGACCTTCGCCCTTTGAGCTCTTTTGCTTTTTGTACTTTAACACTGGCTCCTAAACATGCTTTACTTAGCACTCGGTACACGTACACGAGGGACTCTGTGAGACGAGATGGGATAAAGACAACAAGTTGAACTCTGCGCGCTGCATGTTCAGCGTGAAGAGATAGACGTGGCGCAGATAGGAGCAATCTGGGCAAACAAAAAGATAAGGATATGGCTGCATCCGCCCCCAAGGGCGGATGCAGCCCAGTGGTCGAACTACCGCCACTTGAACGGAGAAGGGTGGCCTCGGAAAAGCTCCTTGGCCCAAGCTGACGTTATCGAAATAATGACGAACAGAAGGAACATTAAAGGCGTATGCAGCAAATCTGTGCTGCTTGTATGAAGCTCTGTTTGAAAAGCGAAGCTTTTCTTTGCCAACCTCGCTGGGTTTTGTGACCGCGGGTGCTACGGCCTGGCTGTTCCCTTGCCGAACAGGCCAACCAATCACAGCGAAGCACGGACGCCGCGCGCGTCACTGGGTTCCTTGCAGCACCACCAGATGACGCTCGCCTCCGCGCATCCGCGTTCGCAAATACCATTCTGTGCTTAAAATCGGATATCTTGTCGGGGTTAGTAGTTAACCAAAGATCGGTAGGCTAGTTGGCTTTGGGAGCCCAAGCCAAAACCACAAATGAGGCAGTGCAGCTTGACATGGGTTGGGTCTCATTTCAAGTCTGAGACGCGCATAACGAAAATAGTTTTCAAGAAAGACTTAGGAACATGGATGAAAATAAATGGGCGGCTAAAGTGCACAAGTACCTGTACATGAAAAGCATGGACACAGAATGAAGGAAGAGGGTAAGCAAGTTGGCCACAGGGTAATTGAAAGTGTAAGTACACAACCTGGAGTCATGAGAAAGAAAGTGAAAGAAGCAGAGACAGTGAGTTGGATGCAAGGAATGGAAACAAAGAAAGGCCGTGGAGGTTTAAAAGAAAGGGAAGAATGAAATTAAAAGGGAAAATCTGCACGATAACACGAAGGTAACACGCCTTGCTTTTTGAGGCTCGAGCTGGTTGCCTATAGACAAAAACATACCGGAGCAAATATTCGCAAGAAGATGAGGCATGTTTATGCTGCAGCAAAAATCTGGAGACGTCTCAGCACATCCCAATGGAACGCGAAGGGATTCACCCAGTGTAACCCGTAGGTAACGTACACCTTCCAGAAGCGCTTGGATGTAAAGCGAACGGGAACCGGTCTGCAGACGATGTAAGCAACAGTATCGGTGGAAGAAATGCAGGCAAGAGACTGGATCGGTTACAGGCATAGGTACAAAGGTGTGCAAAAATGCTAGAAGGAAAAGCATGTATTGCATACCCGAGTAACTAAAGCAGGCTCGTATTCAGAAATGCATCTTAACTTGAAGCACATGCTTGATTGACGACTAGCGTGAGCGTTCCCAGCATACTCATTGCGTTTCCTTCGGCACGTTTATGCCAGCCGTCATTTATATTAAGTCAAGCTTCAGGCTAATGTGCATTTCTAAATACGGGTGCATTTGTCAACGACCTGTTTCAAAGGGGATGCAAATAAATCACCATCACCGCGGTGGCGCCAGCCATGCGGAGAAGAGACAGCTTGCTTTCACGCATCCGCGACTGCAGGGTAATGCGGAAGTAAACGCTTCTTGCGGATAGAATGGATTTGAATGGCGCTACGTGCGTATGGTGCCTCTGAAACCATCATGCGTTCAAGGCTGCCGTCGTACTCGCTAGTAATCAGCAACTGCGCCTGACGGACGGCTAGGTATAATTAATTTTGTGTGCGCCTGCGCTTGTGTGTGTGTGTGGGCGCGTGTGTACACGTGCGTGTATACTCGTGTTTATGCCTTTATGCACTCACACAAAGCTTCGCTTCAACTAGATTCCAACTGGTTAGATCTGCTGCATTTTTTCATCAGGGCAATCAATAGCACATGCGATGTCTCGAGCAATGGGGGTTTCTTGCGGATGATGAGCGCGCACCGTGATTCACTTTGTTTCAACATTGTACCAATACTCATGCACACAGCGTTTTCCATCTGTCGTCGCACCCTATATTTATGTCCTCTGCTGGACGAAGGCCTCTATACCAGATCGTCAATTACTCCTATCACTAAAGGGAAAATGAGACATCTACCCAAATGTAGCAATTGCTACAAAGGAAACCCATACGGGTTCCTCGAAAGAAAGCCTCGCAGTTGATACTCCTATCATGCGCCAGCTGACCCCCTGTTATGCCTGAAAATTTTGGAATTTCATCACACCAGCCAATGCTCGGTCGTCCGAGACTGCGCTTCCCTTATACCCTTGGCACCCAATGTTTAACGCTAATCGGCCATGGATACAACCGCCCAACGCATTACATTTCCCGCCCAGCTCCATCTTTCGTTTTAGTGTTTCCTTCTTTCCTTCTCATTATCAGTGGCTTCGCAGTGGCTTCGCATTATCAGTGGTTTAGAAAATTGGAAAAATGTACTTTTGCACAGACCCTCGGCGGTGACGGCCAATAGCAAGTTCTTGTTCTCTTGTCAGACTACTTTGACTTCGGCATTTAAGACTACTCTTACTCTTTTTCGGCTTAGCTCCCGAATAATTTGTTTCAAGTCATTGCTAGTGTTACTGAATGCGACAGTGTCGTTTCCAAAGCGAAGGTTCCCGAGACATCTGTCAATTATCCTCTGATTGTGTTTCCTTGTCTGATAACGTTCCTGATCGATATTTGTCAACTTTTCTTGTGAGAACGAATTAAGGTAGCAGTTGAAACTTTATATTTGCCAAGCTATTCACATCATCATCATCATCATGAGCCTATATTTTATGTCCACTGCACGACGAAGGCCTCTCCCTGTGATCTCCAATTACCCTGTCTTGCGCTAGCTGATTCCAACTTGCGGCTACGAATTTCCTAATTTCATCACCCCACCCTAGTTTGCTGCCGTCCTCGACTGCGCTTCCCTTCTCTTGGTATCCATTCTGTAACTCTAATGGTCCACCGGTTATCCACCCTGCGCATTACATGGCCTGCCCAGCTCCATTTTCCCCTCTTAATGTCCAATAGAATATCGGCTATACCCGTTGGCTTAACATTGGGCCTAACATTTTTCGTTCCATGGATTTTTGCGCGGTCCTTAAATTGTTCTCGCGAAACTTGGAGTTAAACTCCAAGTTTCTGCCCCATATGTTAGCACCGGTAGAATTCAATGATTGTAGACTTTTCTTTTCAACGAGAGTGGTAAGCTCCCAGTCAGGATTTGGTAATGCCTGCCGTATACACTCAAACCCAATTTTATTCTTCTGTGAATTTCTTTCTCATGGTCAGGTTCCCCTGTGAGTAACTGACCTAGATAAACGTACTCCTTCACAGACCCTAGAGGCTGACTGGCGATCCTGAATTATTGTTCCCTTGCCAGGCTATTGAACATTATATTTGTCTTCTGCATTTTGATCTTTTACTTTAAGAAATTCAATTTTTGTTCCCTAACGCCTTGCGCGACACGAAGGGCCCGCCCGGTCGGGGTGGTTCGGCATGATTATTTCCGCCAGACGCCGATGCTTACGCCGACGCCGACACCGACGCCGACGCCGAATTTCCTGCAACACGGGGCCCTTAAAGCTATCGCATTAAAGGATAACTGCAGCATTCCAAGCAGGAGATCGAGGAACCCTCTTTTCTTTTTCCTCGAGTGGCGCTTCACTTCCCCTTCTTCTATTGTTCACCGCCAACGGTCACATGTGATGCGAGTGCGTGCGGCCAATGTACGTGCCATTAAGTCTGCGTAATTGTTGTTCTCTCCAATGCGCCGTTGTCCCCTTGGAGGGCGCACGAACCTGCGCGTGTTATTTAAAGATGGTTTCTGTCTTGCATCAACGGACGGACTGACGGGAAAAAAACTTTTGTGATGAAAGCACAAGCGAGGTTGCCGCCTCGGGCTTAGGCCACCTGGGCATTATGTGCGGTGAGGCATAGCCTTTCCACCGCGGCCTGAGCCCGCTGGATAGCCCATAGTTGGTCGTGTAAATCCGAGCTAGTCAGAGCGCTTAGCCATCGCTCCTCGAGAAGGTCCGTTTCTGCGTTGTCCTCTCTGTATATTGGTCTGATCTCTGCGCATTTCCATAAGATGTGTGCCATGTCTGCCTGTTCGTGCTTTCAGAGCCTGCAGCTCACTACTGGGTATTGTTGGGAACGGGTAGCGTTTAGGCCGGTGATCCTTCAGCTAGAGGGATGAGTACGTCCGGGAGTGAGAGCGAGAGAAAAGGGGGTTTATTTTACATATTTACAGTGGCTCCGAATATGGAAGCCCACTCCATGGGAGAGCACTTTGAAAGTTTCAGCTCACTGCATGTCTGAGCACATTTGAGAACACGTCAAGACACACCACTGCACTCAAGGTATCTCCTTATAAAACATTCGTCTTCCCTAGTTGACCCGACTAGGGAATCAGATGACGTTGATGCGGCCAATCAGAGGGGTCGTATTGTTCACTGAACTCCGCCTCTAATGTTGCACCTTCGAAGCAAGGACGAGGCAATCCGGAAACAGGGAGTTGACACTCCTTGCACGAAAGTCGGTGACTTAGTTTCTTGCCCTCCAACGGTCATCTTGCCAGGGTTGGGAGAATGGCCTTCACGCTTCTAACGAAGGGTGGCGGTCGGTCGCTTCTAAGTGAGCTTCTTGTCCGAACGTCACTGCCGGTGTCGCGCCGCATCGCCAGGTAGGCGGCGGCTGATGAAGGGGTGGCATCGGGGGAAGCACCCAAAGAATGCGCACTGCCGAGTTGGGGCGCTTGTTTGCCCGTCTCGTCGGTGTCGGGGACTGTCGCCGTCTGGGCGACGACGCTGAAAGGGCCTGCCTCGATGGGAAACAATCAAAGAATGCACCCGGCCGATTCGGGACGCAACAGTATTGTGTAGAATTTACTCTGTAAGTGTACTGGGTTTCTGAAGGTTCGGGTTTGCAACCTTCTCCAATCTGTTTCTTGAGATCTGTCTAGTTGTTTGTGCAGTTGTGGGTATGCTTCTCTTTGTTTCTTATAGTCTGTCAGTATGTCGTGGTACGTGACTAGTCTGTCTCTCTCGTCCTGTATCGCAACTTCGTCGTCATCACCTCCTCCGTCTTCCCCATCGCCTCCGCCGCAGTCCTCAGTCCCTCCGCGGGGGAGGGGGGGGGGGGGTTGCGGGCTGTCGGGCCGTCACTGTCCGAGCCACGGTGGGTTAGTTCTCGCGCGAGTCGGTAGGCCTTCTGGGGATCCATTTGAGTTATTTGGGTGTGATTTTGCCGTTCTTCAAGTCTGCTGCTCTGCTGTTCAGGATTTTGGCCACCTCCGTGGAGATCCAGCCCTTTATGATGTTCCTAATGGCCATCTTGGAGTCACTGATTAATTATCTGTCTTGTTTCCGAGCGTTGACTACGGCCAATGTGATTGCCGTTTCTTCCGCTTCCTGCAACGATCTGGTCCTGAGGGAGCCCGCCGTCACGGTCTTTCCTTTCGTGTCTACGACCACCATTGCGAAGACACGACCGTCGCCACCACCATTGTAGACCCGGTTTCAGGTACTTGCATCAATATATACTTATATTGCTTGACTATAGGTATGACTTGCAGTTAAATTTACACCACGTAATTACTCCTCTCTTCAATGAAGATCATAATTCCTGATTTCTCTGTGCTAAACTTAAGGCCTAAATTGGTCGCTGCGTTGCCACAGATGTTCACAAGTGTTTAAATTTCTTGCATTGTCCGCTAGTAGCGCTATGTAGTCCGCATACATCTGTCCGTTGACCTTCTGTTGCACCATTTGGCCATTACGCATGCAAGATAAATCAAAGCCTAATTCACTATTTTCCAATCATCTTTCTATGCCCTTAACATAAAGCGTGAACAACAATGGATACAGAGGACATCGTTGCTTCAGTCCTTGGTGAATTCCCACCATTTCATTACCGTTTCGACCTTCCCATACAACTCATACTCGGTTGTCTCTATATAACTTCCTCACGAAATAGTCACCTATGCCTTCGTGCTTAATAATATCCCATAACAATTCCCTGTCTACGTTGTCATAGGCTCCTTTAATATCTAGATATGCTATCGATAAATGTCTATTCTGAGCTACTGAAATCTTTATGAATTGAGTTTGTACAAACGTATTATCCTCTAAGCGCCGGCCTGACCTGAACCCATTCTGTAGTTCCCCCAGTACATACTTTTTCTCCACCCACTTGGAGAGTTCTAATTTTATGGCTTGCATTGCCATTTCATATTTCACCAACCTTACTGTAACTGGCCCGTACGGGCTCGTCTTATCTCGTTTGCCTTTTTGTAGATGAGGGTCATCTTGCTTTCGCGCCATCGAACCAGAATTTTCTTCGTTTTAATCACTTGCTCTATGGCATTAGTCAGCAGTGCCTTGCCTTTGGACTGAGGTTTTTGATTAGCTGCATTGGGATTTCATCAGGTCCTGCTGCTGTATTATTAGGGCGAATTGTTTCCCCAGGAATTGAAATTAGGGTAGGTGTCTAAATTAGGGAGGGGGGTGGCATTGCGAATGCAGGAGCTAGGAGCGGTAGTCATCTTTATTTTTTATTTGTGTCCTTGACTCCAACACTCGTGGGAAAGATTGCGAACAGTTACTTCACTTTACACAGGGATGGAAGTCTGATTTCTGAACATACAAAATTAAAGAAGAACTACATTAAACGTGATGAGAAACTACGCGGCAGTTCACACTACTTGCAATAAAACCTACAAAATCTTGCTGCCCAAACCCACTCGCGGAACGCAGACGTAAAAATACCTGTAAAGCACACGCGCTTGTACACTAGTCATAACATATCAACTCTTAATTAAGCACACACACCTGGAAGTCGAATCTATGTTGAAGACTGCAGGCGCACGCAGAAGGTGTTTATGAGATCTTCCATATCGGCCATGACGATATGCATGACATTTACATATCAAGATTTGAATTTACGGCTGCTACACACAATTGGTTGAATGTGTACATGCACAGGCACTTTGCACATCCAGACCATTCACTGCATAACTAAACTAATCAAAGAATTAGGAACCAAGAAGTGCTGAGCATCAATGTCCTTCTTACCAATAAAACTAAGCCACCACAAATATTTTGTTACGGGGAGAAAAGACAGGCATACAAGATGAAGCCTGTTCGCGCGACTATCGGCAATCATCGTCTTCGTCAGTGCTGTTATCATCACTCGCTACTGCAGCGCCTCCTAGTATTACCCCCGGCGGCGAAGGCGCTGTCCCGTCGCTCGGTAGGTTCGAGTGATATCGCTTCAGTCGAGCGACGTGAACGATATCAGAGGAGGATTGCGCTGTGCAGGTATGGAGAGGGTGTATCTCGTAGGTCACGTCTGTCACTTGACGCAGGACATGGTACGGACCTGAATAGGGCGAAATCAGCTTCTCACAAAGACCAACTCGCCGTGCTGGTGGAGAGAAACCAGCAGAATCATAGCGGGACGTATTGTAGGCGAATGCGACGAAGGGCAGAGCGGCATCCCAGTCACGGTGGCCGCTAGAGACGTAAGTACATAGCAAGCATTTCTGTGATAGTTCTATTGAGCTGCTCTGTGAGGCCGTTGGTCTGAGGATGATACGCCGTTTTAAACTTGTGCTTTGTAGCGCATATGTGCAAGATGTCCAGGACAACCTGTTAGAGAAAGTAGCGGCCCCGGTCGGTAAGCAGTTGTCGCGGAGCGTCGTGGTGAAGTATCACAGCTTCGAAAGGGAAATCAGCAACGTCCGTTGCACAACTGGTAGAGAGAGCCCACGTGATAGTGTACTGAGTGGTGTCGTCTGTAGCAACTGCTATACATTTGTTCCCACTAAGGGATAGGGGAAAGGGTCCAAGGAGATCAAGAATAGCCCGAAAGAATAGCTCAAATGGTATTTCAATGGGCTGAAGACGGCCAGCTGGTAAGGCTTCCGGGTTTTTGCGGTGCTGACACGATGTACAGGAGGCGACGTAACGGAACACGGAGCGGTAAATATCGTGACAAAAGAAACGACGCCGAACGCGGTCATATGTCTTTGAGACTCCCAGGTGACCAGCGGTAGGAACATCATGCAACCTTGCAAGTACAGCCTTACACGTATTCATGGGAACGACCAGCAGCAGTTCAGGGCCATCAGAATCATGTTATAACGGCACAATATGCCATCTTGCAGCACGAACGTACGCACAGAGGGGGAACTAGTCAGGTCCGCCAGGCTGAGAATGATGTCTCTCAGGTAAGGGTCACGTCGTTGCTCCTCGGCGATGTCACCAAACGCGGTAAGCGTGAGGACGCAAGTTGACTCGCCGGTTTCAGCAAGGCCTGGTAGGTCTACTGGATGACACGACAAGCAGTCAGCGTCCTCATGGAGTCGGCCTGTTTTATGCGGCCGCTGTGTAAAAGTTTTCTTGGAGCCGTATATAGAGCCCACCGACCGAGACGTCCTGCTGGACATTTTAAGGACGAAAGCCAGCATAGGGCGTGGTGATCGGTGATAACCGTGAAAGGCCGTCCATGCAGGTAGGGGGTGGGGGGGATTTACCCACTGCCCAAACGAGGACGAGGCATTCACGTTCGGTGATCGAGTAATTGCGTTCGGCTGGTGAGAGCAGACGGCTAGCGTAAGCAATGACACGATCGCAACCGTGCTGTCGTTGTGCCAAAACAGCGCCGATACCGTGGCCGCTGGCGTCGGTGCGAACTTCCGTTGGAGCGGACACGTCAAAGTGGTGACAGGAGTTGCATCGTCAGCTCAGCGAATGCCCTAGCTCGTTCGGAACACCATACAAAAGTCGCGTCTTTCTCAAGAAGTTCCGTTAGAGGGCGTGCGATGTCAGCAAAATTTCGCACGAATCTGCGAAAGTACGAGCAGAGGTTCATGAGGTTGATGATGTGGTCTTGTGTTGATGAGGTGATGATGAATGTTGGTGAGGTTGTAATGCCTAGGTAGTATGAGCAGAGGAATTTCTGGTCGGGTCGCCGTGGCAGGCTCACCTCTCGGAGCTGCGCCCGTGAGTCTTCCGATGAGCGGCGAGAGTATAGAGCGACGACGCAATGGCGAGTGGGACAGGTGTCGGGATGGTGAAGGGGCGCCGTTTGATAGTGCTGGCCATGATGGCGGGGCGCTGTCGTCTTCATTGTGTACCGGCACTCGGGAACTACCACCTGGACGTCAGATGCTTCAATAGCTCGGCCAAGGCTGCCAGTTCCAAGCACTGCGAAAATGGCAGGAAATGTGTGCGACGCGTCCACAACCGAAGCAGGTGGGCCATTCATCAGAAGTGCGCCATTCAGCGAAATTCTGATAACGAGGGCGAACGTATGGGCTTCTGGACAGCTCAGGTGCTGCGGGTGGGCGGTAGTCGGGTCCGTTGACTGAGAAAAGCGTCGGTAATCCAGCGTTTGCTAGTTCTTGACGTACAATGGTCTAGATAAGGGAAATGGTGGCATGGGACTCGTCGGGGGTACGCACCTGAAAGGGAACTGAGGAGGCAGCTTCAATCTCGCGGCGAATCATGTGCACAGTATTGTCGGATACAGTAGGAACGGGTGGGAGACGAAGGTCCTCGCAGATAGACGTCGCAGCCGTGTTCGGAAGACGGGTAAAGTTCGGAGTAATGAGGCGACTTGTTGCTTCTTCAAAGCATCGGTATTCATTGATGACGTCTTGCACTGTGGAGGAGTTCTTAAAAACCAGGAATGTAAACGCGTCATCCGCGATACCTTTGAGCATATGCGCAACCTTGTCCCCTTCTAGCATCTTGTCATCGACTTTGCGACAAAGCGCGAGCCTGTCCTGAATGTACGTCACATAGGACTCGGTGCAAGTCTGAGCGCGGCATGGAAGTTCTTTCTGCGCAGCAGGATGGCCTCCAATGGGCTTGCGGAACAGATCGATGAGGTTTTGCTTACATGTCTCCCAGCTCGTAATTTCCTGTTTGTGGTTCAGAAACCCCACTTGTGCCGTGCCGCCAGGTAAAATAGGATGTTCGCTAGCATCAGAGTCGGGTCCCAGTCGTTGCTAGTGCTCACCCGTTCGTACAGTTGAAGCCAATCTTCGGCGTCGGTGTTATCAGAGCCGGAAAATATACCTGGGTCTCGCGGTTGCGACGGGGTGGTTGCCGGAGCTTGGTTGAGGGGCGGTTGGTGACCTGCCCTAAGCATTCTCATCCTCGCCTTGGGCTGGCTTTGTAGATGCAGCCAAGGAGCGTGCGCTGCTTAAATATACTTGAAAAGCCTGCCCGATCCACCAAAATGTTACGGGGAGAAAAGACGCTGCATAATACACACAAGGTGTTTCAGCGAACACTTTCAAAATTTATTTAAGGTTGCCTGTGGCAGATAGCCCAATTCTAGTTAATGAGCTGGTCTACTCAAAGAGGCGAACATTACTTGCACAAAAATTTGAAATGCATAATCAAATAATTAACAAAAGTTCACTAATTATGTTTTAGCTAATTACCTGATGGCCCATATTGCAATTTACAAATTGTAGCCGGGGAGTTCGCAAGGCGGATTCACTTGGAACTAATTCTCAGGATGACAGCAGTTTTGAGATATTAATCCACGAACTTTGCGGAGAAATGCATTGGCGTTCCAGTTCGTTTTGTGCTTCAATGCATAAAGCGACGTTCTGTTAAGAAACTCATTGTAACTCATTGTAACCAGAACTATAGGCGATCGTCGTCTTCGTCAGTGCTGTCATCATTTCATTTCATTTCATTTTATTACCTTAAAAGCCCCGTAGGGGCATTATATAAGGGGTGGGCGTACATATATGTATTAAACATCATTTTAAGAATAGAGCACACGTTTTAAATACAACACACGTGAAAATTACGTACGTAATTCCATCTAGTACACAGATAGATAGCACATATCCCGTACATTTTTTTTTATTCTGAAAGATGGTCTGTTAGTTTTTGCATGAATGTAGGTGCACAGGTTATGGCGGCAATTTGGTGGGGCAGGTTGTTCGAATCTGTTGCTGCGCGAAAAAAGAATGAGCCTGAAAAAGTGGTAGTGTGAGTGCGAGGGCGGCCAACTTGGTACGCGTGCCGAGTGCGATGTGATATACGGGCAGCGGGAACAATGTGTGGCGGTTGATTAAGTGAAGTATGATGAAAAAGAGAGAGATGCGACGACGACGATTAGCGAGTGTAACCAAACCGGATTCTTTTTTCAATGACGACACGCTGACATCGTAGGAATACGTTGAATGGATGAACCTTATGGCATGGTTTTGCACCGATTCAAGTGCGTTGATTAGATATGCTTGATGAGGGCTCCATACGGCACATGCATATTCGAGTTTAGGTCTGATTATGATTTTATAGGCTAGCAATTTCTCATGCTTGGGCGCTTGCTTTAGGTTTCTTTTAAAAAAAACCAAGAGATTTGTTAGAAGATGCTATGACGTTAGTAATATGAGCGCTCCAAGTCAAGTCATTAGTAAGGGTAACACCATGGTTTTTGTAAGTCTGCGCAGTGTCTACGTCTACGTTGTTTATTGTGTATGGGTAAGCTAGTGGGTTACGTCGGCGGGAGAATGCCACTACTCTACATTTATTTGGGTTAAGTGTCATTAACCAGCAATCAAACCATTGTTGCAAGCGGTTAATATCCTCCTGAAGGGAGATTTGGTCAGACATGTTAGTAATGGTTTGGTAAACGACGCAGTCATCTGCAAACATGCGAATATTGCAGGATACATGCAAATGTTAGTCGTTAATAAGAAGAGGAGAGGCCCGACGACAGATCCCCAGGAGTTACCGGTAGGGAAACAGATGGGTTAATAAGGACAAACTGTGAGCGGTTGCTAAGGAAGGCTTCAATCCATCGCAATATATCGGGGTGCACGTTCGCCAGAGATAGTTTTAGTAATAGTCCTTGATGTGGTACATTGTCGAATGCTTTCGCGAAGTCTAGAAATACTGCGTCTGTCTGCTGGTTAGTATCTAGATTATTGTGAAGATCATGAAGGAAGACTGCCAATTGCGTTTCGCAGGAAAATCCCTTGCGAAATCCGTGCTGTCAAAAATGAAAAAAGTTTCCTGCGTCTAAGGCCTCCAATGAGGGCCTTCGGGCGCGTTGGGGGACTGCGCTGCTCAGTTCAGGCCTGGACCAGCAACTGTGGGCTATCCAGCAGGCCGAGGAAGCTGCCGGGAGACACGGTCTCTCCGCTGGCTCCTAGGTGGGAACCCAGCCCAGCAATCTGCCGGAAATAAAGTTCTTCTCTCTCTCTCTCTAAAAATTTCATAAGTTCTGTATAAATTACATGTTCCATGATTTTGCAAGGTATGCTTGTTAGTGAGATGGGGCGATAGTTAAGTGGAGAGTTCTTGTCACCTGATTTGTAGATGGGAACCACCCTCCCCACCTTCCAGTCATGTGGTACGTATGATGCCAGTTGAGAGTGACTGCGAGAACAGCAAGCACAAATAGGCAGCACTGATGTCTTTAGTATTTTTTAACACTTTTGAGTTGATGTTATCTACTCCGGCTGAGGATGTTAGTTTGAGATTGTCAATTAGAGACTAAATACCATCGGCGAAGAAAGTTACTGACGACATCACACTAGTTGAGTCGTTAACTGTAGAGGGAAATGACAAGCTAGGTTCATAGGAGAAGACTGACACAAGAGCTGTATTAAAAAGATTAGCACATTCATCATCGCCGACCGTTTCACCGTTCTCGTTGACTAACGCAATACTGCTTATTCCTCGAGGATTGATCACCTGCCAGAACTTTCTTGGATTAGTAACCAGCATTTTTGGTAGATCTTCGTGAAAGAATGACCGTTTTGCCTCCCGAATAGCTGATAAATATGCGCGTTCCGCTGCGTAGTATTTATTCCATGCGCATGTGCTTGTCCTTCCGTTTGCTGCACGGTACAAACGTTGTTGTTTTTTTCAAGTCTCTTCAACAAATTGGTGAACCATGGCTTCTGATGTTGCGTTCGAAACGTTATCTTCGGAATGAACCTGTCAGCTAGATCATTTATTTTTTCTTTGAACCTTTGCCAGTTAGTATGGATATCGTGTTTGTTAAAGGGTGCCTCGAATGAAATCAAGAAGTCGTACAGATTATCGCGTAAAGCCTCGTAGTTGCCCTTGTTAAAAAGATGTGTTGTCTTTTTAAGTTTCTGGCGTGGAATTGGCGCAATGTGAAAGGAAGCGTAAATAACCTTATGGTCGCTAATTTCATTCAGATAGGTAATTGACGATAAACTGTCTGGTCGACTTGTTAGTATTAGGTCTAATACGTTAGCTGTGTCTTGTGTAACTCGCGTTGGTTCAGATACAAGTTGAAGAAGGTTAAAATTAAAACAAACATCAAGGAAATTTCCTGCTTCTGTCTCATTTACTAAAGACGGAGCTATATTTTGCCAATCGATATCAGGAAAGTTAAAGTCTCCGAAGAGGAGGAGGTCGGCTTTGGGGTACTGAAAAGTTAGTTGACAGAGTACATTGCTAAGTTGAGAGGCAAAATTTGGGCTACTGCGAGGGGATCTATAGCAAACGCCCAAAAGAACTGATTCTTTCGTGAATTTAAACATTGATGTATTAAAATGGCTAGAAACATTCCTCACAATGAATGAAAAGGATTTCTAAGTCAGACGTGACGCTCACAACAGAACACGATAATTATTGGCTGACAGCTATAAGGAGGCCTCCTCCTCGTGTTGTCGTGCGATCCTTCCGAAACACGTTAAAGATCGGTAAATCAGCGAGCACTTCCGAGTCTGAAATATGGTCACTAAGCCAGGTTTCCGTGAGTACCAGCACGTTGCTTCTAGATGTTAGTACAAGATTAGACACGTGTTCGCGTTTTGCAATGAAGCTTCGTGTGTTAGTATAGATTACTGAGATCGTGAACCAACTGCTATTCGGGGGTGTCGATTTATTTTTTGGTTACGTAGTGGTTGCTACACTTCTTTAATCGTCTGCGAAGCTTCATCATATACGTAGCGCTTGGAACCTATGAATAGCGTTTTGAAACGCAGGGAAAATGGTACAGACTTGGCTTTTGCGAAGGCGACAAGGTGTTTACGGGCATTCCTAACAGCCGGCGAAAAATCTCCGGCAACGCTGAAGTTAGTGCCTTTAAAATTACGGCCATTAGAAAGGACAGCTTCCTTTGTTTTAAAGAATACAAATCATCGTTCGTTACTGCAGCGCCTCGTAGCAATATGTAGGCATTCTCAACCACATTCCGTACAGTTACATCCGCCTGGGTTTCTTGCTGTAACAACACACCACTTTCGCGATAAAATCTTGAAAAACGCCTCAGTCATTGGCAGTGGCATCTCGGACGTCTGGCAGTTCCGGGCCTTCAATGGTGATGCTCAGCAGCTAATTCACGTGGTTAGGGAGAAGGCGGCTTCTTTCTGACGACAAAACCCGGTTCAGGGACGAAAAGGAGCCCTCGACGGTGGCTGTGGTGATGAGTACCAACAAAAGATGACCGTCAGCATCTTGAAACTTTGGAAACATAGCGACGAAGTGGGGTAGAACGAAAAAGGTAAGATAACAATGCTGTGGATGTCAAATCCACCTTCAGGCTTCGGAAGATGTTCCACCCCGCATCTAAATTCTTCGCGTGGTCTTCGTCTTGCGGCAAATCAACTGCTGGGAGTACTTCTCTCCAGCTTACTGTTTCTTGCTTTTGCGATAGACAGACGTAGAAAAATCACAGGGTGGGTTCGACAAGTCGCTGCCGAAGGTTGTCCAGAATTAGCGCTTTCTACTTGTTTAACTCACGCGTGAGGTTTCTCTTGTTCTCGTCTATTATTACCTCCACAAAAGTGTCATTTTCAAGCAGCTTTTCTGCTGACATTTTGACTTCTTTCAGTACTGCTTCCACAGAAATCGCCGCAATAGCCTCCGTGGTGGCTTCAATCACAGGGCAAAGATCTACTGCTGTCGTTGTAGTTACCAGGATTAGAGACGCCAGTGGCCCCAGGTAACGATCAACAAGTGTAATAATAGCGATCGTTTTTTCTGAACGTAGCTGTAACAATAGTCCACCAGCTTCACTGCTCATGTCAGCACCATCCTGGTAAATGCTTTCCAAAATGAATATCAGCGGCTCAAGTACAGTATCGCAGCCAGCGATCGCTCATGAGAGAGCCACCGAGTTTTGCCTGGTTGCACGAGTTTCAGCTTCAACTCGACAGCATCTTCGATATGTTCAAGAACACTTAAGCGTTTAGGACTTTTACTGAAGAAATAGTCGAGTGACGAGACGATATTAAGAGTCCTTTTGATTTCCTTCTACGACTCTGCAGCACACACTACGGCAAGCTGGAGTAAATGACCTCTGCAATTAGTTTAGGAACAACCCACTAAATCATTGCCCCATCTCCTTAATGAGCCTTCCATGTAAGATAATGAAACACGTCATTTGCTCACTCATCTTGTACCATTTAGACGCCAACCATTTCTTTCATCCTTCACAGCATGGATTTCGTAAGGGCCTTTCTTGCGAAACCCAACTAGCTCTTTTCATTCACGACCTTCATGCGAACCCTGACTGCAATAAAAAATCTGTCGCTATCTTTCTCGACTACGAAAAAGCTTTTGACAAAGTCTCTCACCGTCGCTTGTTACATAAACTTTCTTTCGTGAATTTAAACATTGATGTATTAAAATGGCTAGAAACATTCCTCACTAACCGCGCGCCATTCCTTACGATCAACGACCAGTCTTCCGTCCTTCTTCCGGTACTTTCAGGTGTCCATCAAGGATCTGTTCTTGGTCCACTTCTTTTTTTAATATATATCAATGATTTACCCCTTCACGTTACTTGCAAAATTGGGATGTTCTCTGATGACTGCATGATTTATCATACCATTAACAATGTCACTGACGAAGATACTTTGCAACAAAATCTTAACCATGTGCAGTCTTGGCGTGCCCGTTGGCAAATGACTCTTAATCGAAATAAATGTAAACATATGTCATTTACCCGTAGGCGTAAACCCTTCTTGACTTCATACACAAACGCCAACAACCCCGTATAAACGGTAAAATTATTCAATACTTAGGCGTCTTAATTTCCTGTGATCTTAACTGGGGCACACATAATAACAGCATAGTATCATCGGGGAACAAAACACTCGGGTTTATGAGGCGACACTTACGTCATGCCCCTCCAGATGTCAGGCTTCTGGCGTACAAATCACTTATCAGGCGTAAAGTCGAATATGCGTCACCAATCTCGGACCCATACCAAAATTATCTCGTTAACGCACTTCAGTCCTTTCAGAATTATGCTGTAAGATACATTCATTCATCCTACTCATATAACGAAGCAAATCAGCCTGAAAAAATAAATCTGAGTTACAGTCGCTCTCGCACCGCCGTAAGATAGCCAGCGTTGGTCTTTTTCACAAGTTCTTCTACAGATCACTTAAGGTGGCGGTCCCACTCCGGCGGCACGAGCTCCCCCGTTTTCAGTACCTTTGGAGCAACCGTGGCGGCTCTTCTACTTAGGATATACAGTTGTCGTATATACCATAAAAAACCTTAGTTCTTGTAGATTCCAACTATATATAATATAAAGAAATTGATTAATGTGATTTAGAAATAAATGCTCAAGAACAAACATGAGATACATGGTTTTTGCGAACTATCTCAGTTGTGACCATATTTGGAAGAAACTACCGCATTTACTGCATTGCGGCTTGCTCTGTAGCTATAGGACATATTTATCTATTTCCTAGCCGCAGCAAAATCATGTTGATTGTTTACTTTTTGGTTAACTTGTTTTTGAAGTTTGCCAAATGTCGCAATCTTCTGTTGTAAACAGCCCGGCAACTACACGCTCAAGGAAGCTAAATTTTGGATAAATTAGAGTTCAAGGAATTTCCATTTAGGACGCAGAATTTAATTCATGTACCTTTATTAGTTTTAAACCGCAGCTTCGTAGCTTTAGTACCTTCCCGCAAAAATGGGCGAAAGTAGAACCAGAATTCTAAATATTGCTTAATTATGGTCGCATTATTAGGAAAACTAATAAACGTACACGAATGAAATTTTGCGTCCAAATGGAAATTCCTTGAGCTCTAATTTATCTAAAATTAAGCTTCCTTGACCGTGTAGTAGCCGGGCTGTATACAACAGAAAATTTCGATATTTGGCAATCTTCAAAACCAAATTAACCAAAAAGTAAAAATTTAACATCATTTTGCTGTGTCTAGGAAATAAATAAATGTGTCCTAAAGCTACAGAGCAAGCCGCAATGCAGTAAATGCGGTAGCTTCTTCTAAATATGGTCACAACTGAAACATAGTTCGCAAAAACCATGTATCTCATGCTTGTTCTTGAACATTTAATTGTAAATCACATTAGTCAATTTCTTTATAGTATATATACTTGGCATCTACAAGAATTAAGCTTTTTTGTGGTATATACGACAACTTAATATCCTAAGTAGAAGAGCCGCCACGGTTGCTCCAAAAGTACTGAAAACCTTAATCGTATGCCGTACATCACCCCGCCCGCAAGAATATCGCAACGCACTGGTCATCCGCTCCAAGTTGTAAAACCACGCTCACACACAACTACCTTGTCTCCTTCATTTTGTTCTCAAACAGCGACAGATTGGAATGCCCTTCCCCACCATGTTGTATCTACAAATAGTCTCCGTATGTTCAAGGCAGATGTTGCTTCTGTTTTGCCAAATTAATTACCCTTTCTTACACAATCATCATTTAACGTGTGCTTTTCATTGTATACAATGTATCTACATTTTTTCTTTCAAATGTTTGAGTAGTTATTACGCTGCATTGTCCATTTGCGATGTTTATTCTGTTTTGCTAAAATAATTATTCTTTCTTATAGAAATTCATGATTTATCGCGTGTGTTTGTTTGCAGTGTACTTACCATTTTTGAAATGTCGATCCCATGGGTTATTACGCTGAATTATTCGCTTCATGACGTACCCCACCCCTTATATAACACCCCTCATAAAGCGGCGTTTAAGGAAATAAACTGAACTGAACTGAAGAGAGATGAGGGCTGCACTTCTGCTTAAGTAAAGCCTGCACTCCTCCGCAGCCCCATCAAATGAACAAGAAGCCATCTTTGCGTCGATTCCAGACTTGCTCAACTCGTGCAGTGGTCGCAGAAGAAGCCAACGCGTCAGAGATAACTTCGACGTCGAGGAACGCATCCGTCGGTTGACCATTGACATCAAGATAGTGACTCAGGATTTGGCGACCATTAATGTCAGTGCATTAGTCGGTTATGTAGAAAAAGTTCTTGAAACAGAGGTTTGGACATTTTCAAGAGTGAATTTCTTCACCGTCGCCCCACATGCTTCGAACCAGTCAGTTGAATTCCTTGCAGAAATGCAATGCGCATTTGCGGGTCTTTCCCTGAACCACTGCTCAATTTCAGGATTCATAATGGAAAACGTACTCAGCAAGGATCTCCAGTTCGTAGTGTGGACTACTTCCTGCTTGAAAAGAAAGTATGATGCTACAGCCATGTGCTTTCTCATAACTTTAGTTTGACCTTAGTTTGATCGTCGGCACTTTTTGCAGCCTCATTTATGACCTCTGAAATTGCCTGTGACTGGCTCAGATTGTTTACAGCATGTTTGTGGTGTCCTGAGGCGTCGTGCTTCGCGGCCTTTTCACCAAGCTTGGATGCATTGGACTTGCTGAATGGCTTGATTATCCATGCACCGCGCCTATTTCCGTCAACAAGAAGCTTTTCTTTATTATATGCCCTTTTGCAAATTTAGCACCAGTAGCCGTCACTGGTAACCTCAATGAAGGAGAATCTCGTGACCGATTAACACCGGGAATATCCTTTCGGCTGAGCCTACTCTTCGGTGGTCGGTTCCGGGTCTTCTGGCATGAAACTACACTCAGATCCAATAGCGGAAGCGTCCCATGGTTTTGCACTTTGATCTTGCTTCGACGTTTTCAAAGGCCGGAAGAAGCTCCGGATAGGTTGCTGCCACTTCATTGCCGGCGTAACCTATACAGAAAAAAAAAATGTACGCCTGATCATTGAATTCCCATGTGTGTTCGTTACTTCTACTTATGATCTACCGTAACGAGTCTGCTTCGCGGGACAGACCATTTCACACGCTCTTGTTTTCGAAGGCAGGGCACCTTTCCTGTGTTATAAATTGTTTTTGCTTTTGCACCGAAGGACTTCTCCGAATAGAATCAATAGTAGGAGTTTGTTGCTTACACTTATTGTTATTAGACTAAATAAATGTTTCAACAACGCTTATCACTTTTTATTCTACTGTTCAGAAAAAAGCCGATCAAACATGCGCGAAGAAACAATCTCACGACCCGGGAAATACTAAATTCGCGAATAAGGAAGGTTACCATGTAGCATACCAGGGATATGTTATGAACAGAGGTCAACATTCTGCGCAGGATACCGACAATCAAAGGCGTGACTGTTATCGACCATGCCGAAACAAATCAGCGTTTATATATAGGTAGACGAAGCATAGATCTCGATGCCTTAAGTCCTCTGAATCGAAAGCAATGCCAGACAGGTTGGTCATGTAAATATAATATTATCATAAAAAATTTTGAACAGTTTATTTCGCAGCATCTATTTCCATAAGATATTGAGAAATACGACATATTAGGCAGTTAGCGAATTATGAAGCCATAATTGAGTATCGTTTGGCAATATTAATGTAATATTAATATAAAGTCAAAAATCGAAATAAAGCAAGAAAGGTTGCGTACGAAGGCATTACTTACCGTAATGTGGAAAATCTGTGGTTAGAAGTGGGTGGAAAAAGCAGCAAGTTCATCGAGTGGGGGACGTTTTGACTGCCTTAGTCTACCTGTATCTGACCTAAAAACGAATTACATCATGCGGCATGCGCCTTTATGCGCGCTCGAACAATCTAGAAACGGAAAGGGCCGTCGAGAAAGTGGGTGGGTGCCGCACACGGTGTAAGAATAAGCAAGAGAGGTGCTCACACTCCCCACAACGCCCGCTCGCGTCCAGATTATGTTCAGCTCGGTTACAGCTCGGTCGGCGCCGTCGTAGAGGGCGCTGCGGAATGCGGTCCCAGCCTCGGCGGCAAGGCTGTCGCTACTTCGTCTTCCTGCTTGCATGTGCGGCCGCGCTGTTTTGAAGGCACGCTTTTTGTTCGCGTGCGTCTCATGAGCTCTTTCCGCTTAATTACATAATTATTTTCATAATTGATTAATCAACTTTTCTAATGCTAGTATTGGATAAAAAGTGTGAACGAGAGAATTGTACACCAAAATGGAAAACTCCCGATACAGCTTTCTGTTGCTGAATACCTGATACATAAAAGTTTTTTTCCGAGCGTGAAATTAAGAAACCCGCGAATACACGCAAAATTCCCGCGCGGCTGGCCGCTCGATGCACTTTGCGTATATTCGTGGGCTTCTTTCACGCTCGGAAAAACACTTCTCCGTAGCGCGTATTGAGCAATACAAAGCTGTATCGGGAGTCTTTCATGTTGCTCTACAATTTTCTCATTGGCACTTCTCATCTAATTATAATACTTCAGAAGTTGAATAATTAGGACTAATTATGTAATTAGGCGGAATGTAAAAAATAATCTGAGTATGTCCAAGGGACGGCAACAACATTACTACGGTACTGTCCAGCTACGTGACATTTGCATATTTTTAAATCTTTCTGCACCCTGTATAATACTGCTGTTATCTGTGCAGATGTGTGCCTGATTTTCAATTTCGTTCCATCCTGGCTACTGAATTTTTTTTACAATGCGCGTGCGGTGTATATTACACGCTTGCATGTTTTTATTCAGCATTTTTCCATTCTGGGAATGTATTGTGATGATTATGTTGTGGGCGCAGGTTAGCCAGACGCACAAGAAGGCAACCAGAGACACAAAGAGACGTATTTATGACACGAACGGCACATGGGACGAATACGGGAACACGAACTATACAGATAAACTGGGTTAACTGTCACTGGCGAGCACTCACAGTTCTAATCAGGAGACCGGCCTTGTGGCGACGGCTCGGCGGACTTGCTCTGACGGCGGTGAGTACTGGCGGCGGTTGAAGCTCAGGATGGCTCCAGGACGTAGCCTGGTTCCGGAGCGTTAGCTCTGGGTCATAGCCCGAGCTCGGCACCGTAGCGGTGGGATGAGAGCCGGGGCGAAGCCCAGCACAGCAGTGGTTGAAAGCCGGGGCGGCGCCCGGTTCGGGAACAGGACCAGGGCTCAGGGTCGTAGCCCGAGCCTGGAAGCACGGCAGCGGTCGTGCGAGCGGGGACGAGGCCCAGCTCCGCAGGACCCGCGTCGATGGTAGAAGCCGGGGCGGCGCCCGGTTCGGAACAGGACCAGGGGGCTCTGGGTCGTGGCCCGAGCCCGGCAGCACGGCAGCGGTCGTGTGAGCGGGAACGAGGCCCAGCTCCGCAGGACCCGCGTCGATGGTAGAAGCCGGGGCGGTGCCCAGTTCACAGTGCAGGACCGGGATGCCGGGACGTGGGCCGGCGTTCGGTCCGCTCCATCTCGCTGCACTGCCCGTTCTGTCAGCCTGGCTGCCCCGTCGTTCCAGATGGTCTCTCCCGGCACGCGCGCCGTCCACGCGCACCAGCGACGCTCACTCCCGCGCTTTTCGGCCCCGCACGCCGAACACAAGCACGGAAAAGCCCGCGCATTTCATCTCTCGGCCCCGCACACCGAGCACTAACTGGCGTCCTCCTACCACAGTATGAGAGCGTAAGCTACTGGGGTGGTTATCTCCCTATTACAATTATCGAGCTGCTTCATGAACAATTTTTCTCGTATTGTGGTTTTGCAAAAAAAAGGGGGTCTACGGGATTATTGCGTGGTGGGTGTAAGTGTATTTGTGGACAGGCTGTAGCATGCATTGTCAAACACGCTTACATCGGCACATTCTCATATGCAAATTAAGAAAAAAGAAAGTCACCTCTTTCTTTAGATCTTGCAAGAGCCACACAGTACTCAATGGACGAAAGCCAAATGAATAATATACACGGTCTATGTTAAGTGGAATTGGAATAAAAAGGTTTTTTCAGGTTTTCAGCAGTAAACTGTATTAGTGATGATGTAATCCAAGATAAGACGCCTGCCTTCGTCCCGCCTAATAAATTCCCATTCGAAAGAGTTTTTACATAGCTGATGTGCATTCTCATCATAAGTTCTAGCCATGAACAGCCACTTTGCTCTAGTGCGTTGCATATCGCAAGCTTGCGCCGTTTCATTTCTTAATTTATATCGCGGCCACACTGAATTCGTGCAAGGGTGCTTGAACGGTATTCTGAGGGTGAATGGAAGCAGAGATAATCATGAAATACAACATTTTCCGGTGCAGTCACTATTCTCATGGAGGGGTAGCACGTGAGCTAACGCTTTTATTTTTGTTATGCTTGGATGAACGGCTAGACCGGAGGAAACAAATTGTTCGCGCGAGCGTAACTTGTGTGAGCTTTGAGTACTGCCCGATCGATCCGTGCTCACGTCATTCACGCCCTGCACAAGGGACCTTCATGTTAGCGAAGCATTAGGCCTGGTATACTTATCCTTTAATCTGAAATAACGAATTTCCTTCGCGCTTAGAGTTCTACTCACTCCACTATGAACGAAAATTTAGGGGAGGCAGAGCAATCTCAAGCCGCCGGCGCCGCTAAGCTGGGACCGCTGACCGCGGCGCCATCTATCGGCTCGCAGGAGAGCTACTCGGTGCGCCCGTGCGCTGCCGAACGTACGTTCTGGCGGGCTAGTTGGTTCATAGCTTTTAGACGTTTATAAACTGCGCGAAAAAAAACGAGGACACAAGAGAAACACACACGACACCACGAGCGCAGTTTTCTGTCAACTGTTTTTTTTTTCGGTAAAAGCAAGCAGCATATATTTCATTCATGATCCTGAACACGTGCCCGCATTGTCATTGTCACATGTGCCACAAACACAAAAACTAAAAAAAATTTCTGCTGGGTAACAATGTAAAATTAACAGGATTGCGGCAGGCGATCACCAAACTAACCAAGAGCTGTTCTTACTATATCATCAAACGAGGCAGAGAAAACCGTGAGCATGTGAACGAAATGAAAATGGCAGATGTCACTTAAAAAAAAAAAAAAAAACCATAGTAAAGGCGTAGGATGAGGCGATAAATACGTTTGAATAAAAAAAGAAATAGAATCAACAAATAATACACCAAACAACAAATGTAGAGGCGATGATCTCATAAAGAGGCGTGAAGGCTAAAGATATGGCTTAATAAAAAAAAAACACCAGAAGTAAAGGTGAAGTCGACGAAAACGTGGCTATGAAAAGAGTAAAACCTGGTGGAAAACTAGCGCTGAGGCATTTTCGGCATTTTCCCCTCCCTTTTTCTTTTCTTTGGTTTTTTCTGTCTTCTATTTTCTTCACGCAGTTTATGGTCTAGGCCATGGTTTCAGTATAAAACCAACAATCAAAGAAAAACCAAAAACTAACAAAAAATTTGAATACCAAGAAGGATTTTACAAGGCACATTCCAGAAAATTAACTTCTTCTGGTAACAACGAGAGAGACGGCGTGCTGTTACACTTGTCGCCTGTTTTTATTACGTAAAAAGCTTCAACAATCTCCCTTTCGGTCTGGTCCCTCGATTTGAACATGAACATTGTGTTTTTAAGAATTGGTTTGCAAAGGTTGTTTCTTCCGCCCTCATATTTTCCTCTGCATCTGTTACAGTGTTGGGCCGAGGTGCCTTCTGCATTGTTATTTACATGCCACTGGTGTTCCCATGCCCTTTTATTAAAGCGCCTGCCCCTTTGTCCAATATAAGTACTGTCACAAGTCAAGGCAATTGAATACACTACCCCACAAACACACTCGGTGTAGTTCGTTTCGTGCATGGTTGAGCACTGGGGCCTAATCTTTTTCTTACCTCACGCAGTTTTTGGTCTAGGCCACGGTTTCACTTGCGCTAGTGGTGTCGTGTGTGCTTCTTTCTTGTGTCCTCGTTTTTTTTTTTCTCGCAGTCTATAAACGTTTTAAAGAACATAATCTGGACGCTCGCGCGCGCCCAGTGTCAACACCTAAATGTTCTTACACCGTGGTGCCGCAGTACGTGGAAGGCTACGTCCCTTTCCCTCTGTCTTCCTGACAGCTCCGGAATTTTCTCGAGCCTTCTCCAAGGTCGCGGGGATGAGCAGGGCCGGGGCCTTGTGCTGGGACATGTTCGCTGGCGCGCGCGCCTAGAAGTTTGTTCGAGAAGCACCTTTTTCTCCGACGCGCGCGCTGTAAACGCTCGGCGCTGTCCCTAGTGGTCTTACAGACGGCGTGTCACCGCCGTTGACGATGACTGACGCGGAGTTCGGATGCGGCGTTCTGTCCCCGCGGCAACATCGCCTTGCTGCACGTTTCCCACGCTTGCACCCTGGGCCTGACGCTTTAAAGCCCGGGCGGTCGTCGTAGTCGCCGTACTTTCTTTCACAAGCAAGCCAAAGACAATGTGTCCGTTCGTGCCCTTCTTCCGGCGCTATTACACAACATTTTGCATCGCGCGTGAAAACCAAAGAAAGCAAAGTCGTTGTGAATTAAGCGGGTGCCTTCAAAAAAAAAAAAAAAAAAAAAAAACAAGGGGCGGGTGTGTTCAACCCCCAGGGGGTGTAGGGAAATCACTGTCTTTCGAAACATGTAACGACTGCTGTCAAACATCTCGAGCGAGCGGGAACCACGATAAGAGGCGACTTGCAACCAGCGTCCAGTCACCGGTGCCCTGGGAACACAGCTTTACTGCCCTTACGCCGCGGCTATCAATCTATATTCCATTTTCGTGTGACATTATGACGAAGAGAAGGTTAAGCGATGTCAAAAGTAAGCATTCTGTGATCGGTAGTGGTTGTTTACATGCCTTCCGCCTTCTGGACGGTTGTCGGTCCTTTTAAGGACCTGTCGCATATATATAGCCATAGAAAGAGCTTAAATAACAGCCCCTCGAGATCTAAAACTACGCCCAGTATAAACAGTTGCTCCGTAACACTTGGTTCCCTTAGAAGAATGCTACCTTGCCCCCAAGAGGACTCCCCACAAGAAAAGGTCCTTTACCCCTGAAAACAGCTATGATCACACGTACCTCTCTTTCGTAGAGTGTAGTCAGAGAGCTGAAGTAAGCTAGCTCTATGTAAGCTAATATTCAGATAGAGGAAGGATTTTGTGTACTTTCGCATACTTGTACAGCATAAAGTTTGAGTTTGCTCCCTTACGTTTCCCATGGTGCAAAAATTCTCTTCCAGCTGTCACACTGCTTTATTTTACAAGAAATCGCCACAGGCTATAAAGGGCTCGTAAAAATGTGCGCCCACAGCAGACAGTATCTCATCAGAATCCAGGAGTGCTCACGCGTTCTCGGCATTCATGTGGTTCCACGTGTATCGTGGTGTGATCTCTTTGTGTCTTACCTCACTGAACTCAGCTCTTTCGCTACTATACTAATGCGAATCGGAAATGTAAAGCGAGTCTTTTCAACCGCATGTGTAGCCGAAGCCAACGAGCGCGGATCGTTGCTCCTGGTTCTGCTGGTGGTTCCCGGCCACGTCATCTTCATGACTCTGATCTCACTTCTCAAGAACGGCTCCGTCAAGCTGAACGCTTTGTTCGTGCTGTTCTACAACGGCGCGGCTCTCTTGCAGGTAAGCACAGGTGATTCCTTAGACGAGCTCTTTTTCGAGGCCATGTTGAATTGGCCATGAGCTCTGTGCGGCCTGAACCGTTCGCGACAGCACGCACACACACCCACACACACACACTCGCACGTACTCTCGCACACGCACGCGCACACACAGACACGCACATGCACACGCACACACTCGAACACGCACATACACACGCACATGCACACACTCGCACGCATGAAGGTGCACGTTACGTAGCGTCTCGGTGGTCTTGGCAAGCATACGGTGACTTAGTCAACTTGGACGCAAGAACTCTTGGATGCTTTGAGCCGGATTTACAATATGGTGGGCCGTAGGGCTCCAAGAATTACAACAGTTGAGTGCCACACAGGGTGAGCCGAAACTGACGAGCGGATTTGATAGCCTTGAGCGCCTTCAGAGCGGGGAACAATGCAAGAACGCGAGAATGCTGCTTCGCAGTGCGTCGCCTTCCTCCCGGCTGTGAGCGCAGTGGCTACATGCATAGAGGGGCCACGGGTACTCTCGCAAACCCAGAAAATATTGGAATGTTCTCGGTTTGTTCCAAACATATTGTTTTCCATAAAAGTTTTTCCGTGAGCGTACGGCGAAGCTCGGCATCGACGGAGAACTTTGATTTGGCCTGACGCGCTAAAAAACACACACTCGAAGCGCATTTTAGAGGCAGCCCCTTCCTGCGTAACTGAGCACAGCGAAAACTGGTAGGCAGCTGCTGTGAATCACCCACGCGATGGCTCCCACGATCTTCAGATTAGCTCCGTTTGCAACGTGCCGCACGAGACACGCGCCAGCCGCGAAATGACAACACGTATAGACCTGCGCTCAAATTTCGCTTTAGGGAGTGTCGTAATCGTCGGTGAAATTTTTTTCATTGCTTAGTTACAGAGTTGTCAACTTCATAGTTTTTGTTTCTGGAAAATTTGCAATTTTGACAATATGTAACAAAACATTGGCAGCCTAAATAAACAATTCGCTACCGACAGTCACTAGATTCAAACCTTTTCTTTTTAATGCAACAAAACCCACCAATTTTGGTGCAGTGGTTGGAAAAAAAAATTGGGAGGAAGCCTAAGCTTCGCTTTTTAATGTGTAACGCGATAGCATTCAAATATCCCTGACTGCTTTTCACGCTTCCCGACAAGTGCAGCTTAAGCAACCGCAATGGTTACCGGGAAACACTGGCGGCGAACGCTATGCACCTAGGCCAGCTTTCTCGTAGAAACGCGGTCTCTTGCATGGACCGATCCCGGATATAGTGCACAACCGCGCCAAAGAAATTACATCATTTTCAGGTTTCCGTATTTGTTGCGTACTTTTAATATTTCTGCCTGAGAAGATTTAACATAAAAGGCGTGCGCTGTGGGTGTTTTGTTTCATGATATTTGTTTATGGATTGTCATTCTCAAAGTTACGAGGAATAGCTTTGCCAAGAATGCAAGACAAGGTATGAGCAAGCATTAATGATAGAATGTTGTGGCATACTTAAATATATTTGCAGGGCCTGCGTGGACGACGATTTTCTCGGCCGCGGGCGCCAATGCCGACGCCGGATTTTAAAACGATTTCTCCTTTCCCATGCATAGCAGCCCCCGACCTAAAGAAGGACCGCCACTGAGCGGTCCTTCGATTGATCGCGGGCAAGTTGAGACGCTCGGCGCGTTTGACCTTACCGAGGTGCAGTTGGAACGTGCGCGGCCAAGGAATGCGTGCATAAAGAGCGTGAGCGAGGGTGACATGTCCTCTCCCCTCACGCAACACCTGGCGCGCTATTGCTGCAGCAGGCGTGCCCTTTCGTTCACTCAGCTACGTCGAGGCTCGCTCGTAACTTGGCGTCGCAGCCAATGGAAATTAGGTGCCATTTCGCTTGTACAGATGAAGCCGGCTTTTTCGCACAATGGGCCATTTGGCGCTTTGATTTGGTGTTTTGATAAAAAGCACACCAACATGTAAATGAAATTGCGCATTATATTACTCGGAATACTTTGTTTACTAGATTTTCTTTGATTTAACCATAGGTGGGTGCCCATGCATTGTTGAGTGATCTTGTTGAGTGCCACTGCGAGACAAGAGGTAGCGTATATCCTGCACATGTTTTGAGACTACGTGTGCCGCTGTGCATGCCATCGCCATTCCCATTCTACATCGCCTTCGTCCTCGTGCATTGACATCGCTTGTGAGCGGTGCATACATTTGGTAAATATTGAGGGCATGTTAAATGTAACGTGTGGCGAAATTTGAACGTCTCTGCCATAATTAGAAGCGTTGCAAATATTTACTGAACCCTCGTTCGCCCTAATTTCATGAGTTATACGAGGTTCGAGTAGGTTTGTCCGGTGTCCTCGGAGGCACCTGGTTCACGATGAACGAAAATAAGATCTAGGAAAGGGCTGATTAGGCGAACTTCGAAATATGCGGATTAATTATGGCCTTTGATGTAACTTACGCACGCAAGCGTTTCGGAGTTTTAACAGCGAAGCTGTTTAAGCCAGCCGTAGTTTGTGGTTCGTATCAAGAAACTATCATCATTAGCAATGAAGAAAGAAATAAAAGAAAATAAACTTCCTTGCCGAGGCGGGATTCGAGCCCGCGTACCCACGGTCCCAAGGTGAGCGTCGTAACCACTAGGCTATAGAGCCACTTTTAAATGCGAAGCATTTCTTGGCGAACATTTGCTACTTTAACAGTATCTATCTATCTATCTATCTATCTATCTATCTATCTATCTATCTATCTATCTATCTATCTATCTATCTATCTATCTATCTATCTATCTATCTATCCGCCTACGACTTTGTGCTCTCATGGTCGTTTCGTTAACTTGGTATGTACCAAAATATGCATACTATGACAAGAGTACATGACGAACATAAATTATATGTCATGACATGAATGTTATGACATGTGTGTCATGTAGATCATGAAACTGCTGCGTACGTCTAGGTGCTCTTATGGTCGTTTTGTTAACTCGGTAGGTTCCAAAATTGGCATAGTATAACAGGAGTGTATGACGAACATACGTATGACGAACATGAAGTTAGGAAATTTGCAGGCGCAAGTTGGAATACGCTATAGCGCAAGACAGGGGTAATTGGAGATCGCAGGGAGAGGCCTTTGTCCTGCAGTGGACATAAAATATAGGCTGATGATGATGATGACGAACATAAGTGATAGGTCATGACATAAATCTCATGGCATGCGTGTCATGTAGGTCATGGTAATGACCCAGCGAAAAATATTAACACTCAAATACCACTGAAATGGGTTCGGACATGGGCACTAAGTGAACGAAACACTACAGGATGTTGGCTCATGCTCATAGTCATGAGCATAACTCAGCATAAATGACAGTGACTCAGCGAAAAAAGATTAACACTCAGAAACCACTGAAATGGGTTCTGACATGGAGGAAGGAAACCCAGGAGAGGCCCCGGCCAGCACGGACGTATTGGAGAGAATGTGGCGGAAGTCACGTGCTGTTTTTCGCAATGGAGCACTGGGACGGGTGCCCCAAATGTCAACGTTGCCATAGGAACCGCGCTCCTGAAGCTTTCGCTGCTGCTATCGGCCTCTGAAAAGTGAGATAAGATTTTTCTGCCGGTGTCTTTCTCGCAGCACCTTTTGTTCGCGAGAAAAGCTGACTTTGGATTGTGGCGTGTAAACTTGAAAGTTGCGTTTTGGGTCCGTGAGTGTCCGCCAGCAACAAACACA
Source organism: Dermacentor silvarum (assembly GCF_013339745.2). Taxonomy (NCBI): domain Eukaryota; kingdom Metazoa; phylum Arthropoda; class Arachnida; order Ixodida; family Ixodidae; genus Dermacentor; species Dermacentor silvarum. Next base: position 173,757,706 of record NC_051161.1, on the reverse strand, counting down.
CTCAACAATCAGGGCGCGGGTCTTCGTCGTCTTCTTCAACGTGCCACGGAAAAACACAGGAGCGTGTCAGTTTCACTAAAACCGCTACGAAAGTTCGTAGACTTTGTTTTGATGCGCGTCGGCAGCACACATTTCCGGCGGCTCGTAACATTGCAAGTTCAAAGTTCGCGCCCATCTGCTCCGGCGAGCTGCAGAACCCCTGATTGGAGGTGCAGAGGGAGATGACACATCAACATGGCTGCGCTTCCGGCTTCAAAAATGTGACCTCAGGGCCTCGCTTGTTTTGTTTCTTTCCTCCATGGGTTCTGACATGGGTACAAAGGGACGGACACACTAGAGAATGATGGTAGAAGTCATAGTCATGACCATGACTGAGAAAAAATGACAATGACTCAGCGAAAAATATATAAACACTCAAAAGCCACTGAAATAGGTTCTCACGTAGGTACTAAGTGATGGAAACACTACAGGATGCTGGTAGAAGTCATAGTCATGAGCATGACTCAGCAAAATAGACAATGACTCAGCGAAAAAAGATTAATACTCAAAAACCACTGGAATTGGTTCGGAGGTGGGTACTAAGGCAAGGAAACACTAAGGGATGATGGTAGAAGTCATAGCCATGAGCATGACTCAGCAAAAATGACAATGACTCAGCGAAAAAAGCTTAACACTTAAAATCAATGAAATTGGTTCAGGTGACATACTAGGTGAAGGAAAAGGCTACGAGTTGTTGGTCGAAGTCATAGTCATGACCGTGATTGAGCAAAAATGACAATGACTCAGCGAAAAAAATATTAACACTCAAAAACCACTGAAACGGGTTCGGACGTCGGTACTGAGTGAAGGAAATACTAAAGGATGGTGGTAGAAGTCATAGTAATGAGCATGACTCAGAAAAAACGTTAACACTCAAAAGCCACTGAAATGGGTTCTCAAGTAGGTACTCAGTGAAGGAAACAGTAAATGATGGTGGTAGTCATGAGCATGAGTAAGGCTTTCACCTTAAGGTCTCTTAGGTGTAGCTAAAGGGACTCGACTCATGACATCAATGTCATGACATGCGTGTCATGTAGGTCATTAAAGAGCCGCCTACGTCTTGGTGCTCTCATGGTCGTTTCGTTAACTTGATAGGCTCCCCGCACACTGTTTCGCGTCACATTGATTCCCACAGGGCGTGGGATCTGCCGGCTTTTTTTTTGCATGTTATTTATTAGGAATATAAAACGTACATGCATGAGATATTTTCATAGCGGCCAAAACAGTCTTAGCCGTGTCTGCAAGCACAAAACAAACACTTCACAGTACAATTATTACAGTAAGCAGTTCTCTAAAAGGGAGGCAAAAGGATACACTGCATCAACAAGGGATAGCAGTCTGGTTGGGAGTCTCTCTGATCATAAAAGTGTTTCAATTGTGAAATCATGCGAATGAAATGTGACTTCGAAGATACATAGGCTATACAGCCACTCTTGCAGAACATGCATTTATGCGAACCATATGATAGCGTTCGAGAGTCGTCGTCTTCGTCCACAGCTGGCGCGTTCGCACGCGCTCGTGCCAATGCCCTGCGAGGTGAAGAAGAGGTTTTGCGCGCTATGCTCGGGAGAGAGATAAATAAAATGAGAGTGAGAGAGAGAGACACACATTCACGGAGCGGGTCTGCTTGAACGCGTTGTCGGCATTGTAACGCGGTGTCGATATTGGAACGCGGTGTCGGTGTTGCAAGCTGCGCTATGCAACGCGCAGTGACGGCCCTAAGTCCAAGAGAGAGAGACACGCATTTACGGAGCGGGTCTGCTGGAACGCGTTGTCGGCATTGCAACGTGGTGGAACGCGGTGTCGGCATTGGAACTCAGGCGCAGCCAAGGCCTAACCTAGCTACTATTAAGTTCAACCTAGCTACACGAGTATAGGCCTAGCTATACAACCGAATTTAACCCTCGACATAAGCCGCGTTTACATGAACGCGACAACTGGCGCATCGCATCGCATCACATTAATTTTCTAGTGCATCGCATCCATGTAAACGGGGATAATGCGCTAGGAAAGCGCGTCGCATTAATGCGTCAGGCAGGGGTGGATTGAGACGCGTAAGTCGACTTTCGCAATGCATTTGTCCTGTTGTCCTATGAGAGCTGTAACTGCCACCGACATCGAACTTGAAAAAAAAAAAAAAAAACAGGGGCGGAGGGTTGCATAGCTAATGTGCATGGGTAGGTAAGTGTGTGAATAACTTATCGGCTTTGGAAGAAGTTGCTTCAGGAAGGGCTCGACAGCGTTGCACAGTCATCGTACGTCGTTTCCCATTGGCCCAGAGAACTCTCCGTCACATCTAGTGTAGATTTGGTGAAAATAAGGGAGGGGGCATTGTAATTGTAATGTGGAGCTTAATTAACACGTTTATTTTCCACGTTTGTGCCTTAATTATGGGATTTAGAAATAACTACTGAATCCTTGTTTTGTCACTATTTTCTTGCGTTGTACGAGGCGCACGTGCTGTTTTCTGTTAACTAAATGAGTCACCTTGCTACGCGGAATTATACGGCAGATTATGGGTGATGAGCAGGCAAAGTTCATAGTGTGTGGGATAATTATGGCTTTTGCATTATGTTACTTATGAATGTTCTCCACAGCCTTAGAAGTGCGTTTTACCAACTGCGTATAGTTTAGGATTAAGCTAGCTGAACTGGAGGCGCTATCGCAGCCCCCGAAATCAAGTTTGATGGAAATGGGGTGCCATGCAAAGTTAAATGCCTGTGGGTGAAATACGGCGTTTGCTAAAAATTCATTAAGCAAGCGCTTGAAAGCGTTATATACGAACAAGGTTGTCAATCGTGGTGTTTAGTTGCAGGCAACTGAAATTGAGAAACTGGAAAGAAACATGTTCGCTGTAATTCGGGCCTTGAGGTCGCACAAGCCTGCCGTCTTTGTTTCTTGGCTGCGTCCCGCGCCGTCTCTTTGTCGCAGGTGGGTGCGTTGCTGTTGGCGACGCGGCGCATCGTGCGCTACCTGTGGCGGCGGGGCATGGACCCGGACTCGACGGCCATTCCGTACGTAACTGCCCTAGGGGACGTGCTCGGCACCGCACTCCTGGCGGCCGTGTTCGCGCTCATGGAGCCGCTCGGCGTCGACACGCAGCTGCTATGAAGACTGTCTCCATGGTTGTGGCAAGAGAATCATGTGGAAGCAAACGCTGGGCTGCCGACCGCACCGAATCTCTCGCCGCAGTTCCCCGCACGTGACAGATGTTCAGTGTCAGCCTCTGCGCTGTCGGCGCGCGGTATATTAGCGACACTGGCGAACGGCTGCCGACAAGCTCGCAGACGCTGGAACGAGCCGTTGTTCAGATTTTGAATGATTCGTCAATATACTCCCCCTCTGCTGCAGCCTTTCGATGCATGCGTCAATGTGGACGCCAATCACCCCCAATCGCTGTTTCCGGCCAGTCCCCAAGCTCCTCAGCATTTTTAAAGCAAATTCAATGGTACACATGCAGTATACATTTCTATCGCCTTCTAGCTTTGCGTGGTCCCACTTTTAATGAGTGTTTGTGGCCGACAAACGTGACTGTTGGGACAGACGAACTAGCAAATCCTGTGCTCTCGCTATTTCTTTTTCCTATGAAATCAGATGGGGCGTCTACTGGGTTCAGCTATATACGTTTTCATCGCCGGTTCCACGTCCACCGAGAGCGCGTCGCGATTGACGTATGTTTTCTGAGTACCAGAGTCCAAGAAAAGAAAGCCGCATGTGCGTCACTTCACCGAAGTTCTTTGCTGCATAGTATGCGATATTCGACATTTGTGAATGATTTTGACGCTGGCTTTAATAGTTTCGCCCCCCTATATAGAGCATTTCGCCAATCTGTCCTTCGAAGTTGCTATTGGCCTGGCCGGCGAAGCGTTGCACTACAATTTTATGCACTCGACAGATTCCGACGTGCCACTTTGCGTTTGCATGAATTCTTCATGCTCTGTTGATAATAAAAACAGTTTTGAAAGCCTGCACTTTTTCATCCTGTGTGTTCACTTTTACACAATTAAGCACAAGGAGCGCATTTAGCAAGCTGGCATTAAATGTTTTCGAAGGTATCCGACAAAACGTAGAGTATGCTTTAAGATTAACTTTCACAGGAATAAAGCAAGTATCAATAAAATGAAATGAAAGAAATGGACCTATGTGATATACACCGCCTTCTATTGACGTATTCCTGTTGATAGCAGTAAATATGTCTTTTAATTAGCAAACACCAAACAGGGAGTGGCAGAGGTTAAATGGACAAACCTTAACGTGGACTTTGGCAGTGACCACTACGTCTTGGCCACCGTCCTTCGGATCGAGCAGAACAGACAACGCAAGTTCCGGTTCACCGACTGGGACAAGTTCCGCAAGCTGAGATAAGAGCGGACCGGGGAAGAGAGGCCCGGCCTAGAGCGATGTATTGCAGAGATTCGAGAGGACATTGAGGGCGCGACCAAAGAGGTTAGCACAGACCTCCCGGTACAGAAGATGGACAGCAGGCTGGCGCACCTACTCGAGGCTACGCAGTCCCTTCTGGCCGGATGGAAGTGTCAGCGGCTCAAAAAGGCTCCGCAAGAAGATTGCCGAGGTCAACAGAAGCATCGAAGAGCAATGCAAGGTCCTTTCCAGACAGCAATGGGATGAAGTTTGCAACTCGATTGACCGCCAGATGCGGAGCGGGGGCGCCTGAAACCACCTAAAACATCTGCTGGATGAGACCAACACCAAGTCGAACCAGCGGAGCACGCTGGGAAGAGCACTGTACGGGGGCAGGCAAGAATCCTCGGACGAGGAAGTGATGGAAAGATTGATCGAGAAGTTCTTGCCGGTAGCCTCTGGTCCGGCGCCCCCCGTCCCAGAATATGGGGGCGTCGCGAACCCGGAGCTGGATGCGGAGTTTGGTGTCGAGTAGATCCGGCGGGCCCTGCACGATTTAAACGGCAGGTCGGTCCCGGGTCCGGATAGAGTTACAAACAAGGCACTGAGGAACCTGGACGACAAGTCGGTGGAGTACCTGACGAACGTTATCATCCAGATGTGGAACAACGGAAAAGTACCGGAGATGTGGAGGAGGGCTGCCACGATCCTCATCCCCAAGCCGGGCAAGCCCCCTGGTCTCGATAACCGCCGACCGATTTCACTCACTTCATGCGTTAGCAAGTTGGGCCGAACATGCTATCTTAAATAGGGTCTCGCGATACTTGGAAGACCGGGATATTTACCCACACAATATGATAGGCTTCTGGGCAGGACTGTCAACGCAGGGTGCCATGAAGCTGATCAAATATCAAGTCATTGACCATAACACGAGGGACACGAGAGCCATACTTAAATTAGACCTCGAGAAGGCCTTTGATAGCGTCTTGCACTCCATTGTCTTGAGCCAGATATCTAGCCTCGGGTTGGGCAAGCACTTCCACGACTACACACGATCATTCCTTGCGGACAGAGAAGTGTCGTGTGTTTTGTGACCGATCTCGGGGGCATGCAGGTGTTATGAGAGATGGGGGTAGACGACGCATGGCCACACAGCAAACATGATTTATTAAAACAGTTTAAACAAACACAGAAAACTCAACTAGAATATAACTGCAAATAATAAACAAATCAACTGTAACATATATACGCGGCTCTCAGCCGTATACAAAACCAGTAGCTAATTAGGCTGTCCTTTAAGTCAGTCTTATCCCTACACTCCTCAGTCGGACAACTCTAGCCTATTTGGCTGCGTCGCTGTTTGAGTGGAATGTTCTCACGTTTGACGCTGACTCCTGCGGATCTTCGTGCAAGTGACGTCGCGTCTCTTTCGGAGCCGTTGCTTCCGACGATCTTGACGATGTCGTCGCCTTTGTGGACGCCTGTAACCCGGTCGTGGATGTTGACGTGGCAGAGAGGCCCGACGGATTAGGCCTAACGACGTTCTGGGCCGCTGCTTCCGTCTAACTGTTTTCTCCAGTGCCGACGTGGCGTTACGGGGATCATCGAACGCGCTGGTCTACTGATGAAGGGGGATCCTCACTGTAGTGCCCAGCCCGCTGTGTGATGCTGCAGCTGGTCCAAGTAGCCTCGCTCGAACGTCTTCGAGGTCGACGGCTGCTCCTCGGACTGCCCGCGTCGTGGACTCGGCCGAACCTCTAAGTGTCCCGTCGTCAGAGCGTAGCTGACGATGCGACCTTCCTGGCCCAGAGCCACGTCGATAATGCTAGGACAGTACCGTTTCTCCCTCGATCACAGCTCGGTTCACGCGCCTCGCGGTCTCGTGCCGTTTGGAACGCTCGGTTCACATCGTCCTTCTCTTCTTTTCTTTCACCGCCGGCCTCTTACTCATGACAATGGCCCCCTCTTCAAGAGTTCTTTTCCAAAAAAACTGCTTTCTCTCGTCCTTATTTTCTGTGATGAACTTGACTCATGTGTGACGCGCACTTTACTTGTACTCGTGGCTCACTCGTCAGCACCACATTTTCACTCACTATTCACATTACACCACCTAATACACTTCACTCAACTGTTCGCAATGTTCACTGTCCCAAAACACTCTGCATGAATAAACTTACTATCTACACACATTTGTGAAAAGTGACAATCTAGTTGTTATAGGGCATTACTAAATGATATTCCTTTTGTAGCCTATCAGTTATATCTGTTCACTTTTTCCGCCTTTTCCTAAGCTCCCATGCTTGCCGACTTCCAGCCGGTCTCCTTCTCTTTCCTACACCTACCGATTGATTGTACGGCTTGGAATGGCTCTGGTACAATTCTGGCTTCTTTCTCATTGGCGCCCACATCTTCTCATGCACACGCGTTTTCTTACGCCGTCGTGCTTTCAACCTCCTACGAATCCACTTACCCTTACGCGTTGCACCTCTTAGGCAACTAGGGCATATATCATCTTTCTCATCTCTCTCGGGGTTTGGCTGACTCATCACTTCTGATGCTTCTGATACTACCTTCCGCTCTCTAGTTATGTAAACCTCGATCTGGATGTCAGCCATCCTTTTATCCTATCCCTGATACAGGCTTCAATTAATAACGGCATGTCGTTCCGAGGTGGAGCTACTACCTTCCGCTCTCTAGTTATATAAACCTCGATCTGGATGTCAGCCATCCTTTTATCCTGGTCACTCTGCACCAAGAGTTCCTCAGTGGTGCGCTTTTCAACTGCGACGTCACGGGCGCTATCTACTCTGCCAACTTCTGGCATCTCTCATGTCATGCAGCTCTACTACGCTATCGTCCCTGCTTTCCATCTTTAACTCAGCCTAACTCTCTTTCATTGTCGATGTTTGTGCTCTTTCGTGCAGCATCTTGATCTCTGTCTCTAGGAACTGTTTTCTCTCTTCGTAGGCTTTATTAACTGCAGCAAGTTCTGCTAATCTAACGGCCTCGACACGTTTCCTCTCATCCTCAATTAGTTTGAGGCCCTGCTCTTTGTTGAGCTTCTGCTAACGAATAGTAGCCGATATCGCCTTCCAATCCATCTCTGCAACTCCCGAGTATCAGTGACTGGGCTGAAATAGAATCCTGGAACGTATCCTGGAATAAATCCGGGAACGCATCCTGGCAGGCTCGCCAATTGTCGTGTTTTGTCACCAATCTTGGGGGCGTGAGGGTGTTAAAAGAGATTGCGTTGGGCGATGCATGGCAACACAGCAAGCAGATTTTTAATTACACTCAAACTCAAAAATACAACCTAATCAATCAATAAACATGCCCTTAATTCTGCCTTCGATAGTTCTGGGCGTTTCCTCCATGAAAGTCAGGCAATATATGACCCTTTCCAGTTAAACCTAATTAAGACACTCGAAGCCGTCCAGAACCAAGCTACTAGATTCATCTTGAGTGATTATTCCTACAACTCTAATATCACAGCGCTGAAATCAGAACTTGATCTACCCGCCCTGTCTCATCGCCGCAGAAATTCTCGACTAAACCTTTATCACAAGTTCTTTCACTGTTTGCCGCCTAAAAACGAGCTCATCGTTCCCGTCCATCGCATGTCACGCAACACCCATCCAAACGCCGTCATCCCTTCACGTGCCCACACCACAACATTTCATCAATCATTCTGTATTCGTACTGCGCGTGACTGGAATCGCCTTCCCGGCCATATCGCTACGATCACCGACCATGCAGGATTCAAATCCGCCGTCGAAGAAATCGCACGCATCGACGCTAACACATAGGATTATCGTGTACACTGCTGCGCATCATTATTATTTTATTTATTCCTGCCTTGTATTCGCTAACTGACTTGTATTCATTTGACCTGTATTCACCAATTTTTACTTTAATTATTATCCCATGTACCCACCCCTCATACAATGTCCCTCATGGGACCCTTGAGGTACAATAAATAAATAAACTCTAGCCTACTGTTGTGACGCTACTAGAATGGAACGTACTTACTGAGTTCGTTGTTCTTTCACGTATTTTCCCGGCGGATATCTCGATGGGCCTTTCTCACTGTCGTTGTTTTCGCTGACCGTCGCATAATCATTGCTGCCTCGAAGTCAGTCCGTCAACCCGTTCGTCTCCGAAGCCTGTTTAACCCGGTCGCTGTTGCTGACGTGGCAGAGAGGCCCGACGGGTTAGGCCTAACGACGTGTTCGGCCGCCGCTTCCGTCCAGCTCCTTTCTCAATGTGCCGACGTGGCGTTCCGGGTATTACCGAACGCGCTGGTCTGCCGATGAAGGGGGATCCTCTCTGGAGTGCCCGGGCCGCCGTGAGATGCTGCGGCTGGTCCAAGTAGCCTCGCTCGAACGTCTCCGAGGTCGACGGCTGCACCTCGGACTGCCCACGTCACGGACTCCGCCAGACCTCCAAATCTCCTGTCGCCAGAGCGTACCTGTCGATGCGACCTTCCTGGCCCAGAGCCACGTCGATAATGCTAAGACGGTACCGTTTCTCCTTCGATCACGGCTCGCTTCACGCGCCTCGCGGTCTCGTGCCGTTTGGACCGCTCGGTTCACATCGTCCTTCTTTTCTTTCACCGCCCGCCTCTTACTCATGACGAGAAGCCACTCTCAGGGCGGGAGACCTCGTTTCGGACTCGGTTAGGCTGGGTTTCAGAGGGACGCCATAGGCGTCTGTCATATCCCCGACCCTGTTTAAGCTAAGCATGATCGGTCTGTCGAGGAGACTCTCCGAAGTCAAGAGTCAAGGGTCTCCGAAGTCAAGGGTCTCCGAAGTCAATCACACGATATATGCAGACGACATCACCATTTGGTGTACTGGAGGCAGTGACGGATGGGTGGAGGCTGGGTTGCAGGAAGCCATCGAGGTCACGGAGGAATATCTTAAGCCAACCGGCTTTCGGTGTTCCCCTCGGAAATCAGAACTGCTCATTTACAGGCCCAGGCGAAGGGGGCCCAACCCGAAGGGTTCGAAGCCTGTAGAGGACGTCGACATCACTCTACGGACAAGTGAGGACGGTGTCATCCCCAGGGTGGACTCCCTCCGGGTCCTAGTTATGACGATCAGATCGAACGGCTCCAATAACCTGATGGTGTCTAAACTAGCCAAGAAAACAGACAATGCCATCAGACTCATACGAAGAGTTGCCAACCGGCAGCAGGGTCTTGGAGAGGACAATCCTGTGAGACTGGTGCACGCCTTTGTGATGTGTCATTTTACCTACGTGGCGGCCATGCACAATTGGCAAAGGTCGGAGAGGGACAAGCTCAACACGTTGACCAGGAAGACTATGTACACAAGCTCCGAGAAACTGATGTGTCTCGGCATGCACAACACGCTGGAAGAGATCGCGGAGAGGGCGCAGTACACCAGGCTGTCCACCAACCAAGCGGATAGGAGCATCCTGCGGGAGCTGGGGGTTCCTTCAGCGGAAATCGAGTCCCGCTTCTGCGGTCTCCCTTGGGAACAGCGGGAACGCATTGTCGTCCCTCCAATTTCACGCAACGTTCATCCCAAACACAACGTGGGTCGGAGACGAGCTAGGGCCAAGGCTAGCTCTCCTGGACAAGGCTCGGGAACCGGCTCGGGATTGCTGTTTTTTTTATGCTGCCCGGTACCCCGACCGGACGGCGTTCGTAGTGGTGGGCATCGATCACCATGGGAAAATCACGAACTCTGCGACTGTTCGAATGAAGTCGGCCGAGGTGGCGGAGCAGGTGCCCTGACCCTGCTGGACGACAGAAGGAACACGATCTACAGCGACTCGCGGACGGCGGTCCCAGCTTTCGCCAAGGGCACCGTTTCGGTGCAGGTCCTGCGCATTCTGCGGGACAAGGACATCAAGTCGCACACGATCATCAGGTTCCCCGCACACATGGGGTAGATCGAGGGCACCCCGCCCAACCTCAACGAGTCGGCCCACAGAGCTGCGCGAGGAGTCGTTGACCGCGTAGCTACCAGGTGGCGCGGCGCTGAGGTCGGGACCCTCCCTCCTCATGTAACGAACTTGCCAAGCATTTTTACATGGGACGGAGACAATACCCTCCGCCACATAGGAAACTAGGCAGGCCACAGGCGTTAGCACTCAGATTACTCCAGTTAGGGGCATACCCTAACCCCGCACTGTTGCACAGAATCTATCCAGAGATACAATCGACCAATTTTTGCGAGCTATGCTCAGACCTAGCAAACTTGGAACGTATGTTCTGGCCGTGCCCCGCGTTACGCGACGGCGACGATGTCACGTCGTGCAAATAGGAGGCTGCCCTAAGCAGCCCCGATCTTGAAGCACAGCTATGAGCTGTCCATCGGGCCCGCGACGCAGCAGAAAGGCTCGGCCTTTCTGTACCGACGTGGGAGCGGCCCGCTACGTGCTGACGCGCGTTCCAAGGGACCGTAATAAAATTTTATCATACCATACCAAACAGGTCATAAGAAAAGAAAAAAAAAACTGACGACAGGCCTAGTTCTTAATAATAATTGGTATGCGGCAACGCAAGGCTAGACGAGAACAAGAAAAGATACAGGACGGCACTTGTGAGTTAGCGCCCGTCCTGATTGCTTGCCTGTCCTCGTCTCATTTCGCGCTGCCGTGTACTCAAATTGAATGGTCAGAAGGGAGACGTTAAAGAATTGAAGAAATGTAGGTTCATTAGCTTAAGTTCGGTGTTCTGCAAGATATTGTGAGATTGTAGTGGCCATCAAGAACACAGTAGAAAAGTTGTGAATGACGAAACTAACTTTTTATCGGGCGAACTTGTGCCCCCAAAAAGTAAGTGACATTTGAAGCGCAACGATAGCGGTGAACACAGAGGCCAATCGGCTATTATGCACCACTCATCGAAGGAACAAGAGTAACCGCTGGCGTGGTTTCCAGAAACTACTACACAATTCGTGTACCGCATGCAATCTGAATATACAAGGTTCGGCGAGGAAAACACACAGAATCAGCGATAACATTCGCGTAAGTTCAAAATCATATAGGCGCGTCTTGTGCCGCGCGATAAAGTTTAACATTTGCTAGCCGGTGAAAGCTGTCACCGAAGAAAGATAAACAGGTACATGCGTCAATATTCACCAGAGTATTACCAGTCGAATCTGGGCAACCCTCGTCTTAGGTCAACACAAAGAACAGGCTGGATTCACGAAGGGATATTCAAATATAAATCACACCCTTGACAACAATCAGGTAATTGAGACATGTGCAAAATGCACATCTCTATATGGCTTTCTTAGATTACTAAAATGCGTTAGATTCACTGGAGGTACCATGCAGCAGTCATGGAAGCATTGTTAAGTGAAGAAGCACAGGAAGCGTGCATAAATATCTTGGCAAATACCCATAAACACTCCACAGCTACCTTAATTCTTCACAAGAAATGGAACAAAGTACCAATAAGAAAGGTTCACACAAGGAGCCGCAATCTCTCAATAATATTCACTGCATGCTTAGAAAAAATATTCAAACTATTAGACGGGGAGCATTAGGAGTCATGATCAACGGCAAATGTCTCGGCAACCTGCGGAAACCTGCAGACTTTAGTTGACAACGTGTAAGAGTAGCGCTGAAGACTGCTATGAGAAGACAAGTATTATTTTCAGTAGCCTGGAGAATTCATAAGGATGGTTTTCTGGCCGAGTTGCTATTTCATTCTTGGAGGCACCATGCCACATAGGACATTTTGGTTCTACGCTGGACGTGCCCTCTGATGAGTGTTCTACCGCAAGAATTTTTCCTATTAGTTCATTAATAGCGGAGAGAAATATTTCAAGTGCCGTGAACCGATGACTTCCGGAGACGAGCGTTATTTCTAACATGTTACGTGTAGCTCATGCCCAAGGCTATTTACAATTTATTTACAGGGAAGCTAACGGAGGCCAAGATGGCGACGCTACATCATGATCATGACGATGGTGATGATGCCTCAATGAATGGCACAACCCACTGTGGGGGATAGGCCACGAACCGGGTAGTATCATGATCGAAATTTAAAATAAATTAGTTTAGAAATAAATAAACAATATCAATTAAAGGAAAATAAATGAATAATTGAAGATGGGAAACGAACCGATAATAAAAAAAATTAAGTAGTCTATACTAAGTTAGTTAGCCTTGCCTAGATAGGAATAGTAATATGAATTTAAGAATAAATACAGTAAAGGATAGGCGTAAATTTTGAATATTAATAATAATACTAATGTAATTGTGATTTTGTGACATTACTTTTGAATTTGCTAAGTCTATAATTTATTGAAGGATAAATGAATAAATCATGGAAAGATGGGAAAATATTAATAAGGCAATCTTTTTCTGTCACAAAGAAAATTATAAATGGCTCGGCAAACGTTCCCGTTGCTATATCCTAACACCGTGGCTCCAAGTGAGAGTATAACTGTAATTCAAACTGTTTTTTACTGTAATTATGTTCTATCCCCTGTACCCACCCCTCATGTAATGTCCCTAACGGGACCCTTGAGGTATAATAAAATAAATAAATAAATAAATAAATAATAAATAAATAAATAAATAAATAAATAAATAAATAAATAAATAAATAAATAAATAACTGAACTGCTTAAAGGCAGTCCTAGATTGCGAAGTGGGATTTCCAAACATCGTTGTCAATGATTAGAAAACCGCCGACACGATAATAAAAAGTGATCGATGGATTCTGGTTCATTGCAGGGGTAGCATAATGGGGATGCCGCCAGACCACATCTGTGCAAGTAAAAATTTAGTTGTGGAATAAGGCAACGCAGCTTTATAAATGTCACTTCGAATTGCCGGTTAGGACACCACTGTCGGTTCCAAGAATAATTTAGATGTATAAAGTCTGTAGATTTTGCTAATGCGAGGCTTTTCTTGTCTTCGGTCAAAGAAAACTGCCTATATTTGGCTGCAGTGATATACGTAGTTGCCGGCAGCACAGATATCGCCGGACCTTTTAAAGAAGCTCGTGCTAAGGAATCAGCTATTTCATTAAGTTGAATGTCGCGGTGGCCTGGTACCCATACTGAATGAACTAACCTTAAGTGGGGTGGAGCTAATGTATAAAACGTGTTCAAAGCTGTAGAATTTGTTGACGCGTTAAGCGCGCTGCATACAGAAAGGGAATCTGTGACGATAACAACTTTTGTAACGTTTAGCGGTAACTTTCGCAATGCAAGAACTATTGCCAGAAGTTCGGCCTGAAAAACCGATGTGTAATCTGGCAGGCGAAGTGAAAGTGACCAATCGAGGGATGGTGAGTAAATTCCCACGCCTGCCTTCTCTTCGCACGAGTAAGCATCAGTCGCTATTACATTTATTAGGAAATGGTCAAATAGTCTTGTAAAAGGGCATTCAAATATGTTGGTGGCAGCAGCTTTGCGTTAATGGGGAACATGTACGCAAGTTCTATTTTAAGGGACAATATGGACCTATCAAACGGAATGATTTCTCTAATGCGAACATTTAAAGGTGCTAATTGTGCCTGCACAAATACAACCTGTGGGGTATGTAACCGTGGCCACGTGTTCTCAAAAATGAATTTGGTTCACTAATAAATATATATTCTGTACGTCTAGAGGAGATTCATAAGTCCTTAAGTAGGTTTGAACCGTAAGCATGCCGAATCTCGTGTGAATAGAACGTAATCGCGCTTCCTGGTTATTAGCCACGAATTTAGGCAGAACTAAACATAATCGAAGAACTTCTCTTTCTAAAAGAACGAGTAGTCTTATTTTATATTTTGCACTTGCGGAAAACAAAACACAGCCAAATTCTAGAATCGGTCGTACATACATACGGTAGGTCATAATTAATGTGTCACTTCGCATACCAGAACGCCAGCTACTGATTCTACGTAATAAACCTACAGCTCGTGTCCCTTTCGTTGCAGTATTTTCTATGTGAGAACGCCAGTTAAGTTTTTCATCATATGTGATACCTAGGTACTTAAGCGACTCTATCTGTGGGATGGTTCTCTGATCATATACTAATGATAAATGTATCGGCCCGGAAAGCGGAAAGACAAGGACTGCACTTTTGTTTACGTTTAGGGACAGGTGAAGGGTTTGAAGCCACTTCCCTTGAATACATAGGTACGTTTGCAAGGACATGTAAAGGGAATTGATGTCTCTTGCTATCGCGAAAAATGCGATGTCGTCTGCATAGACATAGAGATGAACTTCCTGGCACAGTGGAATTGAACGGACAGAACAGCGCCCTGGGGCACCCCTCATGTCTGATCAAACTTTGTTGAAGAACAGCCGTTTTGAAAACAATAAAATTTTCTGTTTCTTAGAAATGCAAAAATCCATGTCGTTATATATTTCGGAAAATTGTAGGACTGTAATCTGTCCAGTAGTAGTGGGTACTCGACACTGTCATAAGCTTTCGCCACGTCAACAGTCACTAAAGCACACAAGTCTTTTCTATTCCGAGCAAGTTGCATACGGCTTTCCAAGTCTACATGCGCACACCAAAAGGAGAGACCAGGTCGGAAACCTATTTGGCTTGGGCTCAGTAACGAATTTTTAGATATATGATCCATCATGCGATCATATAGAACTCTTTCAATAAGTTTTACCATATTTGACGTAAGAGAAATAGGCCGAATATTGTCAAGATTGTAGCCAGCTCCGTGTTTTTTAACTAGCGGAATTATTTTGGCTGTCCTCCATTCTTGAGGAATCCAAGTATTTTTTTAGAGATTAATTCACTGTGTTCAGAAGTTCCTCAGGAGACATTGCAAACAAAATTTTTAGCATGGCATTGGAAATGCCATCAGGACCTGGGGCTGAGGCAGGCAAAGATCTAACGATATTGGAAAGCTCTGGCACTGTGACTCTACAAAGTCATCCGTGATAGGAGGTCTTAATGGCCAATTTGGCAAACATGATGTTAAGCGTTGTGCTAAGGCCTTTCCTATGAATTCTAATGAAGCAGATATCTCACGTGGTGAAAGAATTACCGACGCAATATTCGCCTTTGTTGGTATGAACTTTCTATACCGAAGAAATATGAACAGAGCTTTTTTGTTGTTAGGCTTAGAGAGGAATGCATGATGTTTTTCATCATATTCGTCTTCGGTATGTGGTACTGTTCTCTTGAATGTGGCAGCTGCAAACTTATAATCACTCCAGTTATTGAGAGACTGATTGTGAAGTAGTTTTTTCCAAGCGGCTTTTCGTCGTCTATAATCCCGCGTGCACTCCAAATTCCACCAAGGAGAGTGAGTACTTTTATCTTTGGTAACATTAAACGGAGACCTTTTATAGGAACTTTTTAATACAGCGTAAAGGCTCATGGCTTTGACATCATCCGGCACCGTTATCTGGGAGTTGAGGGTTGCTTTTAAGGTACTATAAAATTTCTGGTAATTGACAAAAATGCGCGCTGGAGACTCTAAAGAAGTAAGAGGGCACACAATATCAAACCGAATGGCTAGATGGTCACTGCTTGAGGCAGAGTCGACTGTAGACCAGGAACTGACGGACATCCCAGAACTGGCAAATGTTAGATCCAATGCTGATTTATAAAGGCCTCGAATAAATGTAACTGCTTTCGTGTTTAAGCAACAAAAAAATTGATTATTTGCCCAATCCGACAATCTCTTTTCACATGAGTCTGTTCTGAAACCCCAAGACACATGATGCGAATTAGTCTCCCGCTATCGCAATTTCTTTCCTGCAAGATTTTACAATGGTATCAAGATGTCTAATGTCTTGAACACCTGCGGGAAAATATACATTAACTAAAGAAAACGGCGAACAACCAGGAATAGTTACATCTAATGCTAGTATCTCGCACTTTGTAGAAACATAATGATATCGAGAAGCGTTTGATGGGGGGCTAGTTGGTAAGACATTTAGGAAAATTATAACTGCGCTAAAACAAGACACGATAATGAAGTGGACAGGACGATCGCAGACTAACAACTGGTTTATTGGAAAAGTACACCACCCTTTTTGAAACAAACTAAGCGCATGCGCAATGACAAACATGACAAGTTCCAAGACTTCTATCTACTAAAAATGAAATCGCGCTCTTTGCTGGAAAGATACACGGATGAGTCGCTGACGCACTTATCAGGCCCGTGTCTAGCTATCCAAGATGCCTCCAAGATCTCTCTTGCTCTTTGGCTCTTGGCTCGCCCTAACACCTTGGTACTGCTGAAGATGGGCTTGCATCCCTGCACGCATGCGCCACAATGAACTGGTAGATGCCTCCCACTCCCGTCTCCTAATGAATTAGCATGCTCCATCAAACGCATGTTAATACACCTTCCAGTCTGCCCCACACCAACCATTCCACAGGTCAGGGGGAACTCGTAGACCACTCCCGTTGTACAGGGTACATACGCACGTCTGTGCTTAACATCACATCTTCCATTTGAAATGACCAGACGCCGGCACTCGTGGAGCCAACAAGGAAAAAGCGTGCTTTATTGTCTTGGGCGTTGTTTATATGCCCCGAGATCGCAGAGCAAGGGAAAGGGCATAGGGGAGGCGAAAGTGATGGCCACCAGATAATCTGTGATAGCCGCGTGTGGGCTGACGTCACAATAACCTTCTTCCCCCCCCCCCCTTTTTCTAAGGGGAAAACCGTTCGGGGGGTCTTCGGATCCGAGTGGACCTCCTCAGGGTTGGGGTAGCCTCGAGGGGCCGTAGGTCTGTTGATGCAGGCGATCCCGCTGCAGGTGGGTCCTCTGGTTCTGGAGGGCCCGTGTTGCTTTCTGGTCTTATGTCAGTGGGACACTGGACTGGTGAATTGGCCAATGAGCTGTCCGGCAGTCGCACCTTCACTTGGTCCAAGTGACGGCGTACGATCTCGCCCGTAGCACCATCCGCCGTTACCATGCGGGCGCCTTGCGTTTCCCGGATCGTGGCCGGCGTCCAGGGCTCTCCTTGTCCAAAGTTGCGTACCCACACTGGATTGCCTGTCTGCAAGAAGCCGGGCACATCAGTCTGCCAGGGGCTACGTTCATCCGGAGCAAGAGGCACCACAGCGTTGTCTAATCTAGAACGCGGCTGGAACCCCAACAGCCACATTGCAGGTGTTTCCCCGCAGGCCAACGGGGTCCTTCGGTAACTATGCAGGATCCTCGCCAAACGGGTTTGGAACGACCCTTGTCGGTTTGTCTTCAATTTCTGCTTCACGGTTCGCACAGCCCGTTCTGCCAGTCCGTTTGACTGCGGGTGATACGGTGCGGTGCGCAAGTGTAGGACGTTATTGCGCCGCATGAAATCGGCGAACTCTTTCCCCGTGAACTGTGGGCCGTTATCTGACACAATGGTTTCCGGTATACGAAATCTGCTGAACGTGGTGCGCAAGGCCTCGATGGTTGAGCACGCTGTGGCGCTTTTCATGGGCACCACCACACGATGGCCCCAGTACGCGAGTCCCTGACTGACAGTCAACTCGTCCTTCCTGTTGAAGAATACCTTCAAAAGCTCGTCCTGTCGAGCCAGGCGTCGTAGCCAACCTTCCTGTACCCACTTCCGTACCTTGGTTAACTCTCTATCCTTTGAAGTCAAGGCCGCTAGCTGTTTGGCCGAAATCACCCCATCGTTGAGGCTGTCTGTGAAAAGAACGTACTCACAACCATCGCAATCTTCGGATTCTTCGGGAAGTGTCGATGAGGATACTGGAATCCTGCTGAGCGCGTCAGCGGGAACGTTGGCCTTGCCATCCTTGTGCTGGATATTGTAGCTGTAGGCGCTCAAGATAAGGGCCCAGCGCTGGATCCGGCCCGCAGCCATGGAAGGTACAGGCTTGTCTGGATGGAAGAGGCCTATACGAGCGGTTTGTGGTCGGTTATCAGGGTGAAAACTCTGCCGAGCAAATAGGCACGAAATTTAACCACACCAAATAACAATGCGAGGGCTTCCCACTCTAACTGTGAATAGTTACGCTCTGCTTGGGTGAGTATGCGGGAGCGGAAGCCGACCGGACGTAACACACCTTGACCCACATCGTGGGATAGCACAGCGCCGATTCCGACTGGCGACGCGTCGCAATCGAGAATTAGAGGCTTGTCGCCGTCAAAATGAGCTAACCACTCGGCTTCCTTGAGCCTCGTCTTCACCTCGTCAAAAGCTACCTGCTGTGGGCAGCCCCATCGCCATTTTACATTTGTGCGGAGAAGCTCGTACAGGGGTGCCATCACCGAGGACGCGTTCTTAAGGAACTTGTGGTAATAAGTGACCAGTCCCAAGAATGACCGCAGTTCCGCTGCGCTTTGCGGCTCCTTGACCTCGAGGATTGCGTCAATGTTTTCCGTCTTTGGCTGCACCTTATGAGCACTTATTCTGTGACCCAGGAAGTCAACTTCCGGTTGGCAAAATTTGGACTTGTCTGGATGCAACCGCACTCCCGACTGTTGGAACCACTCCAATACTTTGCGAAGCGTGGTGCAATCATTCTTTTTTCTGCCACAATGACATCATCGTGATAGACTTGAACCCCTGGCAAAGCTTGCAGTATTGCTTCCATGCGGCTCTGAAACAACGCAGGGGCCGATGAAACCCCGAATGGTAGTCTAGTGAAACAGAAGAGCCCCTTTTGCGTATTCACGGTTGTAAGTAGCTGGGATTCTTCATCCAAAGGAAGCTGGTTGTATGCGTCGCGGAGGTCAATCGTAGTAAAAACCTCCCCTCCGTTTAACGTGGCTAGTATATCCTCGACGCGGGGAAGAGGATACTGCGCTGTAAGACAGGCTTGGTTCACTGTGACCTTGAAATCCCCGCAAAGCCTTATGCTGCCGTTACGTTTCACCACTGGAACTACGGACGCCGCCCATTCGGAGTGTGGCACTGGTTTGAGTATGCCATTTTCAACAAGTCGATCAATTTCCGCGGCTACTTGGGAATGTAACGCGTACGGCACTTGACGAGCTTTGCAAAACCTTGCAACGGCGGTTTCTTTTGGGCGCAGGTGGGCAGGAGGACCCTTGATAAGGCCCAGACCTGGTTTAAACACGTCCGGAAATTCTCTTAACAGATCTTGGACATCGACCTTTTCTACTGGATCTGAGATGGGCTCACCCTTGGCTGATACGCTGCAAACCGGTACATTAAGTAGGTCGAAGGTTTTGATGAGGTCTCGGCCGCACAGGTTGGGCCCTTTGCATCCCAGGACGGTCAAGGTGCCTGCCACGGAACGCCCTCCTGTAGAAACGTTAAGCTTCAACTGTCCGCTCACCGGAAGTTTCCCGAGGAAACAAGTTAAGTTCAATGCGGAGTCTTGGAGTTTAGGGCAGGCCGCCCGATGTTTTATATACGTTGGCCATGTGATGAGTGAAACGGGTGAACCCGTGTCTAGCTGCATGGTAACCGGCACTCCGCCCCACTCCAACGTACGAACCAGCGGCTTGACTGTTCCGAGGGACCCGACATAGTCTTCCGCAGCCCCCAGCATAAGTAGGCCATCAGGCTCAGCGTCGTCATCCTTCGGCTCTAGCATGCTGACGTCCTGATGTGACACTCTCGGTGCAGTAGGTAATTTATCTGTGCGACGGGAGCACACCCTCGCCAGGTGCCCACGTTGACGGCACTTGTAGCATATAGCTGAGCGGAACCGGCATGTTTCTGCGCTGTGCCCCTGACCTCCGCATCTGAAGCATGACATTCGGCGTGCCTCCCTCGGTGTGCCTTTCTCTGTTACCGCATACACATTTTCGTCTGACTTGACCGCGCCTATCCCTCTTTCGTTCTCAACTGCCAGCTCGGCTGCCAGCGCTATTTCTTCAGCCTCGCTTGTGGTCAGGCCTGTTTTCGCTAACAGTTGCCGACGTACACTGGAGCACACAATTCTATCCCGCAGCATTCTGTCCAGATTGTCTCCGAACTTGCATGTGTTAGCAATCTGACGGATGGCCAGAAGAAATTCTTTGACCGGCTCACCTGGCGATTGGTTGCGCGTGAAGAACTTGTACGACTGGGATATCTCGTTAGGCTCCGGCGAAAAATATTGTTGCAGAAGGGCCACGACCTCGGTGTATGAAAGTTCGTTCACCTTGGCTGGCGCGCAGCGTCCGGCAATCACGCCCACCGTGTTCGTGCTCAGCGCTGCAACGAGACAAGCCCGTTTCTTCTTCTCTTCTGTAACGCCATGGCCCTCGAAGAATGCCTCTAGACGAACTTGGTACGCTGGCCATTCATCGGTGGCCTCGTCGAACGGTGGTGGGCCTGTATAGCTGGCCATTCCGTTTTCCTGGTGGTGTTCGTCCGTCATCCCATTCTCGTCGCCACTGAAATGACCAGACGCCGGCACTCGTGGAGCCAACAAGGAAAAAGCGTGCTTTATTGTCTTGGGCGTGGTTTATATGCCCCGAGATCGCAGAGCAAGGGAAAGGGCATACGGGGAGGCGAAAGTGATGGCCACCAGATAATCTGTGATAGCCGCGTGTGGGCTGACGTCACAAGACACATACTGATGTCTTGAAAACACATACTGATGTCTTGAACACCTGCGGGAAAATATACATTAACTAAAGTAAACGGCGAACAACCAGGAATAGTTACATCTAATGCTAGTATCTCGCACTTTGTAGACACATACTGATATCGAGAAGCGTTTGATGGGGGGCTAGTTGGTAAGACATTTAGGAAAATTATAACTGCGCTAAAACGAGACACGAGAACGAAGTGGACAGGACGATCGCAGACTAACAACTGGTTTATTGGAAAAGTACACCAGCTTTTTTGAAACAAACTAAGCGCATGCGCAATGACAAACTTGACAAGTTCCAAGACTTCTATCTACTAAAAATGAAATCGCGCTCTTGGCTGGAAAGATACACGGATGAGTCGCTGACGCACTTATCAGGCCCGTGTCTAGCTATCCAAGATGCCTCCAAGATCTCTCTTGCTCTTTGGCTCTTGGCTCGCCCTAACACCTTGGTACTGCTGAAGGTGGGCTTGCATCCCTGCACGCATGCGCCACAATGAACTGGTAGATGCCTCCCACTCCCGTCTCCTAATGAGTTAGCATGCTCCATCAAACGCATGTTAATACACCTTCCAGTCTGCCCCACACAAACCATTCCACAGGTCAGGGGGAACTCGTAGACCACTCCCGTTGTACAGGGTACATACGCACATCTGTGCTTAACATCACATCTTCCATTGTTTACTTTGCTCGCGTTGGACATGGCGCACAAATGCGATAACTTGCAAGGCGCTGAAAAAACCCAAATCGACCCCGTATCTTCCCTCCACCTTTTTAATGCCATGCGATACCTTGTGTAGGTACGGCATCACTTCAACCTTCCGCCTTTCACTCTTCTCCGATTCTTTTCCTTCAATTGCCTTTGCGTTATCGTCAGCGGCCGTGGTACGATGGCATACGACCCTCAAAAGTGATTCTGCTACAGCCTGAAGCAGCGTCTGCGGGAAACCTGCATTTCGGAGACGACTCACTCACCGTGTTTCCCGCAGACGCTGCTTCAGGCTGTAGCAGAATCACTTTTGAGGGTCGTATGCCATCGTACCACGGCCGCTGACGATAACGC
This sequence comes from Dermacentor silvarum, assembly GCF_013339745.2. Lineage (NCBI taxonomy): Eukaryota > Metazoa > Arthropoda > Arachnida > Ixodida > Ixodidae > Dermacentor > Dermacentor silvarum. The sequence continues at coordinate 173,735,771 of NC_051161.1, read as the reverse complement.
AAGGGCAATTAGCTGCCCAGCGTTTGATGTAAGGGGATGTGTAGGAGTCTGTAAGCTAGTGTTAGAACTCGCTACAGAACTGAAAAGCTGAATCATTTGAGATGTCATCACTAGAGGCCGGATCTTTAGGCATCAAAAAAGCGCATTTTAGGCGCCAAAAATAGGCAGACAAAACAAGGTTTAGGCCTCCAACGTCGTAAATATAGGCACAATAAATTTTACATAAATGCAAATAATTTCAAACTAAGACATGCGCGGCCTATATCTACGATAGGAAAACAAGAAATGTTATTGTCTATGGTGGCACAAAGGCTCCAACAGTTGAACATAGCCGTCCCATAAAACTGCTGGACTAATGACGATCAATTGGCTTCATTCAATAAGCACACTGCTCATATTCATGTTGAATGGCCACTGTACTCGAGCGTCGCATATAGTGAAACAGGCATGAAAAAGAATACTTGAAAGCTGGGAATACTGATTAAAAAACCGATACTTTATATCTGCCTGACGCAATTAAATTAAGACACAACAAAAACAGACAAATAACAAATGCAAGAGAGACTACGATTGATTAAGAAATTAACATGTTCTTCCGTGAGGACTGTTAGGTACAACTCTTCGCAATTTTCTCATGTACAATGACATTATCCGATTAGTACAGGCCAGACATTCCAACACTGCCAAATAGTCCTCCACCCATTTGAAGTGCACATGTTTGAAGAAATATATTTGGAGAGCACGCGGAACGTAGTCTACCACCTTTGGAGAGCACGCAAACTACCACCTTCTCCAGATTTTTGGATTCAAAATTGTGCCTCTTGTCACTGAGAATGATCTCGTACGTTGAGAAGGAACGCCCGACGGTGGTGAACACCATAATAAGTAAATTACAAGCAAAACAAAAGCCGCGTGCACATCACATTTTTCTTTCTTCTTTTGCTCTTCACTCTCCTTTCCCCTGACGGCTCTCCACGGTTTCGCATTCGCCAACCGCTCGCGCAATGTCAGCGCGGCGGCGTATGCTGGCCGGCGCGTCCCATTTCAATGCTGCAAGCAGTTGTTTTCCGGGAGTTGGTTGAACTAAAGAACTAGGTTGAACCCCATAGAGTTCCGAAGAGTCGATGTTTCCCGGTAACATGAATAACGGTCTCTAACTGCAATTTAAAGCGAAACTTGAAGCTAAATAGTATTCATATAGGCGCCGATATTGAAAATAGGCGTTTATAGGCATTTATAGGCATTTAGGCACAAACGCCAAAATAGGCATTTATAGGCAGTATAAAAACACTATAAAAGCCCTTCTTACCCTCTATTTCATGCTCATATATCGAAGTGGGGTGATAGGAGCGCAAGGAACAAGAAAGGCATTTGCCTAAAATCCAGTCTCTAGTCATCACATGAGCTAGAGTCTCCGACAGGTCTGGTGTTAGTCGTTCCATAGCTTTTGACACCGCTTTTTCGACCGCTATCGCAATAGCATCGGAAAGGGTTGAGTCTGCAACCATTTGTTGACGGGCTTTCACTCCTGCATGTCACTTAGACCTTCGCTGGACCTCAGCAAGAGCATCACGGCGTGAGCAACGTCTCCTTTCAATTACTTCTATAATTTGAAGTTCCTGTGTTCTTGTAGGACAATTCGAGTAGTTAGCGGGGTGACCACCACTGCAGAGACAGCATTTCTCTTCTTCGGACGAGCAATCACTAAAATTGTGGTTTTCACCGCAATTACGGTAACGTGGCGCAGATCTGCAGCCCCTCACGTTGTGACCGAATCGCCAATAGTTGGCGCATTGTAGAATGCGTGGAGCCAGAGCTTCAACCTTGTAAATTAGGGGCCAGACCTTGATTTCTGTCGGACGCATTGTCCCAGCACACGTGATCATCGCTGACTCAGTTGGAGTCTTCTTATTGTCAATCACTCGGCTACACCGGTAAACGGAGATGACACCAGCCACCGAAAACATCTCTAAAATCTCTTCCGGGGTTAAACTGACGTCTACACCTCGTACAATGCCTCTAGAGCATGCAAGATGCGGTGGGAAGAAACATCTCACCGGATGTGAAGCGAATGTTGAGCAATTGAGCAGTTCCTTGGCACAGTTGTGGTCTGGCGAGCAACACAATATACCTCCCCTGCCGAACTGGCGGACCTCAGTGATCTGTCGAAAGTGAGTTGACGCCTTCTGCAATTCCGCCTGAATCGTCCTCGGGTTCTTCATGTTGATTATACCCCCATCGGTAGGCACCATGGCAACGGGAATGTTGCCGGTTCCACTGCGAAGAAAAAACTCAAGCGGTAGCTCCTGGGGAGCTACTGAGGCTGACCACGGGGAAGACCCGAGGCCAGGTGATGAGACAGACATCAAGCAAGGCTGGCTAACTAAAAAACACATAAGAATTCTACAAACGGAAATAAAATGAGTAACGTAAAAGAGCAAGGTGAACAAAGAAAATACCATCCGATACATTATCATCATCATCATCATCATCATCATCAACATGTTTATTTCACCACGAGATACACAAGGTGAAAAGGGAGAGCCGGAAAAAAAGCCGAAATTTCTTCGGCTTGACAGAGCTCCGGTCTCCCAGACAGGCACGGCAGCGGCTGGTGTACCAATATAATCACGTATAAAGTGTTGATATACGAGTATTCTAAGCACAAGTACATGCAGATACTTTCGTGTTATTGTATAGAAACTATAGTTATAATACAGTTGCGTGAATTGACTCTCAGTATACAATCACAATCTGTTATCTTGCTTATTATGATTTGACACAAACTTAATCGCATATAGCATAAGAATGCAAAAGCAATATATATATATATATATATATATATATATATAGTAGTTACTGGATTTTTCAATGGGCCAAGCGTATTTAGGAAAATCAGAAGCACAACTTCGCGGTTATCTTAGGTTTATTATTTTCCCAACAGTTTCGGTCGGTGGACCGACCTTTTTCAAGGGATACAGGAAAATCTTGCAACAGTCTTTTTATATCTTCAGGTAGAGAAAGAAGGCGCCAAAAAAAGGTGAGAAAGGAGAGATAGCGAGATATATAACAAAGTTGAACATGAAAAAAAAAAAAAAAAGGTTGGAGAGTTAAAGGAAAGACCCCAAGACCTGGTCGTGTCAGACAAAGCAGAGGGCAAGGTCGCTGTTAAGCCTGTTTCACATGCACAATTGACGGACACGCCTGTCATGTGAAGTTGAACATGCAAAAAAAAAAAGGAGGGAGAGTTAAAGGAAAGACACCAGGACCTGGTCGTGCCAGACAAAGCAAAGGGCAAGGTCGCTGTTAAGCCTGTTTCACATGCACAATTGACGGACACGCCTGTCATGTTAAGTTGAACATGCAAAAAAAAAGAGGGGGAGTTAAGGGAAAGACACCAAGACCTGGTCGTGCCAGACGAAGCAAAGGGCAAGGTCGCTGTTCAGCTGTTAAGCGTCTTACACATGCACAATTGACGGACACGCCTGTCATGTTAAGTTGAGCATGCAAAAAAAAGGGGGGAGAGTTAAAGGAAAGAGAGTTAAAGGAAAGACACCAAGACCTGGTCGTGCCAGACAAAGTAAAGGGCGAAAGACGAGAAACACGAAAGAAGAAGAAATAACCTGCAAATGTAGTAACAGCGTGGCGAAATCAGCATGAAATTGAAAAGCAAGGGCAAAACACGAGAAACACGAAAGAAGAAGAAGCAGCCTGCAAATATGACAGTAACAGCGTGACTGTCATATTGCGTGACTGTCACGCTGTTACTGTCATGTCTTTTTTTTTTTGCATGCTCAACTTAACATGACAGGCGTGTCCGTCAATTGTGCATGTGTAAGACGCTTAACAGCTGAACAGCGACCTTGCCCTTTGCTTCGTCTGGCACGACCAGGTCTTGGTGTCTTTCCTTTAACTCCCCCTCTTTTTTTTTGCATGTTCAACTTAACATGACAGGCGTGTCCGTCAATTGTGCATGTGAAACAGGCTTAACAGCGACCTTGCCCTTTGCTTTGTCTGGCACGACCAGGTCCTGGTGCCTTTCCTTTAACTCTCCCTCCTTTTTTTTTTTGCATGTTCAACTTAACATGACAGGCGTGTCCGTCAATTGTGCATGTGAAACAGGCTTAACAACGACCTTGCCCTCTGCTTTCTCTGGCACGACCAGGTCTTGGGGTCTTTCCTTTAACTCTCCAACCTTTTTTTTTTTTCATGTTCAACTTTGTTATATATCTCGCTATCTCTCCGTTCTCACCTTTTTTTGGCGCCTTCTTTCTCTACCTGAAGATATAAAAAGATTGTTGCAAGATTTTCCTGTATCCCTTGAAAAAGGTCGGTCCACCGACCGAAGCTGTTGGGAAAATAATAAACCTAAGGTAACCGCGAAGTTGTGCTTCTGATTTTCCTTATATATATATATATATATATGTACACTCACATATATATGTATAACAAATTTCACAGAAATATACAATAAACACAAGTTACCATCAGGAAACGTTTTTTTAGAAATTATTTTACGTACTTGTAAATACATCTGCGCATCTATGTTAAAAAATGGAAAAAGGAAATCTGCATAGGCTGCTGCTTTCGCGACAGACACCCGGCAACGGGCGTCATCACATCCTAGAAGTTTAGAAGCGCTTGACCCAAGCCTTGACCTACTTGACCCAAGCCCCCAAAGCAGGAGATGCTATTACAGCGATCGAACGCAGAAACGCAGGAATCGAACGACACCGGCACGAGGGATGCCTGGCGTGACCGCTCAGCCTCGATGGCGTCTTCAAGCGGCATATCAAGCGCTATATCAAGCGGCAACACGTCGTCTTCCTCCTCTGTGGCAGTTGTTCCGCATCATCACCCCTGGCAGTAGAAGCACCGCCCCGGTGCTTAGCTTTACATCCGCGGGGAAAGGTGTGTGGTATGGCTTTAGTCTCGCCACGTGAACGATGTCAGTTGTACCTGATGACGACGCTGAGAGGTCGGCGGGGATTATTTCAGATGTGATGTCGGTCACTTGTCGCACCACACTGTATGGGACATTGTAACGCGACAGCAGCTTTTCGGAAAGGCCAAGACGGTGGATGGGTGACCAGACAAGCACCAGAGAACCTGGAAAAAAGCGCACGTCGCGATGGTGGCAATCATAGAGGCGTCTCTGATTCTCCTGTGAGGCCTCGAGACGGGTGCGGGCGAACTGCCGCGCGTGGTCGGCGTGTGCGATCGCGTCGCGGGCGTATTCAGCGGCTGAACGTGGGGGCGAGGGCAACAAGTTGTCCAAGGACAACGCGGGTTCTCGGCCATATAGGAGATAGAATGGTGAATAGCCGGTGGTGTCCTGACGCGATGAATTATACGCGAACGTCACATCTGGTAAATGAAGATCCCAGTCGTGGTGGTTGGCCGCAACGTACTTCGAAAGCATGTTGGTGATGGTCCGATTGAGGTGCTCCGTGAGGCCGTTGGCCTGTGGGTGGTGGGGCGTGCTGAATTTGTGCTTTGTCGAGCAGGAGTGGAGGATGTCCTCGACGACTGCCGAGAGAAAGCTACGGCCACGGTCAGTGAATAATTGGCGCGGAGCACCATGCACTAAATTACGTTGTAGAGTAGAAAGTCAACGATGTCAGTAGTGCAACTTATCAGGAGGGCTCTTGTGATTGCGTACCGCGTAGCGTAATCGGAAGTGACAGCGACCCATTTATTTCCGGAGCCCGAGAGAGGAAACGGCCCAAGAAGGACTAGACCAACACGGAAAAAGTTCGGTCGGGATGTCGATTCGCTGGAGACATCTAGCTGGAAGCGTAGAGGGCTTCTTCCGGCCATGACAGGGCTCACAAGAGGCGATGTAACGCCGCACGGAGCGCGCGAGAGCTGGCCAAAAGAAGCGACAGCGTACACGGTCGTAGTGCGCAAGACGCCCAAGTGCCCAGCCAAGGGAGCGTCGTAAAGTTGGCGGAGGCCAGTCGAACGCAGGTGTGCAGTGTACTGGAATGACGAGCAGAAGGTCAGGGCCGTGGGGATCAAAATTGCGGCTGTATAATGTCCCCTCCTTGAGGAGAAACATCCGGAGAGAGGCGTCACCAGGCGTTGATTCCAGACGGTCGATGGGGGCTCGTAACGAAGGATCGCGGCGTTCTTCGTTGCCGATTGGAATCCACTGAGACACGGGGAAAACTGAAGCGATGGCGTCCGCATCTTCGACGGGGTAGCGGGACAAATAATCTGCATCCTGGTGCAAGCGTCCCGTCTTGTATACCACGGAGAAGGTATATTCTTGCAGGCACAGAGCCCAGCGAGCGAGTCATGCCGTGAGGTCCTTGAACGAGGATAGCCACCAGAGAGCGTGTTGATCAGTGATGACACAGAATGGGCGTTCGTACAAATATGGACGAAACTTCGCAACAGCCCACACAAGACCGAGTCACTCGCGCTCTGTGATTGAATAATTGCGCTCGGCGGGTGTTAGGAGTCGGCTGGCATAGACTATAACGCGCTCATGTCCACTCCTCCTATGCCGTGACCACTGGCTTCAGTTCGAACTTCCGTTGAGGCAGACAGGTCAAAGTGGGACAGGATTGGAGGCGTGGTAAGGAGAGTAGGGAGATGAGAAAAAGATGCGGCGTGGTCAGGACTCCAAGAAAACGGGACGTCTTTCTTCGAGAGGTCGGTACGGGGACGTACAATGGTCGCAAAATCCTTTACAACGCCCTACGAAACTACGAATGTCCTTGGTTGACTTCGGAACAGGAAAGTTCTTAACGGCGCGAATTTTGGCCGGATCAGGTCACACGCCTCTGGTATACACGAGGTGTCCTAGGGCGGCGATATGGCGCCGAGCGAAGAGACATTTTGACGAGTTCAACTGGATACCGGCCGGGCGGGACACGTCAAGAATCGTTCAAAGATGGTCTAGATGCGTGTCGAATGTGGGCGAATAACCGACGACGTCGTCCACATAGCACAAACAGGCGGACCACTTGAACCCGTGTAGCAAAGAACCCCTCAAGCAACGCAACATTCGTTCGAACGTGGCGGGCGCGTTGCAGAGGCCGAAAGGCTTGTTTTTGACAAGTACGACCGGAGAAGCCCAGGGACTACAGGAAGGTTCGATAATGTCCTTTTCAAGCATCTTTTTATTGCGATAGCAATTATATGGACACTCAAAAGCAGATTTCTGCCGTCGGCGTCGCCGTCGCCGTCGTCGTCGCCGTAGCCGTCGCCGTCGCCGTGAGGTTCCGTATGACGTCAATGGAGATGAAATCGGCGCCGTGGTGGTAAGTGGTTCTTGAGGGAAAGGGAAAGGTTGGCGCTATCTTCTGCAGCGCGCCGAACGCTGTATGTGCGAGTGAAAGAGCGCGAGGGGCGCGCGCTTTTACGGGGAATGAACGCACGGCGGAGAACAAACGCGCGTTCTGCGCCGTGCTCCCTTAAGGGCTGCAGAAGTAGGCGTCTCTTTCCTCCTTTACAATCACCATATATGTAGAGCAAACGCGCCTTCTTCCGACGCGCGAGACGCCGTGGGGGAGGGGGGGGAGGAGGAAAGGGAGGCGACGTTTAGCTGTGGCACAAAATGCCTATTTATATAAAACGTTGTGAGGCGAGAAGGTGGTAAAGACTTCCGACGCTGCTCGACAAGTGTCCCGTTCTGATCTCGTCGAAAACCTCCGAGCCGCCCCCAGAGGCTCCGGCAACAGTCACCAACGCCGCGCGCGTTTTGTGCGAACGCAGGCAAAACGCCGACGGCGTCGACAACAGTTCTGCGGGTTGCCGGTGCTGCTGCATGTCCAAGTTTGTACAGCTGATAAAACTACTATCCTTACTCCGTATAGCTCTCTACAAATTTGCTATCGCAATTGATGCTTCGCCTTTCGGGTGAAACTGCGACAACTTTTTTACTTCCTGTTGGATAACAGCTCGTTCTGACGCAGAAACACGATATGGACGTCGGTGAATAGGGTTCCCATCGCCAGTATTAATGCGATGGGTCACGACAGACGTTTGACTTAAGGGTCGGTTGTCAAAGTAAAAAATCTTGCGACAGCCTTCAAGAACGCGGCAGAGGGTTTCAGCTTGAGCAGGTGTAAATTCAGAGGAGGAAGGCCATGGAGGAAGGAAGAACATAAGAGGGAGCATTACGTCACGCAGCCAGCGTTGGCAAGCGGACACACCGCGTTGCCAGCAATGGTGGCCCAACACGTGATCTCTTGCGTCGATTTCACGGCGAATCGAGATTTGCCGAGACGTCTGGTTACCGGTAGTTTTTATACTTTGCACGCTCGACCCAACTGGTAGCGGCCCACATAGAGGAAAGAACAAGATCTTTTTCCTTGTTTTGTTTTTACAGCGAAGCTGTATACCTCTACCAGTGAAGGATATTTTCGTGTCGTTGGCGTAAGCAAAAACTATCATCATCAGCATTGGCTCGAGCATCGTCGTCTTCCGCAGCTGGCTCGTTGGCGCCCCTCGGTTTGCGCGCGTGCGGTTGGAGGCCGTGCTCGGCACGCACTTGTGCTACTGCTCCCGCGTTCGTCGTCGTCTTCTGCTTCCACAGCTGGCTGCGTTGCCGCTAATCATTCCAGCGTAGAATTTCACTTCTCTTCTGTCGTCGTAATGGGGAGGCCGCGTTTACGGGAGTATGGGGATTGCTTAAGGAGGTATCAGCCATTCATCAGCAACTGACAATGTGTCCAAACGCGTTTGAGCAACGCCCTCACGAACGCACTCGGGAAAGGGCTCATCCTCGACGTGCCGATTCTGGCGTCAGGGCTTCCGAAGCCCAGGCGAAACGTCAGCTAAGAGCCGCGGACCACGAGTTGAGGGAGCGCAATGTTGAGGACGAGGTCGAACGTCAGTGAAGAGCCGCCGACACCGAGTTGCGGAAGCGCGATGTTGAGGCCAAACGTTAGCGTTGTCTTGCCCTCCAGGAACCCGACAACGGTGGTGCACGCCTCGGCAACGCTAGCGTCAACTTTGCCGGTGCGGCGGCCAGGTTTCAACGCGAGTTTCTCAACCGGAACGTTCATGATAGACATGTGTGGTTGGGTGATGCCCGACTACGATACGCTCGTTCTCATCGTGGGCGTGCATCTAAATGTCGTACAAGAATCCCTCACGCGACCCAATCCTAGGCACCTAGGGACAAGATCATTTAGGGACATTTGAGAAGGCTCGATGGTGGCGCCAAGCGACGACAGCATGCGACGGCGTGTTCGTTCTCGGCGTGATCGTTCTCTGGTCCGCGCCGACCGCGCGTTGTTCAACATTGCGTGTGTGATTGTGCTTGCGTTGCTTGTGTATTGGTTGTAGGTTCTGTGTTACTTGGCGGAAAGCCGTGAGTAGTGCTTGTGTGGTAGCGCGGTTTTGGCCTCGGTGAGCTCAGGCAATACAGAATCTGCGTTGTGTGATCCGTGTTCCTTGACAATGGCGGCGATGGTGACGATTGAAATGTCGAAGTGGCGTAGCGCCTCGGCCGCGCAGTTCAGTGAACCGTGATGTGGCGTCGCCGTGTCTGCCTTTGCTTAACGGACGTCGAGGGATGTGCTGCTCTCTACAAATCACAAAAATGTGACTGCGTCGACCCCCCACGGTTCAGCGCTGAATGTGTGGTTTGAGTACTGTGCTGGAAACGAGTGGTACAGCTGTGGTGGCAGAACGCCACAAGGCCTCAGTTTGTGCTCAGTGCTTAAAACGAGTGGTGCAGCTGTGGTAGCAGAACGCCATGAGGCCTCAGTTTGTGCTCCGTGCTTGAAACGAGTGGTGCAGTGTTGGTGGCAGAACGCCATGAAATCTATGCTGTGCAGACGCTCGAAATATCCAATTCACGTCGGCGTCTTGGCAACGACCAGTTCGCGAACCCGCGCCCTGGAGCGGGGCCTCTGTGCCCGCCCTATTCGGTAGCGTGGACGCATTAACATTTACATAAACAGGCGTCGTTGCTTGACAGACGCCGATGGCGAAGGTGCTGCGATATGCTGCTGGCTAGCCTTGCAGTTTTTCTCAGATTAAAAATATGTAGCATATCTACATGCCTAGCATGTGTTATAAGACAATGTCTACCATGAGAAGATTGTGTGGAGTGCCCAAATACTGCTCCCAGTCTGGCATTCCAGGCTTTGCATGCCCTCAATAAACATGATGACAATGTGGGCCCACTTTCTTCAAAGTGAGCTGCTATTCTGTTTGCAAAATGGCGAGGCTAGCTAAGCTGTTTTGTTCTTTGTGTTTTCTCAATTTTATGACAAATTATTGGCAATGTTCTTTTAAGGTGATTTTAAAAGATGTTAAGCCAACCAAAAAACTGTACCATTGGCAGTGTTCTTTGGTAGTGACAGAAAAGTGAAACTGCAGACTAAGTTGGTCATGCCTGCATTTTTGGAAAGCTTAAGAGCAATATCAGCACCCACAACCGTACAACTGTGATTGAGCCATGGATGGCCACACGATTTCTGCACAAATTATGGACCCTTACGCAACATCATTGAAGAGTCAACAGGCCAACGTACTGTGTTCCCTTCAACCTAGGCAGTCTACAGTTTATTGTCGTCGCAACAGCTGATCGCCCCGCAAGTTCACAGCTTGGGCCTTCTACTGCTACTACGGTCAACTCGTCACCCGTGCACAACACTTCTAGTTGCCCCAGTAGTAGTGCCGCTGCTTCTAAATATTCAGTAACCACACATTGTAGGCTACAAGGGCATTGTTACACTGCATTTCATTTCCATGTGTGTTGTGTTGCTGTTTGCATACGTGTCATTCGATAAGTGCTCTGAGTTTTTATCACTACTGCAATGTCTTGACTGCACTGTGGCAGTGTTGTATATACTATCGATTAACCTCCATATACACAAGTCCTTTGATCATCAATCTTCAAAAATGCAACCTTCATGCTGCTCCTTCCTTCACAAGAAAGCTTGCATATCAAACATTATTCTTTCCCCAACTATAATTGGCAGGTTCAATGTGGTCACCTCACCAGGCATATTGTCACGTAGTAGTGACGCTGAAGTAAACAGTCGTAAAACTGTGTATGACGAAACTGCTTGTTTATTGGGCGAACCTGTGTCCACAAAAGCAAGCTACACTCAAAGCACAACGATAGCGGCGAACACAGTCGGCTCAGCGGCGAAACGCGTCGGCTTTGATACCTGAGTCATCGAAGGTTCTAGATTAATCCCTGATGCCCGCGTGTCTTCCAGAAAGTTCTAGACAATTCGCGTCGGTCACACAATCAGATAAGATAAGCGTTGTTGAAAACAGGCAACGGAAAGAAGCATCGATAACGTTCTAGAAACCTCTCACACAGGCGCGTCCTGCGCCGAGCGATAACGTTTAACATTTGTTAGCCGGTGGAAAGCGGCCACCGGTGAAAGATAAACATGTATACGTGTCAATACCCTCCCCTTAAAAAGCATCTTCCCGATGCTACCAACAAATGTGAAAGCGAAAACAAAACCACATGTAATAAAGAAAAAAAAATAAAGTAACAAAGTACCCAAGTTCGTCAGCGGGCGTAGAAAGGCTTAAGACGCACCACGTGGATAACTTCGGGTCGTGCGCGGCGCCGCTATGAGTGCGAAATGCTGTCTGGCACGACCTCTTAGTCCAGTGCGCCAATCCGTCGGATAATCTTGTAGGGTCCGAAATAGCGTCGTAGCAGTTTCTCGCTAAGTCCTCGCCGGCATATCGGAGTCCAGACCCAAACACGGTCGCCGGGCTGGTACTCGACGTTGCGTCGTCGAAGATTGTAGTGCCGGCTTTCGGTCCTCTGCTGGTTCTTGATGCGCAGGCGGGCGAGCTGTCGACCTTCTTCGGCACGCTGCAAATAGGTGGCAACGTCGAGATTTTCTTCGTCGGTGACGTCCGGTAGCATGGCGTCAAGCGTTGTTGCCGGGTTCCTTCCGTAGACCAGGTTGAACGGCGCCATGTGCGTCGTTTCTTGCATGGCCGTGCGAAGGTCACGTACGGAAGGATGGCATCCCACGTCTTGTGTTCGACGTCGACGTACATTGCCAGCATGTCGGCGATGGTCTTATTTAGGCACTAGGTGAGGCCATTCGTCTGCGGTTGGTAGGCGGTGGTCCGGCGATGGCTTGTCTGGCTGTAGCGCAGGATGGCTTGAGTTAGTTCAGCCGTGAAGGCCGTACCTCTGTCGGTGATGAGGACTTCTGGGGCACCGTGACGCAGGAGGATGTTCTCAACGAAGAATCGGGCTACCTCGGCGGCACTGCCTTTGAGCAAGGCTTTTGTTTCGGCGTAGCGGGTGAGGTAGTCCGTAGCTACGACGATCCATTTATTCCCGGACGTCGACGTCGGAAAAGGCCCCAGTAAGTCCATCCCGATCTGCTGGAAGGGTCAGCGAGGTGGCTCGATCGGCTGTAGAAGTCCGGCTGGCCTTGTCGGCGGTGTTTTGCGTCGCTGACAGTCTCGGCATGTCCTTACGTAATGGGCGACGTCGGCAGAGAGGCGAGGCCAGTAGTATTTTTCTTGTATCCTCGCGAGCGTGCGAGAAAAACCGAGGTGTCCAGCCGTTGGGTCGTTATGGAGAGCTTGCAGAACCTCTGGACGCAATGCTGAGGGTATCACGAGGAGGTAGTTGGCTCGGAGAGGCGAGAAGTTCTTTAGAAGAATGTCGTTTTGCAAGAAAAACGGCGCCAATCCTCGCCTGAACACCTTCGGCACAATGACGGTCTTGCCTTCCAGGTAGTCTACAAGGCTCCCTAGTTCCGGGTCGGCTCGCTGTTGTTCGGCGAATTCGTCGGCACTGATGGGTCCCAAGAAAGTGTCGTCATCCTGGTCGTTCTGTGGCGGCGGTTCGACGGGGGTGCGAGACAAGCAGTCGGCGTCAGAGCGCTTTCGCCCGGACTTGTAAACGACGGTGATGTCGAATGCTTGAAGTCTCAGACTCCATCGTGCGAGGCGACCTGAACGATCCTTCAAGTTAGCTAGCCAACACAAGGCGTGGTGGCCGCTCACAACTTTAAAGGGCCTGCCATAGAGGTAGGGGCGAAACTTTGATGTAGCCCAGATGATGGCGAGGCACTCCTTTTCTGTTGTGGAATAATTTGCTTCCGCCTTCGATAGCGATCGGCTAGCGTAACTTACAACCCTTTCTAGTCCGTCAGTCCTCTGCACAAGAACGGCGCCGAGTCCTACGCTGCTGGCGTCGGTGTGGACTTCGGTATCGGCGTTTTCGTCGAAATGCGCAAGTATTGGCGGCGATTGCAGGCGTCGCTTCAGTTATTCAAATGCTTCGACTTGCGGCGTCTTCCACTTGAACTCGACGTCGGCCTTCGTGAGATACGTCAGTGGCTCAGCGATCCGTGAAAAATTCTTGACGAAGCGCCTGTAATAGGCGCACAGTCCAAGAAACCTACGCACTGCCTTCTTGTCAGCGGGCGGAGGAAAGTTTGAGATGGCCGCAGTTTTCTGAGGGTCGGGGCGCACTCCAGACTTGTTGATTACGTGGCCCAAAAACAAGAGCTCCTCATATGCGAAGCGGCACTTTTCTGGCTTTAACGTGAGTCCGGAAGTTTTGATTGCTTGAAGAACTGTTTCAAGGCGCCGCAGGTGTTCTTCGAAGCTTGAAGCAAACACAACGACATCGTCCAAATAGACGAGGCAAGTCTGCCACTTCAAGCCTGCCAGTACTGTATCCATGACGCGTTGGAAAGTCGCAGGTGACGAGCAAAGACCAAACGGCCTGACCTTGAACTCGAACAGTCCGCCTGATGTTATAAAGGCAGTCTTCTCCCGGTCCCTCTCGTCGACTTCGATTTGCCAGTAGCCGGTTTTGAAGTCCAGCGACGAAAAATACTTTGCGTTGTAGAGTCGATCCAAGGCGTCGTCAATCCGTGGGAGGGGGTATACGTCCTTCTTTGTAAGGCGACAATAATCGACGCAGAAACGTAGGGTTCCATCCTTCTCATTAACACCACGGAGGACGCCCACGAACTCTTGGACGGCTGGATAATGTCGTCGCGTAGCATTTCGTCGACTTGTTGCCTTATGGCCTAACGTTCGCGCGCCGAAACTCGTTACGGGCTCTGACGGAGTGGGCGGACATTTTCGTCGGTTATGATGCGGTGCTTGGCGACAGGGGTTTGTCGAACTTTTCACGACGACGAGAAGCAGTCCTTGTATTGCAGGAGCAGAGCTTTTAGTTGTTCTTTCTTATGCCTGGGAAGGTTCTGATTGACGTCGAAGGTTGGTTCGGGTACTATAGTCGTCGTTGCAGGTGCACTGGAATCCGTGAAGGCGACAACACTGCTGGCTTGTACTATTTCGTCGATGTAGGCGACCATGGTGCCTTTGTTAATGTGCTTATATTCGGTGCTGAAGTTCGTGAGCATCACCCTTTCTTTCCCTGCACGTAGCTCAGCTATGCCTCTAGCGACGCAAATTTCGCGGTCGAGCAGTAAGTGATGATCGCCATCGATGACGCCCTCCAAGTCTGCAGGCACTTCAGTACCGACGGAAATCATTACGCCGGAGCGCGGCGGAACGGTGACTTGTTCTTCAAGCACATTCAAGGCATGGTAACTTATGCTTGTATCCGGTGGTATCGCGTTGTGCGTTGAAAGCGTTATAGACTTGGACCTTAAGTCAATGACTGCACCGTGTTGATTTAGAAAGTTCATGCCTAGGATGACATCCCTGGAGCAGTGCTGCAGGATTACGAAGCTCGCCCGGTAATTGCGATTGTTTACCGTGACTCGCGCTGTGCAGATTCCAGTCGGCGTTATTAGGTGGCCTCCAGTTGTCCGGATATCGGGTCCTTGCCAGGCTGTTTTCACCTTCTTCAACTTGGCGGCGAACGCGCCACTGAAGACGGAATAGTCGGCTCCAGTGTCGACGAGAGCGGTGACGTTATGACCACCGATTAGCACGTCTAATTCGGTAGACCGTCGTCTGGCGTTGCGGTTAAGTCGTGGCGTCGGATCACGGCTGCGTCGGCTTGCTCCGCTGCTGCTACGTCGCGTCAGCAGGTCTTCTTTCGGCGGCAAAGTGTTGTCAAGGCTCTTGCCAGGCGGCGTCCTGATAATTCGTCGTGAAGATTCGCGAACCTTCTTCGTCGGCGGCGGAGGATCTTCGGAATTGCGTCGTACAGCAACCGCACCTCCATCGGTTGCTGTCTTTAGTTTCCCGGATAGGGGCTCACGGACCGGCCCCGGGCTGGGCCAGTGTATGGTCGGCGCTGCGGCGACAGGTAACGTCCTGGTGACGGCGAGCGTGAGGGTCGTCGTGGTTGCCACTGGGCTCCGGCGAGGTAGTCAGCGATGTCGCGTGGTCGCTCGCCAAGTTGTGGACGTGGCGCGTTCACGGCGAACCCTCGTAGGCCCATCTCTCGGTATGGGCAGCGGCGGTAGGCATGGCCGGGTGCCCCGCAGTGATAGCAGAGCGGGCGGTGGTCGGGGGCGCGCCAAATGTCTGTCTTCCTCTGGTAGCTGCGCTGCGCGACGGGCGGGCGTGCTGGTGGTGGCGGCGGTGGACGACAGAACTGCGGCGTTACGTGGCCCTGGCGCGATCACGGAGGGGGGCCTTGACAACGGGCGACGGCGGCGTAGGTCATCGCTTGCGGCTGTGGTTGAGGCGATGCCGGAAATTCTGGCACTTCCAGTGACCGCTGAATCTCATCTTTAACTATGTCAGCGATCGAAGTCACCTGAGGCTGCGACCTTGGGAATAATTTCTGCAGCTCTTCCCGTACAACCGCTCTGATCGTCTCGCGCAGGTCGTCGGCGCCTAGCGCTTGAGCTTCGGCGTAGTTTGTTAGTGCAAGGTGGTTGTATTGCCTGGCTCGCGTTTCAAGCGTCTTCTCGATCGTTGTTGCCTCCGAAACAAATTCTGCTACAGTCTTGGGCGGGTTGCGCATCAATCCGGTGAATAGATGCTCTTTGACGCCCCGCATCAAGAACCGAACTTTCTTTTCCTCAGACATATCGGGGTCGGCGTGGCGGAAGAGGCGAGTCATCTGCTCCGTGAAGATCGCGATGTTCTCGTTCGGCAATTGCACTCTGGTTTCTAATAAAACTTCGGCCCTTTCCTTTCGCAGGACATTCGTGAAGGTCCTCACGAAGTTCTTACGAAATAGGTCCCACGCCACCAGGGTGGGCTCTCTGTTCTCAAGCCAGGTCCGAGCAGCGTCATCCAATGAAAAATAAACATGGCGCAGCTTGTCGTCGTCGCTCCATTTGTTGAACGTCGCGGTCCTCTCATATGTCTCCAGCCAGGTTTCAGGGTCTTCACCCGATGTTCCACGAAAGGGCGGTGGCTCCCGAGGTTGTTGCAGCAGGATGGGGGACGCTGGTGCTGCCATTCTTGTCGTTGACTTGGCCTTGATTGCTGTGGCCTTTTCGGGAAGAAGTCCGTACTCGGGCAGAAGTCCTTGCTGCCTACGGCTAGATCGCTGTTCCTTGGCGACGTTGGCGTTGTCCTCTGGCTTCGGGCTTGGATCGCGGCTTTGCGGGGGCGTTCGGTGCATGAACGAACTAGCACCTCCAGCAGATGTCACGTAGTAGTGACGCTGAAGTAAACAATCGTAAAACTGTGCATGACGAAACTGGTTGTTTATTGGGCGAACCTGTGCCCACAAAAGCAAGCTACACTCAAAGCACAACGACAGCGGTGAACACAGTCGGCGATCGTTGAAAATCTGATCAGCGGCGAAACGCGTCGGCTTTTATACCTGAGTCATCGAAGGTTCTAGATTAATCCCTGATGCCCGCGTGTCTTCCAGAAAGTTCTAGACAATTTGCGTCGGTCACACAATCAGATAACATAAGCGTTGGTGAAAACAGGCAACGGAAAGAAGCATATATAACGTTCTAGAAACCTCCGACACACGCGCGTCCTGCGCCGAGCGATAACGTTTAACATTTGTTAACCCGTGGAAAGCGGCCACCGGTGAAAGATAAACATGTATACGTGTCAATATCTAATCCGCATTCTTGAGTATAGCCAAAACTGTGCTGCACGTTTAATCGCCAGGGATTGCAACCAATATTTGAGTGTATCTAACATTACGTTGTCATTGTCACAACCATCCTTGGAATCATGCCGGAATGTAGTGTCGCTTTGTCTCCGACATAAAATCATTTATAGTGAGCAGTCATCCACCTTGCCTCTTGTTTGTCCATCCCACACATCTTGGTGCTTGCACAATCGCCTTAGCGTCCACCACATTTTTGGTCGAGCCTTTAACTTGTCTGCTTTGCCACGTGCCATTAGGCAACATCAGTATGTTTGGGTAGTGTTCAAGTGTTTCTATTTCTGGTGTATGTAACTTTTTATGTAATTATGCAATCGTACTATTCACTGTATAGCCCAGCTCTCTAATAGTAGAATTTTACGTCACGATTGTATTATTTCTGTTCTTTTCAAGTTATTGTGTTGATCTTGTGTTCCTGTTTATATTTCTAATGTTGTATAACTTTTTGGCTCCTTTGTTATGCTAGGCCCTCCCCCCTCCACGCAATACTCCTTCTGGAGCCTGTGACGTACATGAATACATAAACCAGATGGCACTACTGCTTCTTGTGAAATCAAAATTGTGTATATTGTTGTGGTTTTACCAATGAAAACTCTAAATTGTGCATTGTTGTCCTGCATAGCCGGCAATGTATACATAACAGGCCAGTTGTGTATATTGCCTAGAATTAGCATTCTTAGACCCTGAAAAGTGTGGAATATCCTATCTTCCTGTCCGTCTGGGTCTTTATTCATTTTCCCGTAAACTTGGGTCACTGGGTAATCCATGGTATATAGAGTAGAGCACAGGGGCTGCTGTGCTGAGGACACCCAGTTTGAAACAAAAATAGGTCACGAGGTATGGGCCGCTCATCAATGACAAAAAAAAATTTCTTAGGTGCTGGGCAGATTTGAATCGAATTCAAGCACTCACTCAGCGGCAGCCCTGCTAACAAGCGTAGCATGTCCAGAGGGACTCGTGAGAGAGGAGCCCAGCTCATACATGACTGATCTCTGTGGTGGCAACACAATGTCTCTACATTGTTTCAATGCTATCGTATTAGCGTCGGCATCATCGTGAAATGGGTTGTGCCAGAATTTTTTCTTTCTAAATTTATTTCCCTGTACCTATCTGCCACAGCTGAGCTCCTATCTCAGCATTAGTCGATCTCACCTGAAGTAATGTATATATAGCCTTAGCTATTATTTCTAATGAGCATGACTGATTCTCACCAAGAGTAACAGCCGCTTCAATTCCTTCACAATGTGCACCTGCATTATCAAATATGTTATAGTGAATCTGAGAAGTCTGCTACAACTGAGGATCAAACATGTTTTCAGTTTCAAGCAAACCATGCCAGACAATTTCGTGAAAGTGGCATTACAGTATTCACAGGCATTCAATTGCAGAATGCATGCATATAGGCAATTTTATATTCAGTTCATGGCAGCTGCCATCTTGGGCTATCGTAATCTGAATTTTGTGCATAGTGACGTCAAGTTTACGTAATCATGGAACGTTAAAAACACCTGTACACTGACGCTAGGTTGTTAAAGCCAGAAAAATGGGCATGTGAGCAGCCATGGTGAGGGCGCCCCAAAGTTCCAGTAAATAGGGTGCCAGCATGCGCTCCCACCTCCCCCCCCCCCCCTTCGCCATTCGCTGCAGAGTAGGGACAACTTCGTCATTTGCAACTGAACAGAAGTTACAAAAAAGAGTACCATAGAAAAATTTACTTTATTTTCCATTAATTGTACGTGATGGCGGGGGTCTGCAGTCAGGCATTCCACTCGCTAAAGCGCATGGAAACAAAACAGGAAAAAAAAAATGAGTAGCTCGTGAAAAATGAAGCCCTCGAACAAGCACTATTCATCCATCACCTGTGCACCATCAGCCCGATTACAACTTTTCTATTACTGTGCAAATATAGCTGTAGTCATTTGCCTTTGCACACTCAACTTCTTTCAGTGGTTTATGTTTTCAATTGATTAGATATCTTTAGTATGGTATGGAGAACTTTAATATTGAGTCCTGAAGGTCAACCCTGGGTTGACGCGGGCCGCTCCCACGTTGGGACTGTCAGGCCGAGCCCTTGAGCCACATCGCGGGTCTTCTGGACTGCCCGTAATTGGTCAGAGAGTGATTCACTTCGTAGCATTTGCCGCCACCATTCTTGTTCCTTGTCACAGTCTGCGAAGACCGCGGGGCACTGCCAAAGCATGTGGTCAAGAGTAATGATGCCATTGCACTTATTACAATTGGTTTGAATTTCCCTCTCCGGATAGATCCTGTTAATAAAATCTGGACTTGGGTATGTCCTTGTCTGTAGCAAACGTAATGTGACCGCTTGGGCTCTGCAAAGCTTACCGTGTGGCAATGGGTATTCCCGTCTGCTTAAATAATAATGTTTCGTGATTTCGTTATATGTTAATAATAGATCCCTGTGTTCCCCATGTGAAGTGTAAGCTGTTTGGTCTTGAAGAGCACGGCTAGAAAGTCCTCGGGCTGCTTCATTTGCCACCTCATTGAGGTTTCTCTGAGTTCCGTCCACCACCCCCAGATGTGCAGGAAACCAGCGAATTTCGATCCTCTCACTGTAGACCTTGTCTAGTAACTTGGTTGCTATCCATGTCACATATATCCGTGATATAGTTAGTGGCACACCTAATTTTTTCGAGAAGCTCAATCACCACATACCTGTGATGCTTTGTTTCTCAAGCACCAACTAATGCCAGCAACCTCATCACATTATCATGACAATCTCTTAAAAGTTCTCACAATTTTATTCGGTCGTTTTGACAAGATTGCCAAGCTGATTAAACATGAATTGCACTGAATCCTTCTATATAATCTCAACTCTTTCATTGATTGGCATCCGTATATCAAGCTTTAAGTAGACAACTTGAAGCATCACTTACATATTCTTCAGGATAGGTAGGTTATCTTTCTGTTTGCTTGGATGGTTACACATTTTTGATGGCAAGCGCCATCAACAGTTCCACATTTTGCGAGAACTTTCATTTTCAACTTTTATTTCATCAGTGACTCCGCCACACCTACCGGTGTGATAGTTTTCTTCACATAAACGTTATACTATATAAAATGTCATGGGTATAAACTATACAAGGTGTATTTACAGGAGATATATAAGCAGCAGCTGAGAATACAGAGAGGTTGTTTCCACGAACAGCACTTCGTCCTCTTCTCTGTCGTCGACATTGTCTGCTTGCCTACCGTAACAATATGTTATATATATATATATATATATATATATATATATACATATATATATTTAATACAATATATTATTTTAAATATATTATTATAATTATTATTATTATTATTATTATTATTATTATACATTATATTTATATATATATGTATTGTAGTGAAGACGAATGCCCGGCGCTGCAGCCACATCGCCAGTCATCCGGGAAGCGCGAGCTCGAGATTGCCTGCTCTGGCTGAGACACGCTGCCAACGCTGCTCGCTGCTCTCTTGTCCTGTATTCGCATTAGATTCTGGTGGAGGTGCTGCGGTTTCCCCCAACCTGGAATTACGCACCCGAACTCTGCCGTCCGTCATGCCTGACGACCCCAGCCCGACGTCCCCACCGGTTACTCCAGCCATCGTATGTGCCGGTGCCCAGCGTCAGCGGGATCCTGACATGTTCAGCGGCACCGTTGAGAAAGACGTTGAAGATAGGCTGGAATCGTATGAACGCGCCAGCAACACCAACAAATGGGACGACACCCAGAAGCTCAACAACGCGATGTTCTATCTGTCGGGCTTCGCCAAGCTGTGGTTTCGAAACCAAGAAGCCGATCTCCGCACATGGGCTCGCTTCAAAACCAGCATTGCAGACGTTTTCGGCCACCCTGGCGTGCGCAAGCTTCGCGCTGAACAACGCCTGCGCAGCCGATCCCAGCAAACTGGTGAAACGTTCACCAGCTAAATAGAGGACATCGTCGACCTCTGCCGGCGTGTCAAGCCGACGATGGCGGAGGGGGACAAGGTACGTCACATCATGAAGGGCATTTCCGACGATGCCTTTCATATGCTGCTGTCAAAAAACCCTGACACAGTTTCTCAGGTCATTCAGCTTTGCCAGAGTTTCCACGAGCTCTGTAGGCAGCGTCTTCTCACACGGCGCCCACCTGTGTCCGATGAAAGCCTCACGAGCGTCGCCGTGGCTCCTGACATGGACTCCCTGCTTTGCCAAATTAAAGAGTTCGTCCGTGCTGAGGTCGCTCGCCAGCTTTCGCTGCTGTCCTCAGCCACGTCACCACCCTCGCCTTTGCCTGCCAGCCTTCGCCAGGTCATCCAAGAGCAAGTTTGCACAGCTCTCCCTTCTGCCCGCGAGACTCCACCGGTGCCGACTCCCGTTGCTTTTCCCGAAGTGCTCTTAGCTATGCCGAGGCTCTCGCACGGCCACCACCTCAGACCTTTGTGCCATTCCCATCAGCCGTGCCACTGCGTCCAGCCCCTAACTTCGTTCAGCCGCGGTACCCAGACAGCAGTGGATAATGGCGCACTCTGACAACCGCCCAATATGTTTTGCATGTGGTCTACCTGGCCACATTGCACGATTTTGCCGTCGCCCCCCAACATCCTATCGCCGTAGCTTCGACACCGAACCATACGGTTCACCATACCCGTCGTCCTCCGTGCCTCAGAACCCTGGCCAGATGTCTTCTTACTCGGACCACCGCCCTCTTGTTGACCGCCGTTCGCCATCGCCCCGACGTCGCTCGCTTTCGCCGCTGCGTCGTCGTCCTTCTACGCCGGAACGGGAAAATTAATCGCCGCAGTTCCAGAGGCGAGAACTGCGTCACCCACGAACAGACCAAGGCATCTCCCTTCTCCGACTAATGTTATTGATGTATATGTGGACGGCGTCGCTGCACTCGCCCTCGTTGACACTGGTGCCGCAGTTTCGGTTATTAGTGCCACACTTTGCCGTTCGCTCAGGAAATTTACGACGCCACTGTCAAACGTATCCCTTCGTACTGCCAGCGCAAACCGCATCACGCCTGCAGCTGCGTGCACTGCTCCTGTTGTGATCAACGGCCTCCTTTACATCGTCGAATTTTTGGTCCTGTGTTCTTGTTCCCATGATCTTATTTTGGGCTGGGACTTCCTTTCCGCTAATAAGGCCGTCATCGACTGTTCTCGTGCTGAGGTGGAATTTCAAACACTGTGCGACGCCCCGCTCCTTGACGCTCGTGAACCTGACGATAAAGTTTTTG
Source organism: Dermacentor silvarum (assembly GCF_013339745.2). NCBI lineage: Eukaryota > Metazoa > Arthropoda > Arachnida > Ixodida > Ixodidae > Dermacentor > Dermacentor silvarum. Next base: position 173,713,559 of record NC_051161.1, on the reverse strand, counting down.
TTGCCGAAGACGTTACAATTCCACCGCACTCTTCTGCCCTAGCCACAGTGTCATGTAACCTTGTTACTGATGCCAGCGCACTTTTTACGCCATCCGCCATTTTCGCTCGTCGCAAATGTTCCCCGCTGCCCTTCGCTGTTTTGGACGTTCATGCCAGCATCAGCAGACTGCTCGTCTCCAACCAATTGTCCTGTCCTCTCACTTTGCTTCGTGGGGAATGCGTTGGCCGCGTCCAGTGTGTCGACCCTGCTGCCATCATTGACATGCCAACTGGTTCCATCGCCACTCATGAGGTCGCCTGAATGACCTGCAACCCCGCGCAGGAGCCGACTTCGCCCCATCTTCTGCATAGCTCCATCGCCGACACGTTGACTGTTTCCCAACGCGCCCAGCTTCTACGCCTTCTCGACAAGTTCCGTTCGTCTTTCGACTGCCAGCATGTTCCCTTGGGCCGCACGTCAACTGTTTTTCATCGCATCGACACGGGTACTAGTGCGCCACTGCGACAAAGACCCTATCGTGTATCCGCGACAGAGCGCCGTGTCATCGATGACCAAGTAGCTGGCATGCTGAAGCGCGGCGTCATTCAGCCTTCGGATAGCCCCTGGGGCATCTGCCATTGTTCTTGTTAAGAAGAAGGACGGATCGATTGGATTCTGTGTCGATTACCGTCGTCTTAACAAAATAACTCGTAAAGATGTTCACCCTCTTCCGAGAATTGACGACGCCCTCTCCAAGGCGCGGAGTTCTTCTCTTCTATCGACTTACGTAGCGGCTATTGGCAAGTCCCCATGGCACCCGAAGACCAACCTAGCCTTTGTAACACCAGATGGCCTTTATGAATTTCGTGTCATGCCTTTCGGGCTTTGCAACGCCCCAGCAACATTTGAGCGTATGACGGACAACCTGTCGCGTGGTCTCAAGTGGAAAACGTGCCTGTGCTACTTGGATGATGTGGTTATTTTTTCGCCCGATTTTCCCACCCATCTCTGTCGGCTGGAGGAAGTGTTACAGTGCCTAACTGCCGCCGACCTTCAGCTCAACCTGAAGAAATGCCACTTTGGCGCAAGTCAGCTCACCATCCTTGGCCATGTCGTATCTAAACACGGTATTCTTCCTGACGCCGCCAAGCTCCGTGCAGTTGCTGATTTTCCCAAACCTTCCTCCGTACGAGAACTTCGCAGCTTCCTTGGCCTCTGCTCTTACTTTCGCCGCTTCATTCGGAATTTTGCGTCCATCACCGCTCCCTTGAATCAGCTTCTACGGAGCGACTTGAACAATTACGCCTGGTCCCCTGCCTGTGACGATGCCTTCCAAGAGTTGCGTCGTCTATTAACATCGCCGCCTATACTGCGTCACTTCGACCCTAGTGCTCCGATCGAAGTACACACTGACGCCAGCAGTGTTGGGCTCGGCGCTGTGCTCGCGCAGCGCAAATCTGGGTTCGACGAGTACGTCGTTGCATACGCAAGCCGCACCCTCACCAAAGCAGAGACAAACTATTCCGTTACGGAGAAGGAATGTTTGGCCATAATCTGGGCACTTGGTAAATTTCGACCCTACCTCTATGGCCGCCCCTTTGACGTAATTACAGACCACCATGCACTTGTTGGCTGTCCACATTGAAGGACCCCTCAGGTCGATTAGCTCGCTGGGCTTTGCGGTTGCAAGATTTCGACGTGCGCGTTGTCTACAGGTCTGGCCGCCGCCACACCGACGCCGACGCGCTTTGCCGTTCGCCCGTGTCAACCGTAAGCGATGCCTGCCTCTCTGCCGTTGACCAAGTACTTTCGTTCCCAGTAGGCTGCGACATGGCTTCGGAACAACGCAAGGATGCCTGGATTAGTGCTCTCATCCGCTTCCTTTCTAACCCGTCGACTGTTCCTCCACTTTCTCGAGCTTTGTGCCGTCAAGCTTCGCACTTCGAAATGCGGCATGGACTTCTCTATCGCCGGAATTACGTCTTCGATGGCCGCAAGTGGTTGCTCGTCATACCGCGACATCTTCGTGGTGAAATCTGTTCTGCCTTCCACACTGACCCGCGTGTGCACACGCGGGTGTCTTCAAGACGTACACCCGGCTTCGCTCCAGGTTTTATTGGCGTGGCATGTACACCTTTGTGTGCAAGCACATTCGGTCGTGCCCTCATTGCCAACGCCGCAAGGTTCCTTCTCAGTATGTCTCTGGTCCACTCCAGCCAATCCCGTGTCCTGCCAGGCCCTTCCATCGCATTGGGATTGACCTGTATGGACCCCTTCCGAGCACGGCTTCCGGAAACCGCTGGATAGTCATCGCCATCGACCACTTGACGTGATACTCAGAAACAGCCGCTCTGCCTGCTGCCACAGCTCGTTATATCGCATCCTTCCTACTGAAAAACTTTATTCTCCGTCACGGTGCACCTCGCGAACTTTTGAGCGATAGAGGACGTGTGTTCCTATCCGAAGTCGTAAACGCGCTCCTTACTGAATGTCGCATCGTTCATCGCACCACCACTGCTTACCATCCTCAAACTAATGGTCTGACGGAAAGATTCAACCGCACCCTTGGCGACATGCTCTCCAGATACGTCGCCTCTGATCACACTGATTGGGACCTCATTCTGCCATTCATCACGTTCGCCTACAACACTGCACCCACAGGCGACCACAAACTTTTCCCCATTCTTCCTCTTGTATGGCCGCGAACCTTCGACTACCCTCGACACCATTCTTCCGTACAGACCCGATTTATCCGAATGTACACCCATCTCTGAAGGTGCCCGCCGCGCCGAGGAATGCCGTCAATTCGCCCGTTCCTTTACAGCCGTCGACCAATGGCAACAAAAATCTCGACGTGACGATGATCACCCGCATTGTCACTTTCTTCCGGACTCCCTTGTGTGGCTCTGGGTTCCTGCCGTTCCTGCTGGCCTCTCATCCAAGCTTGTATCAAACTATCAAGGACCCTACCGTGTTGTAGCGCAGACATCGCCTGTGAACTATATTGGCGAGCCTGTCACGCCACCTACGGACCAACGCTGTCGTGGTCGTGAAACCGTCCACGTACAACGCCTGAAGGCGTATTACGACCCCTTGATTCTATGTTCACCATGAGTCGCCAAGATGGCTCCTTTTCCGATGGGGGTGATTGTAGTGAAGACGAATGCCCGGTGCTGCAGCCACATCGCCATTCATCCGGAAAGCGCGAGCTCGAGATTGCCTGCTCTGGTTGAGACACGCTGCCAACGGTGGCCGCTGCTCTCTTGTCCTGTGTTCGCATTAGAGTATATATATATATATATATATATATATATATATATATATATATATATATATATATATATATATATTGTTACGGGTAACTCTCCGTGAAGAGAGGGTTTATTGGGACGCAACCGGCGGTCTTGGGCGCCAGCCGAGGTTCTGCTATCGCTAGGCGAACGTCTTCTTCTTCTGCCCTCTCGTACCCCGTGTCCCACTACTGCTTGCGGCACGTATCCAAATAATACAAGGCTTTCACGCTTGTAACACATCCCCCCACGTAGACGAAGCACACCGGGCAAGTCAAACAGCATCTCGAGTGGTGTAGGGCATCAAGCGGGCAACATGAGTCACTTCAGTCTTTGAAGAACGTCGACCATTTGAAAGGAGACGTGCTATGCGGTATGTCAATTCGCTTATACGGTCTAACACAACGTAAGGTCCAACATAGTGCGCCAGTAGTTTTTCGCACAACCCACGTTTTCTGGTAGGCGTCCACAGCCACACTAAGTCACCGGGATCATATGTGACGTGTCGGTGTCGGCGGTCGTAACGTGCCTTCGAGCGATCTTGTGAAGCAAGAGTGCGCAAATAAGCAAGGCGGCGGGCTTCTTCTGCACGACAGATGGTCTCCGATATGCAGGCATCATCGTGGTTCAGAAATGGGAAGATCGTATCAACACGTGGCGGCCTAGCGTAAAGAAGAAAGAAGGGGCTGTAGCCGGTAGTTTCGTGCTGGGCGGTGTTAAATGCATGAGTTACGAAAGGTAGAACGCTGTCCCAGTTTTTGTGATCCGTTTAGACGTACATGGACAACATGTTCGTGAGAGTTCTGTTGGTGCGTTTCGTAAGGCCGTTTGTTTGTGGATGGTACGGCGTAGAGTGTCGAAAACTTGAACAACACAGACGAAGCATCTCTTCAACCACATCTGCATTAAACTGTCGCCCGCGATCGCTAATAACGACTTTAGGAGGCCCGTGTCGGAGGATGATAAAACGTAGTAAGAAAACACACACGTCGGCTGCAGTAGCCGATGGTATTGCGGCCGTCTCACAGTAGCGTGTCAGGTGGTCAGTGCACACTACGATCCAACGATTTCCGTTAGAGGACCGTAGAAACGGGCCGAGAAGGTCGATCCCGACTTTCTCGAATGGAGTCCTTGGGGACGGCAGAGGGTGTAGTCTACCTGGAGGAGTACTTGTGGGACGTTTGCGACTTTGACATTCGTTGCAGCTAGACACGTACGGTCGCGTCGTCTGACGCATATTAGGCCAGTAAAATCATTCTTGAGGACGGCAAAGCATTCTAGCTGCTCCCAAATGATCGGAGGTTGGTTCGTCATGCATAGCCCGCAAGATGGAAGTGCCCAGACTTTTCCGGACCACCAGGAGATATGGCGAGCCTATGGGAGAATAGTTCTTCTTGTACAGAAGCCCATCACGTGTGCAATAACGATTGGCTGCTGATTTCTGTTTGGCAGCAAGCAGTTTTAAAGTTTCGTCGTTTTGCTGCTCAGTCTTAAAGGTATTGAGATCCGGGAATGCTGGCTCCAAGGATACGCTGTAGTGGTCAAAGTTGTCCGCGTCACAGTCGGTCGTGGGAAGCGGTAGCCGTGACAGGCAGTCGGCGTCGGAGTGCCGTCGACCGCTTTTATAGAAAACGGGGAAGTCGTACTCCTGTAGACGGAGTGTCCAACGTGCAAGCCTACCAGATGGATCACGCAGATTGACGAGCCAGCACAGCGAGTGATGGTCTGTGAGGATGGTGAAAGGGCGTCCGTACAGGTATGACCGAAAGCGCTGTACTGCGAAAATCACCGCGAGACATTCTTGTTCTGTGACGGTGTAATTGCGCTCGGGCTTGCTTAGAGAGCGACTCGGGTACGCTACGACGTGTTCTTTGGTGTCGAAACATTGAATAAGAACTGCGCCGACACCAATATCGCTAGCATCCGTGTGCAGTTCAGTGGGAGCCAAGGGATCGAAGTGTTTGAGAACTGGATGGGACGTCAAACGGAACTTCAGTTCACGAAAAGCGCACGCACCGCACATTCTGGGGTCCAGTCAAATTGAACGCCTTTGTGAAGCAGACACGTCAATGGATGCGCGATGTGTGCAAATCCGGGAATAAACCGACGGAAGTAGGAGCAAAGGCCCAAGAAGCTTCGTAGCTCTTTTACTGAGCGAGGTTGTTGAAAGGCTTCGACCGCAGCAGTTTTTGCTGGATCAGGTCTTATGCCCTCTTTGTCCACTAAGTGGCCTAGAACTAGTGTTTAGCGTACTCCAAAGCTACATTTCTTGGAGTTTAGTACCAACCGTTTGTTACGGGAAGGAAGAAGCGCACTGGTGTTTACAGATGGGTTTTAATGGCTGCGTAGAGAAGCGAAACCCAGAATCTTCTTTGTCGTCTCTCAGGGCACCAACCATGTCCTCTTCTTTCCACATTACATACTGTGACATTACCCCCGTCGGAAGAAGCACCTTATTGATGCGACTCACTGGTTCCAGAAAGGAACGGTTTGAGGCGGCTGACGTGGATGATGTCAGCTAGAGGTGAAGGCATGGTAGCATCTAGTGGAGACACTTCATATGCGACAGGCGTCACCTGGCTGTAACCCGGCGGAGGATGCGAAAAGGGCCGTAGTATCGCGAAAGGAGTTTCTCCGAAAGACCGACACGTCGTGATGGAGACCAAACTAGCACAAGAGCACCTGGTTCGTATTCGACGTCGCGGTGGCGCTGATCGTAACGGCACTTCTGACGTGTCTCTGAAGCAGAGAGACGAAGACGGACAATCTGGCGTGCCTGGGTCGCTGTGGTTATGACATCATGGTCGTACTCTGTCGGCGAGTCGAGTGTGGTCGAAAGAAGAGTCTCGAAAGGCAAGGTCGGTTCACGGCCATATAGAAGGTAGAAAGGCGAATAGCCAGCTGTGTCGTGGCACGAGGAATTGTACGCAAACGTGACAAATGGTAAAGCACTGTCCCAGTCGTGATGATCGGAGGAAACATACATCGCGAGCATATCAGTTATTATCCGGTTCAGGCGTTCAGTATGACCGTTAGTTTGAGGATGGTAGGCTGTAGTAAGCTTGTGTTTAGTAGCACAGGATCGAAGTAAGTCGTCGATGACTTTGGCAAGAAAGTATCGTCCGGGATCGGTGAGAAGTTGACGAGGTGCGCCGTGGTGTAAGATAAGGTCGTGAAGCAAGAAGTCAGCGACATCTGTAGCGCAACTGGTGGGAAGGGCTCTTGTAATGGCATAACGGGTGGTATAGTCCGTAGCGACGGCAATCCACTTATTTCCGTCGTTTGATATAGGGAATGGTCCGAGAACATCAACGCCAACTCAAAAAAAGGGTCGGTCGGTATATCCAGAGGCTGCAGCAGACCAGCAGGGTGTACAGCTGGTCGTTTTCGGCGTTGACACGACTCACACGCGGCGACATAGCGACGGAGGGAGCGGTTGAGACGTGGCCAGAAAAATCGTCGCCGAATTCGGTCATAGGTCCGAGAGACGCCAAGGTGTCCAGCAGTGGGAACGTCGTGCAGTTGCTGAAGTACAGTCTGCTGAAGATGAGACGGAATGACGATTAGCAGCTCAGGTCCGTCTGGGTGCATGTTTCGACGATACAGGGTTCCATTTTGTAGTACGAACATGTGAAGGGATGGGTCAGACGGGTCAGAGAGCAGGCGTTCGATAAGCTGCCCTAATGATTCATCGCGTCGTTGTTCTGCCGCAATGTCTTTCAAGGCGGAAAGCGAGAGAAGGCAGATCGGTGCGGCATCCACTAAATCATTCGGTGCATCGACGAGGTGACGAGACAGGCAGTTGGCGTCCTGATGTAAACGACCCGACTTGTAGACCACGGTGTATGTGTATTCCTGAAGGCGTAGGGCCCAGCGACCGAGGCGTCCGGTGGGATCCTTGAGGGAAGAAATCCAACAAAGGGCGTGGTGATCGGTTGTAACCGTAAACGTTCGACCACATATGTAAGGTTGGAACTTGCCCAGAGCCCAAATGAGGGCGAGACATTCCCGCTCAGTAATCCAATAATTGCACTCGGACAGGGAGAGGAGGCGGCTGGCGTAGGCGATAAGGCGGTTTTGCCCACGTTGGCGTTGGGCTAAAATTGCGTCGATGCCATATCCACTGGCGTCAGTGCGAATTTCTGTCGGAGCGGAGGCGTCAAAATGGGCGAGAACAGTAGGTGTGCTGAGTAGCGTTATGAGGCGCGAGAAAGAAGTCGCTTGTTCAGAGCCCCAGCAGAAAGGAACGTCTTTCTTGAGGAGGTCAGTCAGGGGATGAGCAACATGCGCGAAATTTTTCACAAACCGGCGGAACTACGAGCAAAGGCCGATAAAGCTGCGAACATCTTTGGCAGAGGTTGGTACAGAGAAATTCTGCACTGCACGAACTTTAGTGGGGTCGGGGCGAATGCCTGACGAATCGACTAGATGTCCGAGCATGGTTATTTGTCAGTGACCGAAGTGGCACTTAGACGAGTTGAGCTGCAGTCCAGCGGCGCGAAAAACAGAAAGCATAGATGAAAGTATTTCAGTACGGGCCGCAAAAGTTGGAGAGAATACGATGACGACATCCAAGTAACACAAGCAGATGGACCATTTCAATCCACGCAAGCGCATGTCCATCATACGTTCAAATATCGCCGGGGCATTGCACAAGTCGAAAGGCATTACCCTAAACTGATAGAGGCCATCAGGTGTAACGAATGCGGTCTTCTCACGGTCCATTTCATCCACGGCAATTTGGCAATATCCGGAGCGAAGGTCTATTGATGAAAAATAAGTGGCACCGTGAAGACAATCCAGAGCGTCGTCAATCCGTGGAAGCGGGTAGACATCTTTCTTGGTGATCTGGTTTAGAAGACGACAGTCCACGTAGAATCGCCAACTGTTGTCCTTCTTTTTGACGAGAACAACAGGGGAAGCCCATGGGCTGGAAGAGTGTTCAATAATTCCTTTGGCAAGCATTTTGTCAACTTCGCTCTGGATAACTAGTCTCTCAGAGGGCGACATCCGGTATGGTCGACGTCGAACAGGTGCCGCATCGCCGGTATTTATACGATGCTTCACAACCGTAGTTTGACCCAAAGAGCGATCGTTCAGGTCGAAAATGTCGGCGTAGGACTCGAGGAGGTCCCGGAGCTCTGCGGCGGATTGGGGGTCGCGGGCCGGCGCAATCATCATTGCAATGTCGTCGGCAGGGGCAGATGCAGAAGGCGCAGAACGATCACTGGTTGAAGATGTCGCAACAGATAGAGCTGAAATATGGCACTCGGGGGGCGGTGACAACGTGGCAAGTGACATCCCTCGAGGAAGTACCTGAGGGCACTGGCCAAAATTGAGGATGGGAAGACAGGTCTGATCGGCCGCTACAGAAATGACGGTGTGTGGGAAGGAGACATTGTGGGAAAGCAGGACTGAAGTCGCGGGAGTGAGGACATAGTCTCCGTCAGGAACAGGTGGAGAGGCAAAAACGGTGACGCAGGTTGCTGCTTGGGGAAGAAGACGACTAAAATCCGCAGAACAAAGCTGAGTCGGGGCTTGAGCAGGAAGGTCAATGGAAAGGGGTAGGTCAAGTTGGATTAACCGGCTGAACAGTCAATCAGAGCAGAATGGGCGGTCAAAAAGTCGAGGCCGAGGATCACATCGTGGGGGCAGCGTTCGAGCACACTAAAGAAAACGGACGTGTGGCGACCGGCGACACTGACACGTGCAGCACACATTCCGAGCACAGCCGGAGTTCCACCGTCGGCGACCTGTAGCAGTCGAGTCAGAGCAGGAGTAAGGACTTTCTTCAGGCGCGTTCGCAGGTCAGCACTCATGATGGAAACTTGTGCCCCAGTGTCGATGAGTGCTGTAACAGGCAAACCATCCACATCAACATCCAGAAGGTTCCGATCAGTAGGCAGGGTCAACAGAGGAATTTCAGGCCGGGGCGCTAGAGCAGCGTCACCTCCCGGAGCTGCCCCAGTCAGTTTCCCGTCGGAGAGCGGCGACGGTAAGCAGGGGATGGGGAACGATGCAGCTGGGGTGAACGGGAGCGGCTACTGTGCGGTGATGGTGAGCGGTTAGTCGCAGTGACTCGAGCGTTGTCAGGTACATCTTCGAACTCGGTGGAGGGCGCAGGCGGGCGAGGATTCAGTGGAGAGCGGCGGTAGGCGGGAAAGCTTGGTCGAGAGAGGGCCGGCCAGGAACTTCGGCAGCGGTGAGAGATGTGGCCCACACGTCCACAATAGAAGGAGATGGGTCGATCATCATGTGCGCGCCATCGGCCGGGTTGCGATAGCTCGGGTAAGGACCGCACTGGTTCCGGTGAACAGGGGCAGAGGCAGCTGACGAAGCGAAGTCAGGACGGTTGGCGGAGCAGATGGATTGCAGACCCACATTGGAAAGTTCTTGGCGAACGACCGATTGAATGAGGGACACGAGCGGCCGGGAATCGTCAAAGCACAGCGTCACTTGTGGGGCAGGAGACGCTGCTTCAATTTCTCACCGGACTCGGAGGGACGACGTTCTCGGAGGGAGTGGGCTCACGCGGAAGACAAAGGTCTTCACACGTCGATGAAGCAGCGGTGTTGGGTAGACGCGTGAACTGCTGAACTATGCGGCGGCTTTTCGCTTCTCCAAAGCGGCGACATTCGTTAACGATCTCATTGACTGTTGTGATGTTCTTATACACGAGAAGGTTAAACGCGTCGTCCGCTATGCCTTTTAAAACGTGACTGACCTTGTCTGCTTCTGTCATGTTTTTATCCACCCTGCGGCAAAGAGCCAAGACGTCCTGGATGTACGCCACGTAAGATTCAGTGGACGTCTGTGCACGGTTCCCAAGGTCCTTCTGAGTAGCACATTGGCGGCGGATGGGCTTGCCGAACAAATCACGAAGCTTTTGTTTGCATTGCTCCCAACTTGTGATCTCTTCTTCATGTGTCTCGAACCAGACCCGTGCCGTTTTTTTGAGGTAGTGTATTACGTTGGCCAGCATAAGCGTGTTATCCCACGTGTTGTTGGCGCAGACCCGTTCGTAATTTACCAACCAGTCATCGACGTCAACGTTGTCAATCCCAGAAAACATGCCAGGGTCGCGGGGCTGGGTTAGGATGACCGTCGGTGGCGTCGACGGGGCCGCGGTTGAAGACTCCCCTTCGGATGACATGGCGGCCAGGTTACGTCCGCTGCGGAGCTCCGTCTTGCGCAAGTGACTACCCCGCACGTCCACCAATAATGTTACGGGAAGGAAGAAGCGTACTGGTATTTACAGATGGGTTTTAATGGCTGCGTAGAGAAGCGAAACCCAAAATCGTCTTTGTCGTCTCTCAGGGCACCAACCATGTCCTCTTCTTTCCACATTACATACTGTGAGACGTGCTTTGCCTAGGCACTCTAGTACAAGATTGAGGTGAGAGTTGTGTTCACTAAACGTGCGTCCGAAAATCAGGACATCATCCAAATAACACATGCAGACTTTCCACTTCAAACCACGCAGAATGTTGTCCATGAAGCTCTCAAAAGTTGCAGGCGCATTACACAGCCCAAACGGCATCACATTAAATTCGAAAAGTCCGTTGGGTGTAACGATTGCCGTTTTTTCCTTGTCTGCCTTGTGCATCGTAATCTGCCAGTATCCAGACCGCAAGTCTACACTCGAAAAGTATGAGTCTGAAGAAAGGCAATCTATAGCATCATCAATCCGTGGCAAAGGGTGTACGTCTTTCTTGGTAACGGCGTTGAGGCGGCGGTAATCAACGCAACATCGCCATGTGCCATCTTTCTTTTTAACTAGAATTACTGGGGCTGGCCACGGACTGGTCGATTCTTGGATAGCGTTTTTCTTTAGCATGTCACGGACTTGGTCATTGATCACCTTGCGCTCCGAAGGTGACACCCGGTATGGCTTTTGTCGCAGAGGCTGGTGAGATCCCGTGTCTATATATGCGATGCTGTACACGAGAAGGGGGTATGGATGGTGGAGCCTCTTGCTGGGAAAAGTCGAACACCGCGAAGTGTTCTCGTAGAATATTTCCAGTTCCTGACGTTGGTTAGTGCTGAGCGATTTGTTTATCATAGCCATCATCGAAGTGTCCGTGGCGCATGCATCCGACTGGGACTCATCCGTGGGATCGGGGGCTTCTGCAAGGATGGCGAGCGTTAATACTTGATGTTCACGAATAGCCGCAAGTTTCAGTCCCTCCGGTGGTATTGTGGGTTCATTGGAGCAATTTATCGTCCATAATACAGTACGCCCGCCGATAACCGACAGCGTACAATAGGGCACCAGAACATTCTTCTTCAGGCAACTAAGGTGAACTACGGTAGCGTCAAATGTTCTGTCGGTTGCAGGAGAACAGGCGACTGGGACACATTTGGCAGACAGCGGTGGTATACGACGGTATCTGCGGACACACAAAGGGCACATTCGTAACACGGCGGGTGTTCCACAAAGACGGCCGGAAGGCTCGAATCTACAGTAATTTCTCCAGTTCGGCAATCGACATTGGCACCACACAGCTTAAGAAAATCGAGGCCCAGAGTTAGGTCATGCGTAGCATGAGGTAAAACTACAAACTCCGCGTTAAACGTTTCACAACCCAAGCTAACTGCCGCACTGCACACACCCAGGCGCGTAGCCAAAGGGGGGGGGGGGGGGCTGATGGGGCCTCCCCCCCCCCCCCCCGAAATGTTTTCCTGCTGGCATGTACCGCCGACCAAAACTACCACCGACGATGGTAATCACGCTGGATTTTGTCTACAATGTCCTTTTCACGCTCGAAAAGACATTTCGGCACGAACATTGCGAACTCGGGCTGGATTTCATGACAACGCCCTTGCACCTGGAGTCACGTAACGCAAGGAGCCCCATCCGAGCACAAACTTTCAACGGCTTTTCGATAGCGAGCGGGCGCGTTGCGGCATCTCGCAGCGGCCGCGGAATAAACGGAGCGTATGGATTTCAATTACGAAAGTTTATGGGTATAAAGTTCTCATAAACTTTTGACGCGAAAGGTGCGCTGACATTACCAAAGGCATGCTTTAAAAGATTTTCAATTCTAGAACTTTATGGGGTTAATGTTCTTATAAACTTGAGCCAACATGCGCGCACTGGAACACTCATGTCCAAGCCGTTCCATAAATGGAAGCGCGCGCTCGCAATCTCCCACAGACACGAAAATACTACTCAAGCCGTTCAGCAAAAGTTACAAGCTGGCCTAACAGTGATTAATGATTTTTTGAAAAGTAGAGGTATGATTATTTCAATTGAGAAAACTGCTGTACTTCTTTTACAAGGAAATGCCTCAAGATATTCCAGCTCATACTAGACTCTCAGCGTTTGCAACTTGTGCGACAACACAAGTTCTTGAGTATTATTATAGACAGACGATTATCATGGGCTCCCCAAATAAAAGCATTAGAGGAGAAAGTAAACTCCCTAATCAATATTCTTCGTCGATTTGTTGGAGTGCGATGGGGTAGTTCAACCTCTTCTTTATTACGCATTCACTCGGCGATCATTAGACAAAGAGTAGCATACTGTGCTCCTGTACTACATGGAATATCCTGTAATCTAGCGGAAACAATTCAAACATTAATGGCCAGAAGCCTTCGCATATCTCTTGGTGTTCCCAGTGCATCTGCCAGTGCTTTGGTAATTGCTGAGTCCCGCCAACCAACTTTTCATGCACTAAGATTTACGGAAACTTGTCGTCACTTTTTTCGTCTGGCAACACAACACGCTAATCATCCATTATGCGAAGACCTTCAAGGTAGAACCGATGCACGCATACATGATGAAATACGGCGGTGCAAAACCTTACTACCTGCTTATGCGCAGCTCATCCCCCATGGCGACTTACAATTCCAGAAATAGTAACTTCAATTCCTGGAGTAGGTCGTAAATGTGATATGCCCGTAGTTGCGATAAAGCAATTAACTTTATCACATCTTTACACTAACTACGTAGATCACATTCACGTATATACCGATGGATCATGCTGGAAACAAAGCTCTACATCAGTGTTTTATATACCTGCATACCAAGAGAAAAGATCTTATAAGCTTTGCCAATTTACAACGTCCACAACGGCAGAACTTTACGCAATACTTTCTGCGTTACATTACACATGTCAGCATTCAGGACCTCTTCGCTGGGTAGTTCTGAGTGATTCGCAAGCCTCATTGCTGAGCCTAAATGAAATCAGCTTAAGAAAAACAAACAGCACATTGGCATACAAAATACAGAAGACATACGCCATAGCGAAAGATCTGCAACACGACATAACTTTCCAGTGGATTCCAAGTCACTGTGAAATCATAGGAAATGTAACGGCTGATCAAATGGCACGTGCAGCTCATCAAAAGAATGAATTATCACTAGTTCCTCTAGCAACGAGTGATGCGCGTTGTTTATTGAACAAACTATGCGGTAAATTATCCAAGGAAACTTGGTTCGTAAATGAAGCGCAGAACTCTCAATTATATAATATTGATCCTGGAATAGAATTCAATATTCCGTTTAAAATTAACCGATCGGTTGAAACAACAGTACATAGGCTTCGGCTAGGCACTGCCTATACTAAAAGCTTCCTGTATAGGATAAGAAAAACTAATAGTGCTACATGCTCATGTGGAGAGGCTGAAGAAGACATAGAACACCTTCTTCTACACTGTAAAAACAAGAAGCTTTCAGAAAAAACTACATGGCTTGGATAGACGACCACTATCCATAGGAAATATTTTGGGTCCATGGCCGACAGAAAAACTACAAAACATCTCTGCGCGCGCCTTGGTCCAATTTTTGGAGGAATCAAAAATATCACAAGAATACTAAGTTAGATATTAGTTATTGCAGGCATTGTTATTATTAACAGGCACTCTTGATTACATGTTTACTGTGTCTTCGTGTTCATGTGGCATTTGTGTATGCGCACAAGACTGTTGTATTTGGAGCACAGCATTCAAGAGGGACCTAATTCGCAAGTGCCCAACATCTTCTTTGTGAACTTGGTTTTGAGAACATTTATGGTTTGTGAACTCATGTGTTGTGTGTGAACACTTCAGTTCTGTGAGTATTTATGTTATGTGAACTCTTGTGTAGCGCGAACATTTATTTATATTTCAGCTTAGACTTTGTACTTGAATGTTCGCACATGCGGTTATTAGTCCAGTTTGGTGATTTTGGACAACATTCCGAGGACAACTACCATGCAAGAGAAGAGGAGTAGCCGGCGCCACATATAGGCACCAACCTTTCCTTAAATACATTTAATTAAAAAAATACTAAATATCACCGTGACTGTCAGCCAGCAGCTAATAATTTTCTCCTAACATTTTCAGGAAGCGTGCCCAATATGATTGATCAGCTGGACCAGGGCAGTCAAAGTAAAATATGAGAAAACAGAAGAACGTGAACGGCCTATTATTGAGGTTTTTTTTTTTTTTTTTTTTTTTTTTTTTTTTTTTTTTTTTTTACGGGCGACAAGGTCTGACTCTCCGTGGCCACAGGGACAGGGGCCCTATGGATTTAAGCAATGCCCCTGCTGAAAATACAGGCATTTTCAGAGTGCTTCTGCGCATGCGAGCTGATTGTGGAGATACATATCTGAAGAACCATTTCTAAAGTTGCCCCAGTATTGCATCGTATTTAAGCCCAGACGCACAAAACCAAATTATAGGAATTTGTGGTGACATTATCAAAGAAAGCTTAGATTCAAAAGCAGGCTGCTTCGCCATACTTCCTGACAAAACGACGGACATCGCTGGAATCGAACAGCCTACTGTTTCTGCAAGGTACCTAAACAAGTATGCCAACGACATCAAGGGAGTGTTTTAGGTTTTAGCACCGGAATAGATGCCCATCTCTCACTGCGACAGCAGGTTCTATGTAAATGTGTAAATACTGCTGCAGCTTCTAGTCACCCTTCCAGTGACCACTGCCAGCAAAGAGAGAATATTTTGTTAACAATAGTTTACTAAAAAGCTACTTGCGCTCTACAATGTCTGTGGAACGCATGGTTAGGCTGGCGCTTCTATACACCCACAGAGACGTCGGCATCAGCGTGTCCGAAGTCATTCACCGCTTCGCACAACTTTCCCGCCGTCAGAAGTTTGTCCTTTAGATAGCGAAGCAGCAAAAATCAATGCAAGTAAAAAGCACTGTTCCTTCAGGTCCATAACTTCTTAATTATGAAAACGTATGACCGTTCATTAACTTTTAAAACCGCGGAAATTTTCGCCGTTTATTCTAGCAGTTAACATCATGATCACAATTATCACGCGAATACAAAAATTACGAGGATACCAATAACCAATTTTGACCGACCTTGCTCATTGAAAGCCCGGCCCACGCGGCGTTCACCAAAAACACACTCGGATATTGGGTAGTTCAACTTACCGCCTCATCTCTGGCCTTCGTTGGTCCTTTTCTTTCCTTTTCAGCTACCTGCTTTTATTTCTTTTTTGAAACGAAGGAATACCCTCCTATAATTTTGGGAGCAGAATAATTGTTGGCGTTGTGCAGGCAGTTAAATTACACATTTTCGTACTGTTTTATGCATTATTCCTCTATTATTCTACCCACATGGCACTGTCGCGACCGCTGCATGGCCCAAGTACATATCACGATTTCTGCGATCATAGTTACGTTCTTGCCTAGATAATCTGTCTTTCTGTGCGCAAAGTTTACCATCTGTGACTGAGCAACATGTTTATTTGTCTTATTTGACGCATTTATACACTGACGTTTGCTTAAATACGTAGATTTATTGGAGACTCATACGTATTTTAAATATCTTATTGCGAGGTTTTGTGTATACAAGCAGTGAACTTTGTTTCCGGCGACTCTTTTCTTGCCCTTTAACGAGTTGTATCTGCGCATTTGTATATTCCATTCTATCTTCGCATTTCTAATATATATTTTGCAGAACTCACAATTTTTATTTGTACTCACTGCTGCGAGTATTATCTCGCTGCAACTACAATACACAACGAATTACAGCTGCTCCTGCGCAATCGATTGCAACGAGGGATAGCATCATTGAGGTTTCTTCCTGGCCGTTGCATACGTATAAAAATGTAAACAAGGTTCTTGAATGACAAAGATTCCTCAAAATATTTGTCCTCAACTTATTCATTTCATGGCCTTTACGTTTTTCATATAAGCTGCATGCAGTGCTTTGCTGGTTTCGAACTGATATTGGCCCATTTCGCGGGGATCCCGTGGGCGCTGCCTTATTTGATCACGTGATGACGCGTCCATTGCTTGCCTCAACTGCCTCCGTTGCCTCCTTGTTTACAATGGAAGTGTATGACGCCGGAGTGGCTTAGAAAACCTCTGTTTTCGGAGATATCGTAGACGGTGACTAGGTGGACGACACGAAGCTTTGATCACCTGCAGCTTCAGAGAATCTGCAAAAGCGCTTTTGGAGCTGATTAAGCTATGTCCAAACGGCGCAAGCAGTGTATATGGTGCTTCTCCTAAACGCGGGGCTAAATATGCATTTCAAGCTTTGCGATTATGAATTCAGTCAGGATTAGTGTGTTTTGCTCTTTGTTCTTTATTCGGCAAATATTTTGAAGCAGTGGCTTGTCAGTTTCTAACTCAGTGAAGTTCCTCGGTGCGGCCACTATCTGATTATTTTCTGCCTAATCGCTCGCGGGTGTGCTCAGTTCTGAATCCGATAGATTTGTTCTTGCTGCGCACAAGGCTTGCAACGTAGCTGTTTTGTACATTGTAATACCTTGTAGCAAATATATATTACAGCTAGTAACTTGCTTACTCTTGTAGACCGTCACGAAACATTCAGTCTCGATCATTGGTGCGCCATAGGTGTAGTCCGTCATCCGGCAGTCCCGTCATTTATTGTGTGTATACAGCGCGCATATATTCAAGTGTGCGTCCATTCACTTATTCTTGATACGTCGACGATAAAGTGGGCGTAAGTTTTACTGCCATTTGGACAGATGTGTATAGATAACGTGCGCGAAACTTACTATGACAGGAAGCGGCGCTACTCCCTTTGTCATTGTTTAACGAGTGGTACTCACTCTTGCCGACGTTCTGGGGATGAAGCCCTTTCTTTGAAGGTTAGCGATAGAAGGCTGGCGGATGAGTAAATTTCTGTATCCTCGAGGAAAGCCGTACATCACGAAGTGCCGGTAACACGTTCGGACAATTGCAGCAACGGTCCGCGAACTTCGCCACACAGATTCATTCTATTCCATAACATGCCAGTCACTATTTTTGCAGCCACCAACTACTGCACACGTCTTCAATCCACATTATTCAATCTAGCATGATTGGAGCACAGTGTGTTAGCGAAAACTCAGTTGCATTTCCGACAGCTGATCGCACAGAAGCAAGGTAGAAGCGGTAATGGTTTCGTATTCGTGCGCGGTCGCTGAGGAGAGGTATGGCGCGCCGCCGTGAGCGCCATCTCGTTTCTCTAAAAAAAACTGCTCCGCGAAAAGGGTCAATAGTTCTAAAGTTCATGTGATGTTTTCTTTACTGAAAAAACGCGGAAGCATTGATAGCAGTTATTTCTGCCACAATTTTTGGGGCATACGAATATATTATTTTATGAAAACATACATATTTTAATGGACAGTGCATAGCGTTCAATAATTCGTTTGCAGCATCTAATATACAATGAAATTGGCAATGCAGTTAGTATTCATGCATTTGATCCCACGACAAATAGTATAAGGAGGAGGCCGCGCTGCAACCTGAGCCCCCCCCCCCCCCCCCCCCCCCCACGCCCCGAACAAAATTGCTGGCTACGCCACTGCACACACCTACAGGGTACAATAGTGCTCCACTCACTCCACGAAGCACATCGGCACGGTCCCACGAAAACAGCACTTTTCGTTCTAGCAGGCGTTTGATTGCGTGACTCATTACGGAAATGGTCGCTCAAGTGTCTACTAAGGCCATTGTCGAGACGCCGTCTACACGTACACAAACCTTAATTTTTAACAAGCAAATTGGCGGAGGTATTACTGTCATAATCGAAGACTGTCCAGCGGCCTCACCTCCAACGGCCGCGCTGACTAGTTTTCCGGCGAAGGCGACGGGTAGCGGCGTCGGGGAGACGGTGACCGGCTTACGCGAGGGGAAGAAGGTGGTGTCAAGCTCCGATCGGAAGCTGGTGAACGGTTTCGCAGTGTTCGCAGGTTCTCGCATAGCCTCCTCTATATATAGAGGAGGCTATGGTTTTCGTTAGACATACCACGTGGATATGTGTACGCACCGCCAACGCGTTGCTGGCCAGATGTTGTTGATCGGTCGTACCTCGGCGGCTGGCGGCGTTGTGGGGCCACGTTGCTGTACCTGGCGATGTGGCCCTCGATACCACAGTTGTAGCACAAGGGCAGAGGACGTTCGACGAAATGCCGCTCAAAGCGCTCAGCCAGCAGAGGTCGTCGAACTGGGTACAGCACCCCAGTACGTTCAACAGGAGCCGTTCGCCTCTGTGCATCACGGCTGGAGTGAAAGCGTTGTCCATACCGCTCTGACGGAAACGTCTCCAGATGTGGCCACGTCGTTCCAGCCACATCGACGTCCGTGATATACACAGACGGTGGCAAAGTAGCGCATGGTGCTGTAGGCACTGGGTAAGTAGCCGGCGGTTGAGCTGTGTTGCACACTAGTTCATTGTGTCGCCGCAGTTCTTCGAGTACTATTTCCCGGATAGTAGAGGCAAGGTCGGTGGACGGACTCGTATCAACGCTGGCGACAGTTGTCACGTTTGCCAGTCGTCCAAATTTGGGCGCAATGCGACGGGTCTTCAATGTCTCAAATGTACGGCAGTGACGCAAGACATCTGAAACGGACCTGAGGTCTTCTCCCCCTATCAGAAAATTATAGACGTCGTCTGCGATGCCTTTCAGAAGATGTCAGACTCGGTCGTCCTCATACATCCGCGGGTTTATGATTTTGCACAACTTGAGTACTTCTTCTATATAGGTAGGGCATGTCTCTGTTGGAGTTTGAGCTCTTTGGGCAAGTGTTCTCTCCGCGCGTTTCTTTTGGCATCAGTGTCGCCAAAACATTTCCCTATTTCTTCAACAAAGATATCCCATGTTGTTAAGAACTCTTCGTGGTTCTCAAACCACATCAGTGCGATTTCTCTCAAAAATAAGACGGCGTTGTCAAGCTTCGTGAGCGAGTTCCAGTGGTTATATCGGCTCACCCGATTGTAGTGCGTAAGCCACTCGTCCACGTGTTCTCCCGCTCTTCCCGCGAACGAGCGTGTTTCCATGTAATGGTGTGCAAGAGCAACTGGCGTTGATCTTTGCGCGGTTGCAACTGGCTCCGGGTCTGGCCCTCCGTTCTGTGGCATGATGAATGTTGTCGGCGAGAGACCGGCTAGACGGCGGCTCCGGCGAACTTCAAGCGGTTGCGACTCCGTAGTACGGCGACGTCGTGTACCCCGCACCTCCACCATTCTGTTACGGGTAAATCTCCGTGAAGAGAGGGTTTATTGGGACGCAACCCACGGTCTTGGGCGCCAGCCGAGGTTCTGCTATCGCTAGGCGAACGTCTTCTTCTTCTGCCCTCTCGTACCCCGTGTCCCACTACTGCTTGCGGCACGTACCCAAATCATACAAGGCTTTCACGCTTGTAACAATATATATATGTTATACTTTCACAAGCATCATCCCAACGTGGTTTATGTTCAAGGCATTCACCAGACACAGTAAAGTAACATTTGGCAGCAGTTGCAGCAAAGAGAACAGTCAGAAAAGCAACAAACCTGCGATTGTACAGCAAAATCCCATTTTTTCAGCTGCTCTGACGTCACTGCTTTAATATATGTAGAAAACAGACAGCCTAAGCTAATGATCAAAGAAACGCTCAGTGATTCACAGATCCAGATGTGATGCTGCAGCACCTGTGGAATTCCTTTCACATGTTTTCACAGCGCACCCATGTGCACAAGAAATCTAACACTATAGCGTATATATACTATTTGGGCAGCTGCTTTGGTGCTGCTACCACTGCCAAAGTCCTGCGCCCCTTAGTCAGTAAATGGGCACTGAAAGTACCTGATTTGCATGTATTAACACGACCACAAATATGATGCAACGAGCGGCTTTTGGTCTCTCCTAAAGAAACATTTTTTGTGATTATATGTGTCACGAACCCGAATATGCGAGGCGCATCCTGAGGCTGGACATTTCAAGGAAAAAAGGCATATTCTTGCCAATATGGTAATATCCGTGACAGTGAGCCATCAGGTATACAGTGTGTCCTTCTACATTGAGCTTATTCCAATGAATTACAAAATTCAGTGAGGCACCTGACACAGCCACCAACTCCACTCCCCCTCACCACACATTCTTGCTGAGCCCCCAACCCACACGATGGACCCCCTTGTCTCATGTGAGCAGTGAGTGAGAATCCTAACATACAGCTTGTTGGAAAGCAGAAACAAACATAAGGGTTCTGCAAACGCCACATTATTGAGTTGAGGCTATATTCACAGCATAGCTGCAGTGCACGCTTGCTTGCTTAAAGCATCTTTGCTGTAGAGACTACCATCATAATAAACTTGCACGGCATTTTTGACATTGTAGAATCGCTTCAGCGGGTTAAGATACGATTTGTTGCCCTTTTTGCACAAAATCACCAGTCTCAATTGAGCTTAGTTAGGGCACCACAGCTGCACCACTCGTTTCAAGCAGAGTACTCAAACCTCACATTCAGCGCTGAACCATGGGCGGTCGACGCAGTCACATTTTTGTGACTTGTAGAGAGCAGCACATCCCTCGACGTCCGTTAAGCAAAGGCAGACACGGCGACTCCACATCGCGGTTCGCTGAACTGCGCTGCCGAGGCGCTACGCCACTTCAACATTTCAATCGTCACCACCGCCGCATTGTCAAGGAACACGGATCACACAACGCAGATTCTGTATTGCCAGAGCTCACCGAGGCCAAAGCCGCACTGCCACACAGGCACTACTCACGGCTTTCCGCCAAGTAACACAGAATCTACAACCAATACACAAGCAACGCAAGCACAATCACACACGCAATGTTGAACAACGCGCGGTCGGCGCGGGCCAGAGAACGATCACGCAGAGAACGAACATGTCATCGCATGCCCAACGTTTATAAGTACCTATAAACGTTGCGCATGCCGTCGTCGCTTGGCGTCACATCGCGCCTTCTCAAATGTCCCTAATGTATCGTGTCCCTGGGTGCCTAGGATCGGGTCACGTGAGGGATTCTTGTACGATATTTAGACGAACGCCTCATCGTGAGGGCAGTATTAATTACAGAAGATCCACCATAGTCACCGCTTCGCTGGCTTCCATCTTCACAGTGGTGGAAGGGCTCTAAATTTTTAGATGCGAAGCAGCTTATGGTCGGGGCCATGTCACTCCCTCCCTCCATCCATCCATCCCTCCCTCCCTCCGCCGTTCGGCGGCCATAACCCTACTGCGCATGCGCATCCTCCTCCCCCTCCTCTCCTTGTCTCATCTCTCCTCCCTCCTCCCCCTCCTCTCCTCTACTTGTCTCATCTCCTCTCGGCATTCCTCCTGACCTCTCCAACACTCCTCTCCTCTCCGGATTGCGCAACGAATGGCAACACCTGGGGCTCCGCGCGCGACAATGCGAAGCAGCTTAGGTTAGAGGCGCGACGGTAGGCGCCCTAGAATCACCGGCAACATGCAGTCACCAACGCCGCGCGCGTTCGGTGAGAACGCGGGCAAAACGCCGACGGCGTCCACAACAGTTCTGCGCGTTGCTGGTGCTGCTGCATGTCCAAGTTTATACAGCTGATAAAACTACCTGATAGCTGATAAAACTAGTCGACCCCATGGCTGCTTCGCATACTACTCAGCGTTGGTGTAATTTTTTTCCTTGATTTTTTTTTGTTTATTTGAAGATTTTCAAATGGTTTCGAATGGGCATCGAAAAAAAATCAGCCGTGAGTACAAAAACCTACCGCGCGTTCTGACGTGTCCTCCGTGCTCTGAGGGAGAGCTTTTTTAAAGACGATAGTGTTTCTTGGGCTACCAAGCACGAAGAACTTTCTCTGTGTGTCTGTCTGCCTTCCCGCCTGGCTTCCTGCCACTCGATTCAATCGCCCGGCCAAAACCAAGCGAGCTACTAGCACTGGTGCCACGGGGTCACACACGTCAATATTATGGGGAAGACTCGCTGCCCAGGCGGCTCTGCAAAAGCGCCGCGCCCCCAACGCCGAGTTGGTTGGTTTCGAGTAGTCGGAGAGGTGGCCGTCTGCTGCTGAAAGCTCAGAAGTGCAATGGAGCCGCCGCTTTCGCTTTTGCTGCGGTTTGGATTTCAGAGAATTTCAGGCGTGCAAGAATTCTTCAGGCCAAGCACTCTTTGAAAAGGCAGGAAGCTTTTTAACGCCCAGTACGTTTACGACGTGCAGGAGATCGCAGGCACTATTTCAGCGCCCTGTCACTCGCAAGTTCAGCGAATATCATACGGCATTAAAATAGAACTATGAGTCATGTTCACGCGATTAGCGAAAATGAATGGACGTAGAGATTACTCTTAAGAAACCCAAAATTATCTGCAATAAACGACGAAACGGAATCACGAAAGGTCCACCGACGACTGCTGGCCACGGCCGTTGGCGGCCCGAATTCGCGCATTCGGGCCGTCTATGCAGTTTCTGCAGCAGACTCAATCGCGCAAGCACTTTCAGCATGCACGGCAGTTGCGGGTAATTTTCAACAATCGCCTCCACAATATTCTTCAAATTGTGCGCGATGGCAGTTCGCATCGCGCAAAGTTCGCAACGCTGACAGCCGTGGTTTCTGCCCCGTGTTGGCTGCTCCCTGCGAAACTACTTTCGGATGGTATTCGCTGGTCTTGACGGAGCCCATTGTTAACCTTGCCCGGTTAACTTTTCCTGGTGCCTTTAAAAAAGCTTTACATTTATATTGCGTACTTTTTTTACTTCCATTTTTTTTTTCATTTTTTTGCAAGGTAAGGTGCGGCGTCGGCAGCCAAGGCGTGCCATCAGGACTGCATACAGAGAACACGTGCAAGAAAGGTTGTACAGCAGACAGCGTTTCTCTTGCGTACTTCACGCGTCGAACAGCACGTATCCAGCACTCCCGTCGATCCGCTTCGTACGGCTTTCGATAGAACCGCACATCAGGATTACGACCCTCATGTTCATGACAATTTACGACGCAACTATAGCGGCGGCCACCGCACTTCGAGACCGCATGCTCCTCAGCGCAATCGTCAGGTCCACCGCTTTTGACGCGGTTTGTGGAAGCAGAGAGCGCTCGCTTTACATGTCCGACGATGCAGGCGGTAACGCACAAGGTCGTGCGTACGTTTCAAGCACTTTGCGAGTCTTCTTTTCGATACATTTTGAGTCAAATTCCATACAACGCACAAAGTGAGCGAGACCTCTGTAACTCAAGGGACGCCGTCCTTCTTCAACTACCCAGCCAACTTCGTTGCACGCCACCAGGCTGCGTCACCGTCTTTCAAAACTCCAACGCGTCCGCCCCATAGAGCGCAAAGGAATTCTCAGGCCTATTCGAGGCAACATATTTGTACATAACCGTGATCCGCAGCGTTCCTTTAATTAAGAATACACATTGGACTGGGTTTTACGTTAGTAAATGAAAAATCAACGCGTTAGAAATGGGGTCGAAGAGACGCTACGCGTTAAAGACAAGCCGACTGAAGCCGCGGCTCTGTAACCGCTTTAAGCCAACAGTAGAGTGACCTAGAAGCGTGCTTCTAAGGCTGTATTCCGATACTCGCTTAAGAAGGCAAAGTAGACGGCTAAGTACACAGCGGCCATCTTAAGTCTCGTTCCATTTCTCACGAAGGCGTCAAATTAGACAGCTTCGCGGAGACACCATCGAAGTCAGAAACGATGCAGGCTACTTTCCTGTCCAAACAAGATGGCGACTGAGCAGGACGCTTGGAAACTCGACAGGAAAGACTGGATGCCGAAAACGGAATACAGTAATAATACAATACAATAAGCTGCCCAAAACGCCTCAAGCCTGTAACGTACCAGGCAGCGAAACGACCCAAGAAACCACACAAACCAGCCCATCGCTGGTTCTCCTCGGAGGACGAACAATCGGAATGGGAGTACGGACGAGGTTTGACCCGCTGTAGCCGCTCAAGAACCCGCTCGCCATCGAACAACCGCACGGATCCCGGACAACCGGAGCAGCAGCGTCGAAGGTCCACGTCGAGGCCGAGACCAACCATAGAGGAGAACACGAAGGCGAAAGCCCATCCAAGAAACAAGTCACCCAGGGCATCCATGGCACAGAGCAAGCCACAAGCGAATCAGGTAAGCTGGGCGCAAGTCGTATCTCCCACTGCCAAACATACACCGGTTACACCACCGATCACGCAACACCCCGAGTACAAAAGGGTAGTAGATGAGAACAGACAACTTAAAACGGAATTACAGGAGGTTTAGTCTAGGATGGCACGCCTCGAGGCACTTCTTTTAAATCAATCGAATAACACTCCAGGCTCGGCGAACGCGCCCGTTGTGCAACCCACGACAACACAGCAACCACAAACAGAGTCGATAGCGTACCTAGTACAGCAGATGCAGCTTGTATTTGCCAAACTGGGGCAGATGGAACGCACCATCAGTGACTTAAGTCAGCCGCAGAACCCTCGCAAGAGACCTAGTCAAAACCCAGGTGCTCCCACCAGACAACCCAAAGAAGTCGGAACAGATTCCGAGAACACTAGTCATGGCTAGACACAGCAATAGTAAACAGACCGAACAAGTGGAAATTTGGCAGTGGAATTGCTGCTCATTGCGGAAAAAACTCGCCAGTTTCACACAATTCATTGAATCGTCTCTAGTCTCTCCCGATATTATTGCATACAGGAGGTAGGCAAACACCAGGCAAATCTGAAGGGCTATGTGTGCTATAAGAACCCGGAGTACCCACAAATAGCGACCTTCGCCAAGAAGGATGTGGCGCTGAGCATTAGCTATGCAGGGAACGAACCCATTCAACATCACGTAATCACGGTCTGGCCTCGAAAACGCGGCCGACCGAAAACGGTGATAGTCAATGTGTATAGCCTTCCCTGAGGGAAACACGACGACTTCGAGAATATACTAGTGCACGCCTTGGGCCTTCTAAAAGGAAAGGACCAACTTATGTTTCTGGGAGAAACATAAGTTGGTCCTTTCACCGATGTGTGCCCGCACCGATGTGTGCCCGCAGCCAGATTTGTCCACGTGCCGTAGCTACGGAGTGCGCAACCCAGAAGTAACCCACAACTGTACCCCG
This sequence comes from Dermacentor silvarum, assembly GCF_013339745.2. NCBI lineage: Eukaryota > Metazoa > Arthropoda > Arachnida > Ixodida > Ixodidae > Dermacentor > Dermacentor silvarum. The sequence continues at coordinate 173,688,014 of NC_051161.1, read as the reverse complement.
ACATGCGCAATTTGCTCTGGGGACCACGTAACTGGAGACCGCAGCTGCCCAAAACGCCTCAAGCCTGTAACGTACCAGGCAGCGAAACGACCCAAGAAACCACATAAACCAGCCCATCGCTGGTTCTCCTCGGAGGACGAACAATCGGAATGGGAGTACGGACGAGGTTTGACCCGCTGTAGCCGCTCAAGAACCCGCTCGCCATCGAACAACCGCACGGATCCCGGACAACCGGAGCAGCAGCGTCGAAGGTCCACGTCGAGGCCGAGACCAACCATAGAGGAGAACACGAAGGCGAAAGCCCATCCAAGAAACAAGTCACCCAGGGCATCCATGGCACAGAGCAAGCCACAAGCGAATCAGGTAAGCTGGGCGCAAGTCGTATCTCCCACTGCCAAACATACACCGGTTACACCACCGATCACGCAACACCCCGAGTACAAAAGGGTAGTAGATGAGAACAGACAACTTAAAACGGAATTACAGGAGGTTAAGTCTAGGATGGCACGCCTCGAGGCACTTCTTTTAAATCAATCGAATAACACTCCAGGCTCGGCGAACGCGCCCGTTGTGCAACCCACGACAACACAGCAACCACAAACAGAGTCGATAGCGTACCTAGTACAGCAGATGCAGCTTGTATTTGCCAAACTGGGGCAGATGGAACGCACCATCAGTGACTTAAGTCAGCCGCAGAACCCTCGCAAGAGACCTAGTCAAAGCCCAGGTGCTCCCACCAGACAACCCAAAGAAGTCGGAACAGATTCCGAGAACACCAGTCATGGCTAGACACAGCAATAGTAAACAGACCGAACAAGTGGAAATTTGGCAGTGGAATTGCTGCTCATTGCGGAAAAAACTCGCCAGTTTCACACAATTCATTGAATCGTCTCTAGTCTCTCCCGATATTATATGCATACAGGAGGTAGGCAAACACCAGGCAAATCTGAAGGGCTATGTGTGCTATAAGAACCCGGAGTACCCACAAATAGCGACCTTCGCAAAGAAGGATGTGGCGCTGAGCATTAGCTATGCAGGGAACGAACCCATTCTACATCACGTAATCACGGTCTGGCCTCGAAAACGCGGCCGACCGAAAACGGTGATAGTCAATGTGTATAGCCCTCCCAGAGGGAAACACGACGACTTCGAGAATATACTAGTGCACGCCTTGGGCCTTCTAAAAGGAAAGGACCAACTTATGTTTCTGGGAGACTTTAACGCACAGCACGCTAATTGGGGCTACAGCAAAGAGAACACCAAAGGCATAATGCTAGCGGACCTAGTAGAAAGATACGGCCTATACCAGCTTACACAGCCAGATCTCCCCACACGCATCGGTAATAGTGTATCAAAAGACACGTCACCAGATCTGACATTCACAAACATCGCAAGGAACATCACATGGACGAATCTAGGAGAGAATCTTGGCAGCGACCATTATATTTTGAGTATATCGCTCAGTGCGGCCAGGATAAGGAGGGTGATCGGGAAAGCTAAAATCTCGGACTGGGTGAAATTCCGCGAAAAGCTAGACATTCACGGAGAACTGAGCGACGTCAGCACATGGACAGCAGAAATCAAAGGGGCACACGCGAGGATAACTAAGGAAATTGAAACAAACGCTGACACTCCGGCGGTCGATAGACACCTACTTCATTTGTGGGATGCCAGAAGGAGCCTCACCAAACGTCGGAAGAGACAGAAACTTAACCGAAAACTGAAAATACGTATAGCCCAGCTAGCACAGCAAGGTAATGAGTATGCGCAACGTTTGTGTGACGCCAACTGGAGACACTTTACTGACTCGCTCAGAGGAACACTGAGCACTAAGAGGACATGGCAAATTTTGCGAAGCATGATTGACCCCGGAGGCACAAAAACAGTGACGAACAGGACACTCAAAACCCTTGAGAGCGAGTTTAAAGGTGACGATATCACGCTAACAAACATGATCAAGGAGATTTATGTCGGGCACAACCTTACCACACAGCTGCTACACACCAAATACAAAGGAATAGAGCAACCCGACTTAGACGCACCCATAACCTTGGAAGAAGTATACGCGGCGGCTCAATCATTTCGGAAAAACACCGCTCCAGGAAAAGATCAGGTTAGCAATGCCATGATCAGAAACCTGAGTGACGCAGCCCTAACACAAATCGTGGACTTCTTTAACGAGAAAGTCTGGAGTGAGGGCGGAGAACTCCCAACAGAATGGAAAGAGTCTAATATCACCCTAATACCGGGTAAACCGGGTAACCCCAGGAGTATCCATAACCTAAGACCAATTTCGCTGACGTCATGCGTGGGCAAGCTGTTTGAAAAAGTGATCTTAACCAGACTATCCAACTATATAGAGACAAGAAACCTTCTACCCAGCAACATGTTCGGCTTCAGGCCACACGTATCACCTCAGGATGTGTTCCTCCTTCTGAAGTACGACGTCCTGCACCCAATCAGAGGCTCGAGTGACCATTTTATATTGGCGCTCGATATCAAGAAAGCTTTTGGCACAATCTCACATGACTCGATCATGGAGGGCCTGGAGTCCATAAACTGTGGCCGCCGCATATACGCGTACGTTAGATCATTCCTGACGCACCGAACGGCGACAATAGGTTTGGGGTCGACTAGGTCCGACACTTTTGACCTCCCGAACAGAGGCACCCCGCAAGGAGCTATTGAAATACAAGCTCGCCATTGAAATACAGGAGGACCCAGATTTAGGCATCGCTATTTACGCGGACGACATTACCTTTGGACGCGAAGAGGGTCGTATGCGGAGAAACAAGACACACTACAAAGAGCAGTAGGCAAGATACTGGCTTTCACCGACGGAGCAGGGATGAAATGTTCGCCTGAGAAGACCGAGCTGATCAGAGTCAGGGCTAAATACGCGAGAACGAACGATGTTGTACCAATAACCATCCACCTTGATGGACGTCCCGTTAGGGAGGTGAAAACACTGCGCATTCTGGGAATGTGGGTACAACAGAACGCAGGCACAACACACACCATCCAAAAATTTAGAGGAACAACAGGGAACGTAGCCCGTATGATAAGAAGGATAGCTAACAGTAAAGATGGGCTAAATGAAGTAGAAACGATTAGACTGGTCCACGCCTTTATAATTAGCAGAGTGACGTACGCACTCCCGTACCAAGCACTAACAAACCAGGAGATGAAACAAGTTAATACAATCATAAGGAAAGCCTTCAAGGCAGCGCTTGGCATCCCCGAAAGTGCTAATAACGAGAAAGTCGAGAGACTAGGCCTCTACAACACCTTTGAGGAATACGCGAGCGCGGTCCTCATAGCTCAAAGAGAGCGGCTCAGCTCGACGAACCAGGGACGTGCAGTTCTAGAAAAGCTGGGTTTCACACCGCGACTACTGTACTGCGACGAGGATACAGTGCTACTGGACAGGGACACGAGATCTCATATCACGGTGGCACCAATACCAAAGAATATGCACCCAACATACCATGCCGGTAGAAGACGAGCACGAGCTGTAACCCTGCGGAATCATTTTGGGAAAGGTTCAGCCGCGTACTACACAGACGCTAGCAGAGCCAGTAGAGAGACCCACACGCTAGCGGTTACCCAAAAACAACGCATCATAACGGCGGCCACAGTCGTAACTCGATCCACGTGCGTGGCCGAAGCGGCTGCAATAGCCATAGCAATTGCAGACGCGGAACACAGAAACAAGTCGGCAGTCATACTGTCCGACTCGCAAACGGCATGTCGGCTGTTTCTCAATGGGACGGTACCCAAAATGGTACGCAGAATTCTGGGACAAACCTTGAAAGAACACCACGACATTATCTGGTGTCCGGCTCACGAGGGCTTGGAAGGTAACGTGGCGGCAGACCGTATAGCTCGAGGATTCAACAACCGAGCTGCGGCCGGGCCTTGCGCGGAACTTCTTCCAAGCACTCGTGATATTCTACTACAACAACGGGAGGAACGCAGAGTCTATGGTCATCCACACAAGGCCCTTAACAGACAGCAGAGTAGGGACTGGCGGCGCATTCAAACAAACAGCTTGCCCAACCTGCATCGACTCAGTAAAATAAGCCCAACAAGATTTATGGACGTCTGTCCATGGTGTTCCAACAAACCCACACTACAACATATCACATGGGAGTGCCTGGAAAGGCCTTCACATATTACTAGCCCGTACATAACATCACAACCACTCATGTTAAATAGGCAGTGGGAGGCATGCCTTGCGGACGAGGGAAAGGAGAGCCAAGTGGCTCTCCTGGACCAAGCCCAGCGAGCCGCTCGCGCCAGTGGAGCCCTGGACTAAGGGCCCAACCACGCTCACCTAATTTTCTTTTCAAATAAAGTTTATTCCTCCTCCTCCTCGACAGGAAAGTCGTCTGCGCACACGAAAACGTAGAAGTGCTTTCCTACGCCCTTAATGTGGGGGGTCACATCGTGTTTTTCATACGTTAGCAGGTACAAGGACTTAAAATACAGAAATAATGCTTGCTTTTCTCGACTTTTTCTTGTCGCCGAGAGGTGGCGTCTCGTCGCAAACGCGTCTTCCATACGTCATCCAGACAGTCTGAAACGCGTTCGGGGGCTTCAGCCTCCCCCGAAATTGTTTCGTGCTGGCGCCGGGAATCATTCTGGATTTTGTCTACAATGTCTTTTTCACGCTCGAAAAGACACTTCGGAGCGAACATTGCGAACTCGGGATGGATTTCGCGGCACCTGGAGTCACATAACGCAAGGAGCCCCATCCGAGCACAAAGTTCCAAGGGCTTTTCGATTGCCTGCGGGCGCGTCGCGGCATCACGCAGTGGCTGCGGAATCGTATGGTTGCGTATGGATTTCAATTCCAAAACGTTATGAATATAAAGTTCTGATAAACATTTGACGCGAAAGGTGCACGGACATTTCCAAAGGCGTGCTTTACATTTTCAATTCTGGAACTTTATGGGTTAATGTTCTTATAAACTTGGGCCAACATGCGCGTCCTCGTGTCCCAGCCGTTCCAGAAATAGAAGCACGCGCTCGCAATCTTCCACACACACAATACTGAATATCACCGAGACCATAGAGAAAGAAAAAAAAGTTAAAGAGTGGACACTCCCATAGACCCCGGCGGCCCAATCGACTCTAGCGCACCTGGTGGTTGGTGAGAGCAACTGGCCTGCGCTTCCCGTTTCGGTTTCACTGGCGCGAATTTTGGATTACTGTGCGCAACCGACGTTTGGCTATGGCGAAAGTTAATGATTTCAGACCACTTTTCTCCGCCCAAATAGCAATGCTATTGTTTGTCGTTTTGATTTAGCGATTCCCTATTTGTTTTAGCTCAAAACTGTGCGTGCGAATTGAGGTCATGACGTAATATTTATTTCGACTAAGTTATAATAGAAAGATATGCAGGTAACCATAATTCACTACGGCTTTATTCATCGCGCTTTTCTTTTGGAACAAGCGGTCAATCTATATATCAATCAAAGAGACAGAGTACCCGCACTGTTTTTATTCCAAGGCAAGGTAGAGGCTGAGCATATAAAAAGCACAAAATGAGAAGAACATCGCACAGAAATGCAAAGTAGACAACAAATGCATCTAGACTTACAAATAAATTCTAACAAATAGAGTGAGAACACAGACAACGCACAGATCGCTAGAGTTGGCAGTAGCCGACAAGCCGACAATGACGCACTGGGCAAGTGGGTAAGGATCTACATGGATCTATGGCAAAAACTCAGCGCACAAAGTTGATAAAGAACGAAGAAGTGACGTATACACAGCAATAAAGTCCCGAGTCACGACTCGGGTTAACAGAAGTAATGCACAGAAAAGAAAAAGCGTACAGAAACCACACGACACAATATATCAGAAAAGCAAAAATACAGTGTGTTGGCTGTTCTTAAGAGCAACTTGCCCAAAATGAGAAAAAAAGCGAACTTGATGCTTCAACGTTGCCTGTTCGTCCTCGGAAAGGTAGGGCAGCTTGCCCACAATGTGAAAGACAGACTTTATGCTACAACACTTGCAGACCTGTTGCCTCTTCTTATGTGTCGCTCTCATCAAAAACTTAGAGCCCAAGTTACATGCGTCTGGGCGTTGCTGTGACGCTTCCAAGTTGAAATAGATGGTAGTCATCACTTATCCAAAATTGTGGACCTTAATTGGTGCTACAAAGCGGTATCATAGGGCTAACAGCCGAAGAAAACCACTTTCGCTCATTATTTTTCAAAAAGGCTGCACACAGTGCATTATCACTGTCATTGTTTTTCACAAAGGCTGTACACAGCGCGTTATCACTGTCATCATTTTTTACAAAGGCTGTACATATTGCGTTATCACTCTCATTGTTTTTCACAAAGGCTGTACATAGTGCATTATCACTGTCATTGTTTTTCACAAAGGCTGTACACAGTGCGTTATCACTCATTTTTTTACAAAGGCTGTACATAGTGCCTTATCACTGTCATTGTTTTTCACAAAGGCTGTACATAGTGCATTATCACGGTCATTGTTTTTCACAAAGGCTGTACAGTGCATTGTCACTGTCATCATTTTTTTACAAAGGCTGTACATAGTGCCTTATCACTGTCATTATTTTTCACAAAGGCTGTACACAGTGCGTTAACACTGTCATTATTTTTCACAAAGGCTGTACACAGTGCGCTATGACTCACAAGCTATGATAATAAAGGGGCAGCGTCCGCAACCCCATCAACAGCTGCAGTTTTGGACAATCTTATGAAAAGTTTTGATGGGCGTGGTGAGGAGGTTGACGAGAAGCTAATATACGAAAGGCATGAAAATGTGAACCATGCCCACTTCATACTGTGTTCCTTACCCGCTTGAATATTTTTCAACACGCGCTTTTGCTATCGTTATATTACTTGAGCTGGAGAGATAAAGTGCACATAGTGACCGACGACCCACACTAACGTGCAGAGTTCGCCCGCATATGCTACAAAAATACAGAGAGGCTACCAAGCATAATTTCTTTTTAAGGTCATACTCTTCATAGTGGGTAAACAAAAGAATGGACATAACGAAGGAGTGGTTAGTCCCGTTGAACTTGATAGAGGGCCATAATGAGGTCTGATGTAACGAAGTAGTGACTATAACAAAGCTATTGCAGGATTCGGTTCAACTTGAATGCTTTTGTGTAAAGCAGCCGCTAATTGCTAAGCTTTGAACTTGTCAAGCTGTATACCTGAAATTGAAGACTGGAACCTAACCCTATCTAAGTTTTGGTTCACAAAACGCACATGCCAACATAAACGAACCCGGCAAAACATTTTCAGAAACTTCTCGCGACACCCAGCAGAGCAGAAATGAAAATCGCCAACACTTGAGAGATGGTGATACAAAACATCAGACACTTTCAGGTGATGTGCAGTGGCCTCAATAATGGCAAGAAAGTGACATTCAAGTTGTTGTACGTATTCAAAAGCTGCTTCCGATGGCACAGTTAGATTTCCGAAAAGTTTGCTGGGGACGTGGTATGCTTTGAGCATTGTGAAATACTGATGGGTCCCCTTTAGTGTCTCGCTGTCGTCTATCAATATCTGTGGGCAACTGCAAGTATCACGTGCATTCTGAAGAAAGTATTTGATGAGAAAACCAGCTACATAATATGTAGCGGAGTCATCAATAATATGGGAGTGAATGTTGGTCGCAAGTTCAGAGAGATCGTCTAGAGCGGGAAAGTCGTCAGGCTGTGGCTGTGCACACTCCTCATTATCCACAAGAGACGCACTAGCGAGGGAGAATGGCGAGAGCTCCTGAAGGAGGTCACATTCATCATCCTCGACATTTCCGTATTCTGACAGTTTGAAGAGTTTTCTTATGCAGATGTGCTTCAGGCCACAAATAAATTGTGCTGCATTGGGGTTGGTGTTGCAACCTTGCTTTTGCCTTATGTGGCCAAATATGTTCTCCAGAGGATCCTGTTGAAGTCTGCGTGTTAGCAGGTATTCAAAATTGTAATTTTTGGAGAGGTCGTCCCACAGTTGACAAATAGCCTGAATTGCGATTTGCCAACCAACGACGGTTTGTGGTTGACGTCTGCCATCAAACGTCCATGATGCAATCCAGGGAGGCTGGCCTCGAAGGAAGTCAATCAGCTCTGAATCCTCTTTCACGATTGCATGCCGGAGCTTTTGCGAAGTTTTCTTTTTACTCGAGCTGTTCAAGGCATCGAAAATCCTGTCCATACGATCACAAAATTGTGCTGTAGTGATGGCCGAGGCAGGCAGCACTTTCGCATACACCAATGCCGTGATAGCAATCGAAACTGATGCACTGAGGACCTGCGTTGCTCTGCTGACCTTCATATTAGAAAAAGGTTTCTGATGAATGTGCCTTTCAGTCAACTTTGGAGCCAATCGCAACCGCAACTCATGTGAGGATTGGTAAAGGCTTACATTGTGGGACCAGTCAACGATGTCATCCCCAATATATAACTTGTGTGCTTGCACATTATTGCGCGTTGTTTTAATTAAATGTGGAACATCAAAGATGAAATATACCCGCTCACCATTAACTTAAAAAAAAAGGCTTTGCTACAGTCACTCTTAGTTGGTTAGCGAGACTTACATTTGAACTGCTATGGTCACAAATGACTGCTTTCACTGCAATGTTAATGCTCCTAAGCTCCACAATGAGTGACACCAGCAGGTTATGCATAACAGATGATGGTGTTGATGTGTGCACTATAGTAAAAGCAACCGGTTGAGCCCACTTTTTCGAAACACCAACAAGAACAACTACCATTGCTCGATCAGCAATGGTTGAAGTGCGATCAGTGCCATCATCTATAAAACCCTGGACAATGTCCCGTGCAGCATCATAACACAAATTCTTTTTGAGTGCTATTTCATCGAAAACTAAAGCACACACTCGGTCCCGTTCATTCCAAGCTTGAGTATTTGTTGCAATGGAAGAAATGATTCCTGGAATTGCGCCTGGAGTCATCTTTACATTGGCTAGCCACCTCCTTAATGAACGCCGGGAGGGCAAAGAAAAATATGGAGCCAGAAATCGGTATGCTCGCGGACCACGGAAGTTTAAGTGAAGAGCAAATATCTTGAACCACACGGGAAACCGCTTGCCCTTGCCTTTGGGCCTCAAGCGAACATGTGCAGAAAGAAGTTTAAAATACTCCTCGGTGACGTGCGGTCGGATAATGCCAAGGGCCTTTGAAGTCGATGACGGTGCTCGGTGAGGCTGCCTCAGCAGTCTTTTGATAGTTTTCCGCTGTGCTGCTACTTTGGCTTGCAGACGTCGAATGGTTTGCTTGTATTTCTTTGATGGAGACCTTGCAGCTGGCACACAGGAAAGCACTGCAATAAACAAAAATTGATTTAAAAGCGAACAGCAACTAATCCCGTACGAGCGCTTTCTTCGCTTCTTTTTTACCCAAGGTGCCCAACTTTCTGTGGTGCAAAGTTTTCGATTCCACAAATTGAAAAAAAAAACATTAACAATGGCACCCTAATAATGAAAATCACTGAGAGCCCACCATGACATTTTATTGGTGCTAGTTTGCTCAGAATGTCCTAAACATAAAATTGCACATTGAAAACAGCTGCAATAACAGCATAATCACCATTTGCTGTAGGGCACTCAGGCGTGGAGCTGTTGGAGGACACATCTTCTGGAGAGTCTTGTGAAGCTTGTTCAGTACCTCAGACACTGCTGTCGGAACAATCTTGCGAGCAGCCTGCGGAAGTCTCTATATCAATAGTCTGTTGAAGTGAACATAAGTGTTGAAGCAAACAGTAAACTCACCAGTCACACATGTTCCCTTTGTGACAACTGAGCGACTGCCCAAGGTTTCCTCCAGCAAGACGCAGTCAGCAGGAACTCCTTCACCAGCTACATGGGAGCTGCCACCTGTAGAGGTTTGGTCAACAGTCAACTCAGTTCGAAAAAAAAGACAAGTCGACACTGTACACACCCTGCTCCTCGGGGCACTTCAATGTGTGGGAGCCGCTTTTCGAAGCCTCTGCCGCAGACCCTAAAGAAATGAAACAACAACAATTTGTCAGTAAGAGGCTTAAAATAACAAAAACTGAAGCACATCCACACCTTGCAGTGCGGATTCTGCAGTCATGTCCCAGTCACTACTTGAAGCGATGCTCAGAGAACCTGCATATATGTGTAGTTGGTGCAAGTTACAAAGCTTGTAGCACAGGGAAATTTAAACCGCCCTTTCAAACGCATGTATTGGTAGGTGGAAGAAAAGAGAATGCATCAACAGAGAAACAAGCAATTTGTGGTTTGTGGAATTATCGACAGTGCCAGCTTTCTTTGATACGAGGTATATGTGTACATGTGCATGAAGGCTTCAAGTTAACGTTAAATAGCCCTTCAATGTATTTCAAAACAAGTTACACAGGTCAATAGCATAAAAGAATGACAGGAATGTAAAGCTGTTACGAAGTTAATAGCCCACAATGCACAAAATTTAAGACTTTCGAAGTGTTACTTCTACAGCGAGGTTTCTCCATCGGCTACAAATATCTTCCAGGTTAACTGTCACCACTGATTCAAAAGAAGTGGCTGCTATCGCAGATGATTGAGTTTCTGTCAATCACTTACATGGTGCAATTGGTTGCACACTGGGAACAGCCATTCTTGTAAGCCTTGTGTGCCCAGGGTCCATGAAACTTTCAGCAGTAAAATGGTCGCTGCAAACCCTGTACGTTGCGTACAATAGGCTGGCCGGCTTACTCAGGAGATCATCTCGTCCGGCATACTGCATCCATGCTGTCATCCTGCATCGGCAATGAACTATCAGCTGAAGGCGAAGTGCTCGAACAGTGATTTAGTTATTGTTAGCCTCACTGAGCAAGCACGAAAAGTAAGCTTGAAGACATGCAAACCATACAAAAGCTTTAGCGCACCTGCCGTCCCGTGGTATGCGGAAGAAACTCGTCCCTGGCTTCTTGTGGGTTCTGCCATTGTTTAAGCACCACGAAACACAGCAGTAGCTGCCGTAGCTTGCACCGCCGGACGGCATGGCATCAGCGTGGTCTGAAAATGACAGTAAATGCACACCAGGATTTATTCGTGGTCCGAGGCTTCGGGAAACGCGTCGTGAAGCATGCGAGGCCCAGCGACCGCTCCTCAACAGGGAGTTTTCGAGTTTTCGAATAGCGAAAACAAAGCTTGCGGGCGTAGCGTTGCGGGCTTCACTTAAGGGGAGCCCGCGAGCGTACGACGCGTTCGCCGCTACGCCGCAAGCTTTTCGTACGCTATTCGAAAACTCCCTAATGTTTCGCACCGAGCTCAGCGCACAGCACGCGTCGCCTCGGCTTGACGCCGCGCCCCAGTTTGCTATACTAGGGCGAAATCTTGTACGCGTTCTTGTACGCGTTCCACGATGGGACGGAGGCGTTCCGTTCCATCGAGCCGAACGCGATTCTGCATACGTTGCACAATGTTCACGTCTTGCCGCCGCATACAGCCGCAAACAGTTTTTTTAGCAAACCTCGCCGTCCTCGCAAGCTCCAGAAAAAGATTACAACTGCGCGAATAAGACACCACGTAAGAAACAGAAACGCCCACCCACACGAAGCACAACGCGTGTGGGCGTGTTTATGTTTCTTACATGGCGTCTTATTCGCGCAGTTGTAACCTTTTTCTGATTCAATGACCCAACTAGCCCAACAACATGTAATTCAACAAGCCTCGCTTGAAAACGCACCTCACCTGCTGTCTCACACACGAAAACACCGAAGCAGCCGACGTTGACGAAACCTTCCCGCTGTCACGCCTATGGTCATGCCTGGGCTTGTCGCATGCTGGTATGGCGAGTACTCTCGGCGCGAAATCGTAGATGCTGCTTATGGCAGTGCGGCTGAACAAAAATAACCACGTAAGGTGCGTTGAATAAAGTGTTTTTATGTATAAATAACATGTCAAATATAGGCGCATAATTATTATTTTGTAAAAAACATTCTGTTTAATTGATGATAACTTTTTGTTTTTCGCACTTGCGTCCTCTGGCGTTTGGTGAGAGCACTAGTTTGTTACGTGGTCGTGACGTACTTCCTGAGGCCAGATTTCGCGGAGTGTCCTCTCTTAACTTTTTTTTTCTCTATGCCGAGACTGCCAGCTTGCAGCTGATAATTTTCTCCAACCATTTTCAGGAAGCGCGCCCAGTGTCATCGATCATCTGGACCCAGGCAGGCAAAGTAAAACAAGAGAAAACAGAAGAAATTTAGCGGCCTTTATTGAGACAGTTCTTTTTTGTGGGTGGCAAGGTCTGGCTCTCCATGGCCATAGGGACAGTGGTCCTATTAGAGCACTGCACGGGCCTGATTTTTAGGCCCGAGCCCGGCCCGAGCCCGCTTTACGAGGCCCGAGCCCAGCCCGGGCCCGTAATACAAGCCCGAGCCCGGGCCGGGCCCGGGCGTACATGACCGTGACCAGCCCGGGCCCGTGGACCCAAGCCCGGGCCCGTGTTACTGAGCCCGGGCCCGGGCGTTCATTACTAAGCTTAGCTAGGGTCCGCGTGTGCATGACAAGGCCCGGCCTGTAAGAAAAAAAAACTTTTTTTTTACTTACAGATTGTACCGTATCTGTCAGCCTCACCTTCTCGAGCTTTAAACAGCTGCAGTATATAAGCAATAAAAGGCCGAAATCTGTTTCACCCACGGGAACATCAGTAATCCGACCATTTCCTGTGCTGCTATTTTTCCGCTGGTGCACATGCACTTAGTTTGATTTGTACGATATGGTTCTATGATGTCATTTAGCGTGCAAATATACAGGGTGTTTCATTTTGGCTGAACCAAATTTTTAAAGATTGCCTGTGGCAGATAGCACAATTATAATCCTTGATGTAAACTACTCGATGAGGTGGACATTACTGCCACGAGAAATCAAAACGGCTAATTGAAGAAATAAAATAAGTATGCTAATTACCTTTTTAATTAATTATTTTACGGCACATCTTTCAATATACGAATTATAGCCGCCGAGTTCGCAAGGTGTATCCACTTGGAACGAATTCTCAGGACTAAATCAGTTTCGAGATAATAATTTTCAAAGTGTCCGACGAAATCGATCAAATCAAATCAATTTATTCTCCAGTTGCCATGCTGGACGGTCATTTTGGACTAAAAGCTAGATATGTAGCTTGACGTGACCCAAAAGACCAGGCAAGGCAATAGTACAGCAAACAGTGTGCGCACATGCAAAATAATTCACATATATTTCCAGCTATCACTGGAATTCCTCATAGACTAAATATCTATGAACGGAAAGACAAAGAATATTTCCGTCACGGCGAGTTAATAGAATTGGAAAAAGTTTTAACCGAATGCATTTTAAACAACACTACAATAGCAATACTAGCTATACAAAACAACGCAACACCAGCTATACACCATAGCATGAGACTGAATTTTACAAGATTAACATTTGCTAAGAAAACGAAAGAGGATGTACATTATATACTCAGAACCATACAGAAAGGCAGAATAATAATCACGTCAGATACATTACAAGAGACCAAAGTGTCAGCTGAGTTCTTTCTTACTGAAATTACCGCCATTTTTGTATCTGTTCAAAGTGAATGGTAGGTTTTGTATTAACGACTGATGCTTATAGAGTGTTCTGAAGTATGGAATTGACCATATCTCAGGATTTCTTGTGTTCGCATTAATGCGACGACGCTCTACGAAGGCTAATTGTTTTATGCAGTTCCAAGCTAATTCTGACATGGATGGCCTAATGGATGGTCAGAACGCCTAATTGAATATTTAACACAATTACGCTAATTAACAATTTAATTAATTATTTTACGGCACATTTTTAATCCATGAATTATAGCCGCTGAGTTCGCAAGGCGATACGTATCCACTTGGAACGAATTCTCAGGACTGAACCAATTTCGAGATATGAATTTTCAAAGTGTCGGGCGAAATGCATGAGCGTTCCAGTTAACTTTTTGAGGAAAACGCTGTTTTTATTTATTTATTTATTTACAGTACCCTCAGGGCCCAAAAGGGCGTTAAAGAGGGGGTGGGTACAATAAACGATAACAAAACAACATGGTCAAACAATTAGTAGTATTTAGAGTGATACACTCAAAATATGCTCAGTTATTGCAATCTTGAAAGATGATGCCTCCTCGATGCAGGCGATGGATGGGGGAAGGCGGTTCCACTCGGCACTGGTTTTTGGCAGCAATGAATCGGAGAAAACATTTGTGCGACAAAAAAAGAATGAACACTTTAAGCCGATGATCAAGACGCGACGACATGTACGAAGGTTCTGAAATAAATTCTTGTTTAAGTGAGTTATTTTGATAAAACATTTTTTGAAAAAGGCAGATACGGGAAATCTTTCTTCGAAGCTGCAAATTAACAAGGCGAAGGTTTGACTTCAATAAAGAAACGCTAGCTGTGCGAGAATAGTTTGATAGGATGAAACGTGCTGACCTGTTCTGAACTGACTCAATGGTGTCTGCTAATGTTTTTTGACCAGGGTCCCAGACTGATGACGCATACTCTAGCTTCGGTCTAATTAGTGTTTTGTAGAGTAGTAACTTCAAATGGGGTGGGGTTCTAGAAAAATTCCTGCAAACGTAGCCAAGAGATCTGTTTGCATTGTTAGTGATGTGTTCAATGTGCGCATGCCACGAAAGGTTACTGTGTAGCTGAATTCCAAGATATTTATAGGAAGTCACGTGCTCAAGCTTGATTTCATTGATAACATAGCCGAAAGGAGTGGGTGAGTTTGACCGACGCGAGAAAGACATAATTTTGCATTTAGACGGATTTAAGAACATTAGCCATTGTGAGCACCACCTTGAAATGTTATCTAGATCTGACTGAAGCATAAAGTTATCATGCTGATTAGTTATTTCACGGTATAGAACGCAATCGTCGGCAAAAAGTTTAATAGAACTGTTAATTACGGCAGGCAAGTCGTTTATATTAATTAGGAATAGTAGTGGTCCCAAGACAGAGCCTTGAGGAACACCTGACTTCACGGCGCAGTGCGGGGATGCAGAATCGTTTGCTGTTACAAATTGGCTACGGTTGTTTAGAAAACATTCTATCCATTTCAGAATATTAGGATCAATATTAAGAGTACTAAGTTTAAGAAGCAATAAGCGATGAGACACCTTGTCAAACGCTTTCGCAAAATCTAGAAAGATACATTAGTAAGGTAGTGCGTTGGGCGAGTTGGTGCATAGCTGAACAAATGAGTTGTGGCGCAAGGAAAGAAGGAAAAACCAAGGAGAGACAGGATAGGGCGCCAAACTTTCAACTAGTTTATTCCCAGCACATCACCCAAATATATACATTTCAAAAAATGCGCACAAAGAAAAGGCGCAGCTCGTTTCGCAAGCTACCTCACTGCGCTATCTAAATACAAACATTCACTTTTGTAGAGGGAAACGGAAGGCACGCTGACACAACCCTTCCTCCTTATGTGATACGCCTCGAGCAGTTCACGGGCTAACACTTCTCTGCTTCTTCCTATCACGCGCGTGTCATCAAACCGTGGTGCACAGCCATGCGAGGCACAATGGAGCGGCAGGTGTGAACCCACACCATTTTTAATTGATAAAACATGCTCCCTTAGGCGGTCATTAACACAGCGGCCTGTTTGGCCTATATTTGACTTGCCGCAGCTCAACGGAATTTCGTAAACGACGCCCACCATGCAACGCAGTACCGGCTTACTGGCGTGCTTCTTTCCGCATGAAAGCTTGGCCTTTTGAGATGAAATGCGGGCGCAAAGCTTGGAAAACCTGTTAGGGGCCGAGAAAACGACTGTAACGTCATGCCTGTTAGCAACTTTTTTCAAATTGTGGGCGATTTTGTGCATGTAAGGCAAGACCAGTGGTCTCTTCTTCTGCACGGCCTCAGGCTGTCTGCTACACCCTTTCACTTTCTGGAGCAAAGATTCAGCCACACTGGTTATGACCACAGAAGGAAACCCGGCTGCGACCAACCTCGAAACCTGTAGCTGAAAACTGTCGTCCATTGTGTGCTCGCAGGACTTCTTTAAGGCAGACCTAAGACACAGTGTCGCGATAGCTCTTTTCACAGTCTTTGAGTGAGCGGAATCATAAGGCAGAAGGTCCTTACGGGCGCGGGGGCTGTACCTCCAACACGTATGAGTAGTATTTAGTATCAGGTTAATGTCTAAAAACTGCAACCTATTGTCAAGTGGAAGCTCATGCGTAAACCTTAGGCCTTTTCCATGCTGTCTGAAAACAGATAATACGTGATTCACATCGTCACAAACAGTCAACGGATTAGATGTCTTTAGAAGTACAAGAAAGTCATCCACATATCTAAAAACCCTAGGACATAAGTCTGAGTCAAGTTTGCAAGCAAGTACTTGGTCAATACATGAGAGAAAAATGTTACATAGGACAGGAGCTACACACGACCCAATGCAAATACCCGCGCGCTGCACATATAGCACGTCGGTAAAAGAAACAAAGATGCTACTTAGGTAAAATTCAAGGAGCGTCAAAAAATTATCAATCGATAAACCACAAGAATTCATGAAGCCAGTGCTTCCATTATGCTCAATACAATGTCTGACGCAGGGAAGAAGTTCATTGTGAGGAACAGAGTAAAATAAGTCCTCAACATCGATGCTAAAAGCGTAACTAATCCCACTTTCGTTACTCAAGAATTCGGTCACCACACCTGAATGTTTTGTGGCAAACGGGTCATCATAGTTGAGCATATTTAGGTGCTTGAGCAAGAAGTGACTAACCTGTAGCTGCCAAGTGCCCTTCTCGGTCACGATAGACCGGAACGGCCTCTCAGGCTTATGTGTCTTTACTGTGAAGAACACTTCAAGGGTATTGCCTTTGCAATCGTTTATGCACTTTGCAAGTTTGCCTAAATTCAGTTCTCTGCATAGAGACACGGCACGGCTTTTTGCCTTGGCAGGCTTTGCTGTTGAAGGGACAAAATTCTTCTCAATGGCACCGGTGGCCTTTTCCAAGAAAAGGCACTGAGGTAACACAACAAAGCCTCCTTCCTTATCCGACTGCAGAAGGAGCAGCTTGTTGGTCTTGAAGAAGGACACAGTTCTTTCCATCTCATTCGTCTGCCGGGATTTGTATTTGTTCCTCAGGATTGAGTCCGCACCTTCCAGAAGGCAACGCTCACGGTCCTGTTCCTCAGCTCTCATAGAGACGTGGCGGTTTAGAGCCAGAAGTTCATGAGCAGGAACCACAGGGTTAAGGCAAAACTTTGGTCCTTTCTTGAGAACAGAGCCCACATCCTCCGGAATGGCAGCATTCCCAAGAACATGCACATTTTCGTACGTCCGACGCGGCTTTGGCGGGCATTTGGGAAGCCGAACCAGAATGCAACGCCACCAGTACTCAGTCAATTCCGCTGCACGTTGTTGGAAGCGCCTTAACTGAGAAGCAGCCGTCCTCCCTGTGAACTGCGAGTAGCAGAAAGCGTGTAGCAAATCCTGGAACAGACGAACCTGTCTCCAGAGTTCAGACTTCATGATCTTGCAGATACGTTTTACATGGCCAAACGAAGGCTGGACTAGGCCAAACAGCAGCAGGACTTCCTGGGGCACGAAGCCTTTCCTCAAGCAAAAACCGATGAACCTTGCACGGCAAATCGAAGAGGCAATGAAGCTAACAAAGGGTGGTGCTTGGTTGAAAGTAAGGGGAGACAGGAAAGGGCCCACTGTAGAAGAAATATGCTTTAGTAAGGTAGTGCGTTGGGCGAGTTGGTGCATAGCTGAACAAATGAGTTGTGGCGCAAGGAAAGAAGGAAAAACCAAGGGGAGACAGGATAGGGCGCCAAACTTTCAACTAGTTTATTCCAAGCACATCACCCAAATATATACATTTCCAAAAATGCGCACAAAGAGAAGTCGTTTACGAAATTCCGTTGAGCTGCGGCAAGTCATATATAGGCCAAACAGGCCGCTGTGTTAATGACCGCCTAAGGGAGCATGTTTTATCAATTAAAAATGGTGTGAGTTCACACCTGGCGCTCCATTGTGCCTCGCATGGCTGTGCACCACGGTTTGATGACACGCGCGTGATAGGAAGAAGCAGAGAAGTGTTAGCCCGTGAACTGCTCGAGGCGTATCACATAAGGAGGAAGGGTTGTGTCAGCGTGCCTTCCGTTTCCCTCTACAAAAGTGAATGTTTGTATTTAGATAGCGCAGTGAGGTAGCTTGCGACACGTGCTGCGCCTT
This sequence comes from Dermacentor silvarum, assembly GCF_013339745.2. Taxonomy (NCBI): domain Eukaryota; kingdom Metazoa; phylum Arthropoda; class Arachnida; order Ixodida; family Ixodidae; genus Dermacentor; species Dermacentor silvarum. The sequence goes on along the minus strand of NC_051161.1, from coordinate 173,669,801 downwards.
GTCTTTGTGCGCATTTTTGGAAATGTACATATTTGGGTGACGTGCTGGGAATAAACTAGTTGAAAGTTTGGCGCCCTATCCTGTCTCCCCTTGGTTTTTCTTTCTTTCCTTGCGCCACAAATCATTTGTTCAGTTAGAAAGATACAATCAATGATCTGGCCTTTGTCTAAAGAGGAATAAATGTTGTGTATAAACGATATTAGTTGCGTTTCGCAGGAGTAGTTTTTGCGAAACCCATGCTGAGGTGAAGTGAAGAAAGAGTTGGACTCCAGAAATGAGACAAGATTGGAAAATATGACGTGTTCAAGGATTTTGCAAGGGACGCTGATAAGTGAAATGGGTCTGTAATTGAGAGGGGAATGCGGGTTACCTGATTTCAACAGAGGGACCACCTTCCCCACCTTCCAGTCTGCGGGCAAAGTTGAGCACTCAATAGATTGGGTGAAAAGGTACATCAAAAATATGGAGGAGTAGACAGCAGTATTCTTCAAAAATTTCGAATTAATTTCGTCGGCACCACAGGAAGACGATAGTTTTAAATCTTGAATTACCTTCAATATCCCCGCAAAATCGACAACAAGTGAATCCATGGTAAAGAAATCTTCTTTGCGCATGTGTGGCTCTGTATCAACACAGCAAACAGAAAATGATTTCGCGAAAGTATCATTTAGGACATTGCAACATTCTGCATTGCTCATGGTGTTACCATCGTTATCTGTAAGAGATATGGTATTTTTCTTTTTTATTTGAATAGTACTCCAAAATTTTGATGGATTTGTAGAAAAAAGTGAGGGAAGATGGGTATTAAAAAAACATCCTTCGCTTCTTTTAACGCGGTACGATAAGCATGCAGCGAATTAGAATAATCATTCCAACGAGTAGATGTTCGACTGAGTTTTGCAAGACGGAAAAGCCGTTTTTTCTTGTTTGACAGTCTTTTTAATGTCGTGGAAAACCAAGGAGAGCGTTTATTTCCGGAAAGTCTGCGCAGTGGCACGTATTTAGCGACAAGTGACGTGGCTTTGTTTTTAAACAAGTTCCAATTTTCTTCTACGGTACGGCTGAAAAATTCTGGTATACAGTCGTCGATGAATACGGCAAACTCATTATTAATTGCAGTGTAATCACCACTCGCATAATCTCTGATAAATTTTGCATTGTTCTTCTCACATCTAACGGGGCCTGTTACAAAAAAATGTAAAAAACAGTGATCGCTTAGTCCGGGGAAACAAGTTAAAGAATGTACTAAGTTTGGTTCAGTGACAAGGATCAAGTCTAGAGTGTTAGATGAAGTAGTGCCAGCTCTAGTAGGCCCAGAAACAAGTTGCGTAAGATTAAAATTGAGGCATAAGTTAAGGAAAGATTGACTTTCGGCGGATGTACCGACAACAAAAGGCGATAGCGAAGTCCACCTTATTTTAGGGAAATTAAAATCGCCTAAAAGGAATAACGGTGACTGTGGAAATTCTGAGACGAGAAAATTCAGGATGTCATGCAGTTCATCGCAAAAAGTAGATGGTGCACTTGGCGACCGATAACACGCACAAAGCAATAGGTTTTGATGGTTTATAACAATACGAACACAAACCACTTCTGAAGACGACAAAAGTGAAATCCTATAAGACACTATATTGTCGGCGACGGCAATTAATACACCACCACCTGATTTTAGGTCGCGGTCATGACGGTGAACAACGTAATTCTTGTCACAGTGGAACAGCTCTTCGCTAAGAATTTTATCGGTCAACCAAGTCTCCGTCAATACAACCACGGCACACGAATCAAAAATACATGCAAGAGCTTCACGTTTATTGACTGCACATTCGACAATAAAAAAGAGAAATCGTGACAAGGTTGGCTGCGTTGCTGGTGTCTAGTTTCAGTTAAGACGCGTCAGAATGGCGGTTAGTAACAGTTGAAGATAATTCAGCAGTGCAGGGAACATTGCCCAATTGCAGTTCACAGACACTGTCGTTATCAGGGGTATAAATATAACATTTTTTATTGATATACAGCTTGTTGTACTTCACAGTGAAAAAATGGCCGCTTTCTTTGCCAAATTCATACAGTTTAGTTCTGACAGCTCTAGTTGCCTTACAAAAATCTTCACTTACGGAAACACCAGTTGTCTTTAACTTATTTTTAGAAGAAATAATCGTTTACCTTAGCTTAGACGATAAAAATCTGACAATAATAGGCCTGGACTTGTTAGGGACAAAACGACCAAGTCTGTGTGCCCTGGAAATGCGGTCATCGCTCTTACTTAAGTTCATGTTTAATGCTGAATTTAAAACCGAGCAAATTTTCTCTTCCGACTGCACCCAAGTTTCCGCAGCGCTATCTGCCACCCCATGAAATATTAAATTTTCTCGACGTGAACGGTCTTCAAATTCATTGAGCCATTGGTTCAATACGGCTACTTGCGGCACGAGGCTTTCACCCTGCTGCCCTTCAGACGATAGAATGCACTGTTCAACTGCCGAGAGTCTGTTGTCGATATCGGCTATTTGTTGCTCCATTGAATATTGAGCCTCTTTGACTTCACTCAAGGCGGTCATCACTTCTTCGTGCTTAAAATCAAATTTGTCATGTAGCGATTTAACAAGCTGTAGCAACTCCTTGTTAAATAGGGTAGGATCTTCTTTAGGGGGTCCAGGGTTTAGCTCAACGTTGCCGGACATAATAACAACTTGGAAACAAGAACACATTCACATGCTAATTGGAACAATACTTGTGGGCCTGGAAGCACTAGCAGCCAAACATTGTTTGACTTTTTACAGAAAAGTTGAGGTGCTGCGCTCACCTGCATCCAAAAACGAAAATGTGTTTGAAGCATGTTGGCGGCTGCAGTGCTTCCATTCCCACTGACGAGGCGCCAGTCATTCCGGCTACTTTTAAGGCGTGCCGCATGCATTGAAGCACAAAAGTAACTGGCCCTAGCGCTAAAATAATGCAATAGTATCGAAACTGGTAATAGTGCAATTGCCAAAGCGGTAACATGGAAATGGTTTGAGGAGTGGTTCCTTGTATAATTTATTCTTCCTTACGCGGAAACAATGTTCGTTTTTGCGGAAAAGAAAAAAAAATAGCGTAGCGTGCACTGGCGGCACAATGCTAAGGAGACAGTGGAGCTGATGGGCACCTATATAGCTAGTCCTTGCTTTTGGGCTAGGCTAGAGAACGGAAGCGCAGTCGAGGTATGCAGAAAACCAGATGGGGTGATGAAGTTAGGAAATTTGTAGGCGCAAGTTGGAATACGCTAGCGCAAGACAGGGGTAATTGGAGATCGCCTTCGTCCTGCAGTGGACATAAAATATAGGCTGTTGATGATGAAGCACTACCAAGTTGTACTAATTTATTGGTTATTGATCGATTATCGATTAGCTATTGATTGGCTATCGATTGGCTATCGTAAGGTATTTGCCACGTATTTGGGCTAGGCTAAGCACTACCAAGTCATCCCCAGCATTTTCGGGAATTTATTATTGATCGATTATGGACAACCTATTCATTGGCTATAAATTGCCTGTCGATGACTGACTAAGTTTAAGTAGTCCTCACCATTCTTAGCTAGACTGATCCAGGCTCAGCTTTGCTAGTTCACAGGTGTATGTGCCATTGCGCGTGGGCCTTTTCTGCACTGCTGCCAGGATCGGCCCAGATTCTTGGATTCAGCAGACACATCACGCCCGGCTGAAACAGCTCCGCTGTTAAAAATGAGAACTTCATCTGTTTTAATATTTCCTTTGATAAGATATACAGTCATCTGATAAGATATACAGTAAAGAGAGCGGTGTGGATCAAAGAACAAACGGGGATAACCGATATTCTAGTTGACATTAAGCGAAAAAATGAAGCTGGACAGGCCATGTAATGCGTAGGATGGATAACCGATGGACCATTAGAGCTACAGAATGGATATCAAGAGAAGGGAAGTGCAGTCGAGGAGGGCAGAAAACTAGGTCGGGTAATGAAGTTAGGAAATTCGCAGGCGCAAATTGTAATCAGCTAGCGCAAGACAGGGTTAATTGTAGATCGCAGGGGATGTCTTCGTCCTGCATGGACATAAATATAGGCTGATGGTGATGATGTAGTCATCTTGCACGTGTCACTTCAGCTTGGCACAGAATGCATTGAACCATGCAATGCATAACGGTCGCGTGTGCTCGAAGGCCTACTTAGGCCTTTCAATGAGCGGGCTCGAGTCTGGCCCGGGCCCGTGGCTTCAAGCCCGAATCCGGTCCGGGCCCGCGGCCTCAAGCCCGAGCCCGGCCGGGCCCGCGGCTTTAAGTCCGGGCCCGCCCTAGCCCGCCGACCAACGTTTCGGGCGGCCCGGCCCGGGCTTTCGGGTTGGCCCGGGCCCGTGCAGTGCTCTAGGTCCTATAGATTTAAGCAAAGAACCCGCTGAAAATACTGATATTTTCAAAGCGCTTCTTCGCATGCGAGCTCATTCTGGAGATACATATCGGAAGAACTGTTTGGAAAGTTGCCCCAGTAATGCCTCGTATTAAAGCCCAGATGTACAACACCAAATTATAGAAATTTGTGGTGAAATTATCAAAGAAAGCCTTGATGCAAAAGTAAACGCTGCAGGCTGCTTTTCCGTACTTGCTGACGAAACGACATATTGCTGGAATCGAACAGCTTAGTGTTTGTGCAAGGTACCTAAACAACGATGCCAACGATATCGAAGAAGTGTTTTTAGGTTTCAGCACAGGAATAGATGCCCTCTCTCATTGCGACTGCAGGTTATATGTAAATGTGTACGAACTGCTGCAGATTCTAGTCACCCTTCCAGTGACCACTTGCAGCGCAGAGAGATTTTCAAACATGAGATAACTAAAAAACTACTTGCGCACTACAATGTCTGAGGAACGCATGGTTATGCTGGTGCTTCTATACGCCCACAGAGATGTCGGCATCAACGTGTCTGAAATTATTGACCGCTTCGCTAAACTTCCCTGCCGAGTAAAGTTTGTCTTTAGATAGACGAGCGGCCAGCTAGTCTACTGTGAATCAGCAGTTATGCTGCTATTGATTGTCGTTTAGAGGCTCAGGCCCGCTTCGAGAAAGCGCGTGCAGAATCTTGAAGAAGCGCCCCCCCCCCCCCCCCCCTGAAGTCCCTATATAAGAAAAGTACCGCCATCCTTTGACAAATGCCGCTTCGCTCTCTCCTGTGGTATCCTGTATCTCCGATTGGACGATGATAGCGCGCGCTTTTCACTTCTTTATATTTTCTTTTTTTCCGCCTCAGAGCCATGTTGAAAGTCCTCTGCGCAGCCGCAGTCGCCGGCGGCGGCGACGGCGCGCGCCCGGCCTGAAAGCTTCAACGTGGACTTTCTAGGTACGCCACCGTCGACTTGGCTTTCGCAAGCAAAAAGTAAAGAAAAAGCAAGCGCTTTAGGAGAGGAGGCGGCGGAGGAAAGAGTAGATGGCGGTACTTTTCTTATATAGCGACTTTACCCCCCCCCCTTCCGTCCATCTTTTCCTCGTCCAACTTTTTGTCCGATCGAATCAAAAAAGCAAAAATGCCCTTCTGTCGCTTCATTTGTCGACAGCTGATTCTAAAATAATAATGTAAGCTTGCTAAATGGTCGCGATGGGCGCATGTTTCAGGATATGCAGTCGCATATCCTGAAACTGTGTCATTCAGGCCAAAGCACTGCCCTGTTCCACTCAAAAGCATATTTGCTTTGGCGGGCTGACGAATTACTGAGATTGTATATTTTGTGTTCTAATAATAAAGAAAGAATGAATGAATGAATGAATGAATGAATGACACCCTTAATCTCGTTTGGCCTCAGTTTACGAGTCCATTTGCGCATTTGCGTGCAGGTGCCTGGTCGAGTTATGTTTATGTTCACTGCCACGGAATTTCTGTTTTTCGAAGGCGAAAGCCTTAGGTGCATGGCTATATTTTCGGTGCCATTGGCAGTGACCTTGGAGAAACCGCGCCATAACGAAAATGGCCGACACCGCAAAGAGTAAGATCACGTCAACAAATGCTCGGTTTGACGTCAGTTTTCTCAGGGAGGTTCCTGTGAACAAAGTAAATTAGTGGCTTTGTAAAGAAAATTTGCTACATTTCAGCCGAACACCTTTTCGAAGCTCTTGGTAAGCGACGGATGTAAATGCAGAAAATCATCTGTAACTGGTCAGTGTTTGAAGACCTGCTTCACTGCACAGTGGCATAGCCAGAAATTTTGTTCGGAGAGGGGGGGCTCACGTTGCAGCGCGGCCTCCTCCTTATAGAATTGGTCGAGGGATCAAATACATCAATAATAACTGCATTGCCATTGCCAATGTCATTGTATATTAGAGGCTGCAAACAAACTACTGAGTGCTACCCACTGTCAAGTAAAATATGTATTTTTTCATAAAAGAATATATTCGTATGTCCCAAAAATTGTGGCGAAAATAACTGATGTCAATGCTTCCGCGTTTTTTTGTCTATTTAATCAGCAATGAAAATATCACACGAACTTTAGAACATCAGAATATCATAGAATATCAGTTCCAAAGCAGCAAAGCAGTGCATACAGCTGGTGCGAAAAACGTAAAGGCTATGAAAAGAACAAGTTGAGCACAAATATTTTGATAAATCTTTGTCATTAAAGAACCTTGTTTACTTTTTTGTACAGTCGCGAGCAGAAGCTTGGAGACAATGGCATCAGCAAAACATTTAAATATATTCAAGCGCAGTTGCACGGCCCCGAATTGGCTTAATACGTTGTACTGGTCCACCACGCGCACGTAGGATTGCGCTCTTGATTTCAGCCGGAATGTCCAGGCTGCGAAGGAAAAAAAATAAAATCGTGGCAGCAGGGAGGCTCGGCCTTTCTGTACCGACGTGGTAGCGGCCCGCTACGTGCTGATGCGCGTTCCGAGGGACAGCAATAAAGCTTTATTATACCATCATTCCATACCTTTGGTCCACAAACTTTTGCTCGTGACTGTACATATACAACGGCCACGGAAAAACCTCAACGGCGCTGTCCTTCATTGTAATAGATTGCGCATGAGCAGTTGTTACGGGTCGTGTATTGTAATTACACCGATAATATAGTCGCAACAGTGAGTACATATAAGAAGCAGGAGTTCTTTAAGATGCACATTAGAAATGCGAAAATAGAATGGAATATGCAAGTGCGAAGATACAAGTTGATAAAGGGCACAAAAGTGTCACTGGTAACAAAATGCACTGTTTGTATACACAAAGCCTCGCAAAAAGATGTTTAAATATATGTATAAGTATGCAATAAATCCACGTATTTAAGCAAACGTCACTGTATGTAATGCGTCAAACAAGACAAATAGACATGTTGCGCAGTCACACATAGTAGTAGCTTTACGCATAGAAAGACAGACGATCCAGGCAAGAACAAAACTATGATCGCAGAAATCGTGATATGTTCCAGAAGAACCGCCTGTTGGGCTAGTTGGTCTAACATAGTTACTTTCAGTTTGGCAGAACAGTTTGGTTCTCCTAGAAGCTGACAAGGAAGGTGGATTTGTTGTGATGTCGAAAGGCACGTTCAATGAAAAAGCCCAAGCGGCAGTGGACAAGAACTTTGTGGCTGTTTAAAAAAGTGCAGTGAAGGCTAAGACTAAGTTCATCAAATTTTGTAAGAACTTGGAATTGAATGATCTTGGTAGTGCTATTAGAAATAGTAAGGGGAACAGTCTGAAGGTTTTCTTTTCTGCAAAAACACATAAGGTAGATGTCAATTTCAGAACCATTGTGAGCGAAGGGGGGGGCTTGGCAAAAGAATGTTAGTCAGTTTTTACTGAAGAGCCTTAAGTGACTCACGGTTGTTGATCCTTTCCGCGTGAGGAAATCTGAAGTCACTGAATATGTGAAACACAACGAGAGTATAGATTATGGCTTGTCTGTCGACGTTGAGGACTTGTTTTGTTCAGTACCTCAAGATAAGCTTTTAGTTGCTGTTAGGAAGTGCATTGAACAGAGTGGCGAATGCGATTTCCAAAACTCTGCTTGCTTGTCGGTTCATAATTTAACGCTTTTAGAACTTTATCTTAGTGTAACATTTATTGTTTTAAACGAGCAGCCTTTTCTGCAACGTAGAGGAGTGTGTATTATGTCTTGCGTGGCTCCGATTCTATGCGACATATTTTTAGCTGATATTGACAGTGTGCTTGATTTGGCTTTTAATGGGGAGAAGGTATTCAAAGTGTTTCGGTACGTCGATGACTTTTTAATTCTTTTAAAGAAAGAGGACGGTTTCACTGCCCCTGGGAGTATTTTAGATGTTTTTATTCAAGCTGGGCAGGGTTTAAATTTCACTCATAAATTGCTTGGAACTGAGGGGTTACAATTCCTGGATCTCAGGCTAAAATTTAGTGTAGGCCATGTTTGCTGAGAGTACCTCCCACGGGTTAAGAAGTGTCCCCTGCCTTTTTACTCTGCCCACTCTAAAATAGTAAAAAGGGGCATCGCATTACAATGTATGGATGCTGCGCTCCGTAAGTCATGCCCGAATTCAATGCAGCTTAGGTTTGTCAATCAGATAGGTCGCCTTTTAGCAGCGGGATTCCCTGAGTTGCTTGTTGTTGCGGTGGCCGAGTCAGTAAAGAACAGAGCTGGAGCGGAAAGGGCTGAGACCCAGTGATGGATGGCGAGACCCGTAGCCATGCCTTATATGCATCAGGTCTCGCACAACCTGAAGAAGGTCGCGAACAGGCATCGTATTCCTGTGGTCTTCACGGCTCCTAATAAGCTATCCAGGCTCTGCCCTCGAATTTGCGGTGACAGGAAAACAAGCCAAGATAGCCGCTTCGTGGGGTGTGCGACAGGAGTGGTATACTCCGTCCCCTTGTTGTGCGGGAAGGTGTACATCGGCCAAACCGAACGGTGCATAAACGACCGGCTCAGGGAGCATGCGCTAAAAGTTGAGAAAGAAAGGACAAGTATGCACATTTGGTTGCCCACATCATTACGGGTAGTTTTACGTGTGGTTAGGCACGATTTTATGAGACCACTATCTTAGGGAAATCAACAAACTACACGGCTCGAGTGGCTCTATAGAAGCATTCTACATCCACAAGAACTCAGATATTTGTATAAGCGAAGCGTCAATTTTTTTTTGCACAGTGCCGAACTGAACTATTTGAACTCTGTTACCTGAGGGACATAGTACTGTTAACTTTTTTAGATTTCTTTTTATCACCTCACATGGGAAAGGGGCGTGACACTGGTGTACGTGGTTCACCTTATAAATCGGAGGGTTTGTTGACTGAAATAAACGGTTGGTAGTAGCGCTCGTCCGCGTCTGTCGTGTCTTCTTGTGTGTTGTGCGTACTTTTTTGCGCTATGTCTGAAACTAACTCATGAAATGTACTTGGGCCATGCGGCGGTCGCGACAGCACCATATGGGTAGATAATAGAGGAAGAATGCAGAAATCAGTACGAAAATGTGTAATTTAACTGCCTGCAGAGGAGCGACAAATTTTCTGCACCCAAAATTAAGGGAGGGTATTGCTTCGGCTCAAAAAACAAGTAAAAGTAGGTAGCTAAAAAGAAAAGGAAAGACCAAACGAAAGCCAAAGATGATGCGGCAAGTTAAACTACCCAATATACGAGTGTGTTTGTTGGGAAACGCCGCGAGGGCCGGCCCTTCAATAAACAAGGTCGGTTAAAATTGGTTATTGATGACCTCGTAATTTTAGTTTTCACACGATAGCTTTGATTATAATGCTACCTGTTTGAATAAACGGCGATAATTTCTGCGGTTTTAGAAACTAATGAACAGTCATACATTTTCATAATTACGCGTTTATGGACCTGAAGAAACAGAACCTTTATTTGCATTGATTTTTGCCGCTTCGCTATCTAAAGGACAAACTTCACTCGTCGGGGAAGTTTAGTGAAGCGGTCAATGACTTCGGACACGTTGATGCCGACGTCTCTGTGGACGTCGGCATCCTCGTCGAGCCAGACCTTGTCGTCTACAAAAAAAGAACCGCCTCAAAAATAGGCCGTTAACTTTTTTTTTGTTCTCTCTTATTTTACTTTGCCTGCCTAACCATGTGTTAGTCAGACATTGTAGAGCGCAAGTAGTTTTTCTAATCTCATGTTAAAAATATACTATCTGCGCTGAAGTGGTCACTGGAAGCGTGGCTAGAATCTGAGGCCGTTTCTACACATTACATAGAACTTGCAGTCGCAATGAGAGAGGGCATCTATTCCGGTGCTAATACCTAAAAGTACTCCTTCGATGTCGCTGGCATCTTTGTTTGGGTACCTTGCACAAACAGTAAACTGTTGGATACCGGCAATATCCGTCGTTTCGTCAGCAAATATGGAGAAGCAGCCTACACCATTTACTTTTGCATCTAGGATTTCTTTGATAATTTCACCACAAATTTCTATAATTTGGTTTTGTACATCTGGGCTCAAATACGATGTATTACTAGGGCAACATCCAAATGGTTCTTCAGATATGTATCTCCACAATCAGCTCGCAAATGAAGAAGCACTCTGAAAATACCAATATTTTGAGAGGGGATTTGCTTAAATACGTAGGACCACTGTCCTTATGGCCTCGGAGAGCCAGACTTTGTCGTCCGCAAAAAATAACCGCCTCAAAAATAGGCCGTTAACTTTCTTCTGTTTTCCCTTATTTTACTTTGCCTGCCTGGTCCAGCTGATTGATCACATCGGGCGCCCTTCCTGAAAATGTTGCGAGAAAATTATCAGCTGCCAGCTGGCAGTCACGGTCATATTTAGTATTTTCGTCTGTGCGGAAGATTGCGAGCGCGGGCTTCCATTTCTGGAACGGCTCGGACACGAGGGCTCCAGTGCGCGCATGTTAGCTCAAGTTTCTAAGAACATTAAACCCATAAAGTTCCAGAATTGAAAATCTAAAGCACGCCTTTGGAAATGTCAGTGCACCTTTTGCGTCATAAGTTTACGAGAACTTTATACCCATAAAGTTTCGGAATTGAATTCCATGCGCTCCGTAGATTCCGCAGCCGCTGCGAGATGCCGCAACGCGCCCGCTCGCTATCGAAAAACTCTTGAAAGTTTGTGCTCGGATGGGGCTCCTTGCGTTATGTGAGTTCAGATGCCAAGGGCGTTGCGACGAAATCTGGCCCGAGTTCGCAATGTGCGTGCCGTAACGTGTTTTCGAGCGTGAAAAAGACATTGTAGACAAAATCCAGAATGATTCCCGGCGCCGGTGGTTGTTTTGGTCGGCGGTGCATGCCAGCACGAAATAGTTTCGGGGGGGGTCTGAAGTTCTATCAGTGCTACTACTGCTACTACTACCCCTACTGCTACTACTATTACATCATTATTAAATAATTATTATAGAGGAAGTACAACAACAATGACAGCTTTACATGAGATCCAACGCAGTGTTTTCGCATAAGTGATGCAAATGTTCCATTACGATTATAGAAAATTTTTCATGTGTTAAAATCTTTCGATTTGATGCAGATTGATAGTGGAATCAACATTCTCTGGCTTACTTATCGTGATTTTTTTTCATTTACCATAAACCACATCTCAACTATTAAATCTCTTAAGCAAACTTTAGTGTACCCTGGGCTTGGGCTCCCGTGTACTGGTGAGGGATACGCTGGGCCTCTCTTTTCGTCGCGCCACCGGCACCGTCATTGGCCGAGCGTCGTCACGCCGTGACAAGTGATATAAGTCGTTCTACTCGGAACAGAGCAGAGAACATGGAGGAAACAACGCCGGTGTACCACTTGCTTCAGCTGTGTGAAGCTGTTTACTCTTGTGCCATCCGTATCGGCAAAGGCGCGTTCCCACCACGGCGTCAGGAAGCACATCTGGTCGCTTAGGCCGGAGCAGTGCTCTCGCTCCTATTGCGTGCACTCGAGCAGTACACACGCTCGCAAGAACTATCTGCAGCAACTCTGAGCATGATGGGACGCCGCGCACCGGGGCTACGCAAATTGCAATGAAAGTGGGAAAGCTGTTTACTCTGTGCCGTACAGACGGACCGTTGTCGTCTACAGTAGTCATTAATGCGAAAGCATTACATGAGCCATGAGGCAGAAAAGCCGGCGTCGTCCACAACGAGTGGTATCAAAATCAATGTGACGTCATCAGCGTCTTGAATGAAATCAGTAGTAATAGAGAAAATAGTAAATGGTATAACAACGTTAATTAGTAGTAATTATGGGTATTTATTGTGAATTAAGGTGAATTACAGTGAAGTGAATTAAAGTTACAACAAGTTAGAGTAGGATGACTTAAGGTGGAGTCAAGAGAATTAAGGTGAAATAAACTGAATTCCAATGAATTAAATTTCGTTAGGGTGGATTAAGGTGCATCCCCATATTAACTCGTAGCTACTTGGCGATGAGTTCTGAATGGTTGTGGTCTGGTGATTAATGAACGCAGAGAAAAGAAAGCGAAGGAAGGATCGCAAACAGGTTGTAATACTTAAGTCTTTATTGGTAATGACTAAGAGAATTCATAATGCTTTCGCATTCAAATCACGTAAGGATACTTAAGATACAATTTTTTTGCGCATGGGCCGCCACAGGGCTATCGCTTGAAACCCCACCGCGCCTCTACCCGCCATAAAATTCTTTGCAGTAAACCTTCTCTGTGATAGCGTTCATGATCCACCATTAAAACCCGCCATGTTTGGCTACGTCATAGTGCACAGCTATCCCTTTAAAATCAACAATCTTTTTAATCTACGGCGCGAACGTCCGTCACATCCAATTATCCTCGCGTTGCAACGGCAGCCCCCGCCACATCCGAGTTTCACCCCACCGCCCGTATATATCGGCCGCCAGCATACTGCACTGTCAATGCTTGAAGGGGTCTGCTGCGTTTCGGCGCGAAGCTCCCCTCGCTAGAAACAGGCGTAGTTTCTGCGCGCGCTAAGAGTGCATGTTTATTTCCCCTTAAACACTACGATTAGCAACATCTGGGTTTAAAAATTTAATTAAATTATAGGCTTTTACGTGCCAAAACCACGATCTGCTTAGAGGCACGCTGTAGTTAGGGACTCCGGAATAATTTGGACCACCTGGAGTTCTTTACCGTGCACCTAAATCTAAGTACACGGGTGTTTTCACATTTAGCCCCCATCGAAATGCGGCCGCCGTGGCCGGGATTCTATCCCGTGACCTCGTGCTCAGCAACCCAACACTATAGCCACTCAGAAACCACGGCGGGTCGGAACAGATAGGAAATTGAAATTAATCACATGCATCAAAGTTTGCATTGCGAGTATTATGAAGTACAGTTTCAGATTTTTTTCTTGCAATTTATGATATATGACAGTCTTTGTGATGACTTTAATTTCCTGTTTTACGTTTAGGCTACTGACACTGCACAAACTATATTTTTTGTCATATTACGGAATACAGGCACAGGAGTGCAGCTCATAAACACATCGGTATAATGAGGAGTAATTTGTGGATACATTTCTCGCTATGGATAATATAGGAGCTTCTTTCTCGCAAATATGTGTCTTGGGTCGGAGTGCTTATGCTGAAAGTGGACTGACTGTCAGCTCTTTCCGTGGAGCTATCGAAGTGACTGTGAAAGCCTTTCGCTGTTTAAAGGTGTAAGCCTTTCGATGCCAGGCGCCTGAAATATACACAAAGAACGTGCTCGTCCGGAACCAGAAAAGTCGCAAGCATCATGCCAAAGTCGGGATTACCCTTCTACGGGTTAGTCGCGTCCTTGACAAAAAAAGAAAACCGGGGAGTGACAAGTCATTTTTAACGACGGGCTGTCGTTCTTATCGTGATCACACATGACTTGCGCCAACGTACCGCGCTTTGTCGGGAAGCTGTGATGGTTCATTCTTTAGAAAGGGTATTTATTTTTTTCTGCAACGTAACTTGCGTCATCGGGGCAGATTTAAAAATATAAAGGTCACGAGTCACGCAGTGGTACCTAGGTGAAATGAACGCCCGAGAAAGATGGACTTGTAGTCACTTTCTTTTGGAAACGCTGATAACGTTGCAGTTTAAACCACAATAGAACTTCGTACACAGTATTTTTACCAACAGCTTAACAGAAGGCTATTCAGTCGTGATATTATTAAACTTTTTAGCAGAGACACTCTCACATGACTTCAAGATATATACAATAAAGGGCTCTGTAATTTCCACCGTGACTTTACCTATAGGTACGTTGCCGTACTTCATGTAATAATCCCAGTCAGCCTACTCACATATACCGCATTCTAATCACATCTACCATGGCCTCGGCTACATCCCAAGAAGCAATTGCCTACCTCTTCTCATTGCTAAAGATTCGGTAGGCGTAAGACAGGCCAAAATTCGAATATGAATGCTCTGTATGGAATTAGCATGGAACCTTCAGTCATATAGAACGTATGGATTACACTCGAGTCTGTCCAGAAACGGGCAGTAACATTAATTTACTCTGACTATTCATTTATCATCAATGTTAATAAACAAAAAGCATGCTGAGCTTCTATCGCTAGGTTTGCGTCGTGAAGTCACCTGACCTTGCACACGTTCTACAATTCTACGCTCTAATATTCCATCACAAAGAGCTCGGCGCTTGTCATCACGTATAATCTAAAAAGCAGCCTGGCCTTCAGAACGTATAGTCAGCGTCCAAAGCTTTCGCACGCCTGAAGCTGAAAAAAAAATAATTCTACGCCTGAGGCACGCATCGAGGCATTCGGATTTACATCGTATACTGGTCTAGAGTAAACAAAAGTTTTGCATACTTTTACTGGCTGTGGGCGTAGCTGCGTTGAAAATGAACTTATTCGAAGAATCTCGGCCGCGTGAACTTTTGACGCTGACTGTGCCATTGAACACCTGTATTTTCTTTATTCTGCACACATTTTTTAATGAATGGCCTTCCAGCCAACGTCATGCAATGCTTACACCCGGTTAATTTTCAGGACAGCCATCTCAGACATGATGTATTAAGTATAACAACTGACATACTATGTAGTACGTCATTTTTATCACCAATGAGGTGTAATAAATTTGTAAACAAATAAAGGATAATAACATTGCCTATGAAATTTTACTCAAATCTCAGGACTACTTCAAAACTTCGCCTGTTCGCCTTGTGTACATCCCTACGCTTTCTAGGAAACTCAACGGGCGAAAATCAAGTGTGAAATTGACATGTCCTGCGGCACCTTGGCAGAAAAGGGAAGGTTTGGCTTAGTAGGACCGTATGAAAGGTTCAGCTGCCATTGTGTTACTCACACACAAGGAACGACACTTTTGTATTTTAATTATACGCAGTAGACAAGATTATAAATGATGCTCAGTGCACGCTGGTGTGATCGTGACAAAACGACCGTACCGATATGGGTCATAAACGATTCTAATAAAGTAACATTTCTGCAAACCGTCACGGTCCTTTCTCATGTTTGTTCAATTGTTCAAACATGTTAAATTTAGGGTAGGAAAATATTCTCACAGAATTACTAAAGAATTGCACCAGTAATTATATCATGGTGCTGTGACCTGATTCAGCAATATATGTTAGCCAAGAACAGAACAGCAGAATGCTATATGGCAACTTCGGTAATTGTAGCCGAAAACAGTGTCTTCTTGCTCAACTTTGTGGGCATAATTCAAAAAGGGTGTGGTCTGTGATTGGAGTCGTTCTCTATTTTTACACGACAGGCTACATTAACACGTCCCAGAGTCTTTTCGCATAATTTCCAATACTCCTCTGCGTAAGTTGTGGTAAAAGGGTAAAAGGATATGAAGACCTTTAGTATTTCTGGAATTTTGTGAAGGTATATGGGAATGGTTCAAATGATAAGACACGTGCGCTCCATATTGAGGGTAGAATGCTTATGTTTCGAGGTACTGGTTTGTACTAAGCAAACAAGCTTGTGCAATAATTCGGACAGCCTTCATTTGCACCGAAGATCAGGTATACGCAAAAATTCTGCTTTTATATAATGCAAATATACTCAGTCAAATAGTTTCAACTGTATTCCTTTGTAAAGATACTACGTCTGGGGCTGCAGCCAACTTTTCTACTTCTGTGTCTTTTAATTGCACCCACTGGACGCTATTTATTTTTGTGGTACGTTTCAAGCCGCACAAACACGCCTTTCCCAAGACATAGCTGAAAAGGCAAAATATTTCTTAGTCTTCATAAATATTCACCTTAAGAAAGAAATGAACTTTCAAAGCATGTTACCTGGGTTTATCCTCCAAAATACAATATACCTAAAGCGCAAAAGATCTTTGGAAGCACGTTCGCATGTTCTCGAAACCAGCCAGCTGTTTTTTAGGAAGTCGTTGGTACAGTAGAAAGAAACCAAACAAGAACCGTAACCAAATGGCCTGCATACCGAAATATGGCGGAAAACTGCCAAACTAAGCAGCGACAAAGAAGCGCGGCGCAGCCGGCTTCAACCTGCGAACTCACGATCGTGGTATCAGTGATCTTGATCTGTGGTCGCTCAACACGCTCGGCTACCGTTTCGAAGCGCTGCAGTTAGCGAAAACTAGGTTTATGTATGTACCACAATAAATTCCGCGACCTTGTTATGAAAACTGTGATTTTGGAATGACTTCTTTGCCATTTCAAGAGCTGCTGCTGCAACTAGCTGAAAGCTGATTCATTGAAGTTGATAAATCCCCAGGAATACGTCAGTCAATGCAATAGGTTCAACGCAAATTGCTTTTTACTGTCCAAAAAAGCCTCCAAAATTTTGGAATTTCAATAGACTGCCATACTTGAAACTTCGCCCGCAATTTGGAGCGCGTTTTCTGCCGTAAGTAATGGTACCACTAGCATGATATTTCGGGCTAAGTGCCTAGAGCTTATTTCCACGGGAATATTTTAAAAGATGGCTTCTATGATTAGTTATTTGGAAAAAAAACGACGCTCTCCCATAGAAAACGCGTGTTTTCAGAGGCGGCCGCTAGAGGCGCTGTTCGGCGATGTCCCAAATTCCTGGTAATGTATAACAATTTTACACGCATTTATTTCAATATCTTTTTCTTTTAGGTTCATTGTAACTACTGTATGCTACATACTGGGGCCAGATTCACAAAAATGTTCTCACGCTAAAACTGTTCGCAGAAGCAGGTGTCAGCCAATCGTGGTGCAGAACTTATGATTGAAAAGCTTTGTGAATTCGGCCCATGGTGCTTTGTTTCTCTGTTTTAGATCTTGTCTGGTTTGGGTATCACTTCTTTTAATGTTACCTTGAAAAAAGTTTTGATGCGTGTATACATCCTACCCGCTATAATCCTCCTCGAGCGAATATGGGACTGTATGATAAATAAATGAAAGGCTGTTCCAGTGACTGAATCGTCCTGGTTCTGTTTTCAAGAAGGCTTAAATGTGCGTGCGATGAGGCGAAATTTAGTCACGTTGTTACGCAGGCTAATAACCAAAGGGGGCCAAGCAGCAATAAAACATATACGTACCGCCGCAAATATACACAGGCTTCAAGCGTTGAGTTGTACGAACAATGCTGAAAATGTGTTCCTATAATAAAGTTTTACCGCATGGCCTGCATATTGGTTCTTGGTTCACTAAAGTCATGTTATTCTATTGATGGTCTAGTCGTATGCACGCCATCACATGTAACAGTTGTCGCCTTGCGTCACCCTTGAACCACCTGTTAACAATAAGATTGTCCAACTTAGTGTGTCCTAGTGGTTTTTCCCTCATTCCTTTGGTGCGAGATATCATTTTGTAGTTGGATTCATGATCTGTCTCGTTAGCGAATTTATTGTAAGGATAAGACCATGGCGCGTGCAGTTGGGCCTTTTCTCTGTGCTCTATTATGTCTGACTAGCGGCATTTTCAAGCTTAGTACATTAAATAAAAGAAGCAAAGCAATGCAGCACTTACACCATTGAACATTGATTTGAAGAGCACAATTTTTTCATGTGCCAAGAAAATGACAACATAAGGGTGTGTAAATGGTGTCATGGCGCTCAAAAAGCGTTTAGCATTTAACGAGAGTGCATCAATCAGCTGCTGAATATCGTATTTGACCGTTTTTTTCCGAAGCTGTACACAATGCCGCCACACACGCCGCATTGCGGGAGAAGACGAATACTGTCGAAAATGTTAACAACTTCATATTGAGAATGCTTATTGTAACCTGAAAAAAATTTTTCTGCTGACTTTTTTCCAGCGCAGCATGGGCTAGAAAGAAAGCAAGTGCCAAGATCCAAAGACAGAGAGTTGATAGACTGTCACTATCCGCTTTCAAAAGCACAAAGCCAATTGGTCTTGTTTGTGGTAAGGTTGTGAGTGTTATTTGACCGACTAGGGGGCTGGGACGGTTTTTTGGCGAGAAAACAAAAGTAGTAGCCCTGGCATTGTTCGATAAATGACCATACCCTGACAGTCCATGTCATGGCATGAAAGTGGAGCCACGTGTGCAACTTTCAACAAAAAATGGCTACAGCACAAAAGCTTGTAATACTCGCCTTCGCGCACTACCGTTAAATGTCGCACGTTTAATAAAAGGAAAAGAAAGATGAAGTAGCACTGCGCTTTTTGATCTCCTCGGAAGGGGACTACTTCCAAGAACGCCGAACGCAGATGACTCTACCTACTGCAAATATGATTAGGTGTTTCAATCGAACGAGACAGTGACGTTATGTTGACGTATTGAGACGCTGCCCAAAACAAACAGGAAGAAAACAACAAGAGACGGGAAAGAGCGCACACTACATAATACCACCATTTTTGGGCACTTGTACTTTGGATCCACATTTAAAGCAACGGTTTGCGCGCGAGAATATATCCATTTTTCCAACAAGGAATCGACCCACCACCCGAAATTCTCTTTCTGCGTGCTGATCTGCGCCATCCAATAGAAATCCGGATTTACAACATGTCTATGCCACCGTATTCGCAGTGGCAGACACCAAGCTGCTTTTTGTAAACTACACGCTGTGCCCCATTTGCACGAAAAAAATTATCCGCACTCAGTCGCAAGAAGACAGAACTGCCCCTGTTTTCGAAACTTGTATGTGTATTGCGCCTGACTTGAGCTAATAGGTAATAATATTATTAACTACAATAATATTAACAATAAGGTCAATTTCGCCCGACAGGCGAATCACTGATTGCGACAGAAAGTTATTAGACAGCTGTGCAAATTAAGCTTAGTCGTTTTATCAGCTGCATAAACTGCTGGTAACATTCGCTTACAAACTAAATTACCTGCACGTTGTCACGCGCAATAATCACACACGAACACATCTCTCTCGATAAGCGCGGACACTCACTGTCAAAACGATGGCGTGGGGGAGAGTGGCAGCAACAGCGACCGAATTGCCTATCGTGCTACTTCTAGCTTCAACGCGAACTAATTGCGCCGAGAATTCACCGCACACGATGGCATCAGGGGCGCTTTAACCAAAAGCTATTCCAAACTGCTTCTATTCTATTTTTGCAATTAGGCCCTCCATGAGTGCC